>NW_006209381.1:177301-200302 GCF_000334495.1 Tupaia belangeri chinensis
TGCTGAACTCGTCCATAGTTCCCACTGCTCTTAGGGTAAAGTCTGACCACCACATGGCTTACCTAGCAGATATAACTGTCCCTAAATTAGAGACTTGAGCTTTCCCTGGACAACATTACCCTACTTTATGCCATTTACTCCCTCCTCTCAACCTTAGCTGAGTAGCATTCTCATCAGAATTCAGCTTTGATATGATTTCTCTTGAAAACGTCCCTTGAAATGTCCTATGAGAGTCACCTCATTGGCCTACTATGTTTCCTGTATCTTAGCAAATATAACATGGCAAAGCAAATCACATGCTTCTTTATTGAACATGTCCATGATGTGACAAGTGTAATCTACATGCTCAAAGTACAGTAGTAAGCAGAATAGGTAAGTTCTCATTTTCATGGGCTTACATTTCAATGGAGGTTATTAAGTTAACAAATAAGTACGTGTCAGAAGCGATGAAGTGGCTTTAAGAAGGATGGAGCAGGGTACAGGACAGAGTATGTTTAGGGCAAGAGGAAGTGTCCTGAACTAAATGTTTGGAATGACCAAGACAGGTTTCTCTTACAAACCAAGGGGAGGTGCAGGGTGAGACATGGAAGTGGGAAACAAGTCCGGATGGTTTCTGACGAAAAGGATTCCGGGTAGTCTAACAATACACATGAAGACTCTAAGAGAGGAATAATCTGGGCCTAATCCAGGACAAGGAAAGGATTAGGAAGGGAGAGAGCAGTAAGAATGAAGGTAGAAAGGTGGGAGCGAAGTATACAGTTGTGCAAAGTCTGTGGGTTTTATTTTGCCTGGAATGGAAGCCTTGGTGAGTTTCTAGCAGAGTTGTGATATGAACTGACTCAGAAGGAGACGCTTACTGCTGCGCACAGAAAATACTGTGAGAAACAGCAGGCAGGGAAGGAGAACCATTTTGAATACTGCTGCCGAGAAATGATGGTGGTTGGACTACTCTGTGTTTTCAGAGACTGTAGAAAAGTGGATGATTTGGGAACATCTTGAAAGCCAAGCTGATGGATTGGACACAGGATTCTAGAGAGGAAAAGGAGTCACAGATCATAGTATTTTTTTTGTCCGAACAACTAGAAGATTAGAGAGACTATTTTAACAAAATGGAGAAGTCTATTGCAGGACCACACCCAGGGTCAGGACTTCAAGGATTCAGTCTGGGGTGCTCTAAGTTTGAGGTGCCCAATAAAGAGTCAAGTGAACATGTGGAGTTCTCAGTTGGATATATGAATCAGGGGTCAAGGCAGGTGTAGTCTCTTAATCATACCTTAAAAAGAAACTATATAAAGATAGAACCTTTATTTGTTTAATGTTAATTCCCTGTGTCTAGTGAGTGTCTGGAACAGAGCAGGTATCCAATAAGTCACTGATGTTGACAAAAGAATGAATAAATGGATTTCTAGTTTCATGCTTTGAAGGTGGCCTCAGGTAGTTTTGGTAATTTCTGAAGTACCACTGGTGATTTTATTTCTTTTCTATTCTTTTCTTTTTTAAACAAGAAGCAACATGATTGGTGAATTTGAAGACTTGCTCACTTTGGCAAAAATGCCCACTGGAAGAGCAACAAAACAAAAGCAAATATTTCTACTGGCAAACAATTTGGATAATTGTTTAGTTTAGCAAACTTTGTGTTTAGTCAAAGGCTAGATGTCTGTGGCTTTATACCCAAGGGATGTTTAATGGGTTTTGTTTCCAGGGTCCATTTAAAATGGTTAACCATTTATTTTTTGTGGCTATAATAAAATAGAAACAATTGCCTTTAGGCAACAGTCACTGTATAATCTAGGCAGGAGTTGGAAACTGCCCTCACAATCTAGATCTAAATTGATTCAGTGTTAGCCTGCAGAGTGATAAAAGAAAATTAAGCGCCAATAAATAATAAAATAATTTTATTTATATTTGAATTTCTGCTTCTTTAAACAAAATGAAAAATAATCTTGAGCAACACTGGGGTAGCTTTCTAATATACATTAATTAGCTGACACTGACTGGCTACTGTGCCTTTAGTGTGCTTGTATATTCTCCTACCACCATTGTTAAGTGATCTAATTAGTATTGTATAGGCAAAGGTTGTGGATAACCCATAAATTTCTTGTCTTAAAAATCAGTAGGGGGACCAGCAGTTGGCGCAATGGCTATGTCACTGGACTCCCATGTAGTCGACTGTGGTTTGAGTCCCAGACCCAGTGGCTTAAACTCACTCTTGGGCAAGGCACATGAGGAGTAATTTCTCACTTTCCCTCTCTCTGCCTCTCTCTTCATCTCTCTGAAGAGTGAATGCACCCCATAGCAAAAATCTCTTTTAAAAACCCTATGCATTTCACTCCATATTATGCCTCCATTACTGTTTTTTTATTGCCAAAATACTATTAAAACCTAAATGCAATTATCTCTACCAAGCTCTGAATGAAATACAAATACCCAATTAATGAACTTTCTTGAAAAATCATAGTCATTTCACTTTTTAATCACTGTCTCATTTATTTTAATAGATCTCTTAGTAAATTTTGATTAAATCATTATATTGATTTAGTGAGCTTATATTTTGTACATCTTAGCCATGGGAGAATATTAAACTCTGTAAAGTCCAGAGGTAGCTACAACCGTCCAAGGTTTTTAAAAGGCCCAAACAAATGATATCATATAATTCTCCTAAACAGATCACAGTTCTTCCTTCACCAGCATGTCTATTTCTCAGCCTCCACCCCTTCTCTTGCCAATGGGCAGAAGTTGACAGAAGAGCTTAGGATCACCCAGAGAAACTTAGTGAAAAACACCTTCAACATGAACTTTTCTCTAGGTAACGATTTCCCTGAAATGCAGCTGTAGTTTCCTAAAATGGGCATAGGCTACCCCAGTCTCAGATCTCCGATTTCTTAGAAAGCTTCTGTAATGAACTGAACTTGAAAGCAGTAATACTTTTTATCTGCTGCCCTGAAGAGTGACTTTAACAACCTACAACTCTCAACACCTTGCTTGCTTTTCTTTCCAGTTAAATAATATGTATTGTATAAAGTGATCCTGTAACTTGATATGAAAAGCAAAGCAACTCTAATAGGTATCACAAGAGCAAAGGCCATGAACATTTGCTAAAGAGAAAACAGCTACCAAAAAACACACAAATATTCAATCATTTGGGAAATGATTAGGATGTTGGTTTTTGCTTATTCGATACAGAATTAACAGCAATTTCTATTCTTCTATCTTCTAAATGTACTCAAATATGCTATTTTTAGTAATAAAAACTGTGCCATTAAAAAACAGAAAGTATGGGTTTCAGCAGATGGCATAATGGTTACATTGCTGGACTCCTATGTAGTCAAGCACAGCTCAAAAATCACATTGGGTACGTGTGCATTATGCGTGCCCAAAATCCCAAGAGAAGAATGGAGGAGAAGGGATTGCCATGTGGCCATCCCCCCTGCAGGATGATTTTTCACTTTGTCTTTCTGTCTCTTCAGGAAGCACACATACCCTACAGAAAATAAATATCTCTCTCTAAAAAAAAAAAGTATGAGAATTTATGCTTCTGATATAGACATTTTCTAAAGCAGCTTGTGTTCTTATCACAGATGATTACCTTTTGAGCAACAGCTTCAAACTGAAACTGAATGAGATGTTTTAAAACAGATATAAAGTGGTTTTTATATATATTTTTAAAGAGTGCTATATTTACAATTGAAAGAAAATGCAACCCTTTCTTGCTTGCTGTAATCTTGAAAACCCAAAACATCATGTGTTCTGTTTTATGGTATACAGAGATATAGAATCCAGAGTATCTCCTCAGTCTTTGATAATTCCATTCTTCCAAAATATAGACTTTTCACTTATGGCTGGTAAAATTGGAAATGGAATATTTCCATTTTCCAGCTTGAATAGAGAAAGGAGATGAGAAAGTTGAATGTCTCGTAGGCAGCCAAAACCCACAGCTGCAGTTACACTTTGGCATTGGAATGCCTTGATGATGAAACAAATAAGACATGAAAATTTACTATCTAGAAATTAAATTCCTCTGCATGAATATGGGGTCTATTAACCTCTTACAATGGAGCCTTTCACAAAAGTTTTGTCCCCTGATAAAGAACAGATGAACTATGTAAATTATTTAAATTATAATAAATAGGAGTATTTGAAGAATACTTTAAGAGAGTGTCCATAAAAACCTGTTCTGGGGACCAGCAGTTGGCGTAATGGCTATGTTGCTGAACTCCCATATAGTCGACCATGGTTTGAGCCCTGGACCTGGCGCTTAAACTCACTCCGGGCACATGTGCATGTGTGCCCAAGATCCCGAGAGGAGAATGGAGGAGAAGGGATTGCAGTGTGGCCATCTCCTCTGGGAGTGATTTCTTGCTTTCTATCTCTCTATCTCTGACTTTCCAGCGAGTGCACGCATCCTATAGCAAAAATCTCTCTCAAAAAAAAAATCAAAAAACAAAAACAAAAACAAAACAAAACAAAAAACTGTTCTGTAGAAAGTACAGCTTGTCTCTAAATAATATATAACAGATGTTGGTCAGATGCTAGATACACCCAGACTTGACCCCGAATGTGACTTTGCTGTTACTGTGGGTAAGCTTTAATTATTGCTCTCTATACTTTATTTAACCTAGGTTTGTAAATTTGCAAAAAGTGGTAGTCTGTGCTCTTAAAAGTACAGGGAAGGAAAACCCAGACTTTCTGCATGGCATAACCTACAAGCATGTGGGGTCTGATGTTTCTCTAAAGAGAAGTAGTGGTAAACTAGACCTACCATTAGAACTGGATTATAATTTGATAAAATACACACTATCTTTTTAAAAGTTGGTTCTTGTTCAAAGTTCAGGACTTTGGGGAATACAAATTCCTTTACTTGCTTAGTAGCTTTTATAGAACACATTTATTTCAACACATTGACAATGCAATGACTCTTTTATAGAATATTTCCATTTATTAGTGAATTTGGTGTTCTAAGCTGATTTATAAGCTGATGTTTATTTTTCACCTTCAAGACATTAAATTTTTCATTGTCTTCAGTTCTATTGTCTCAATTTTCTTTTTTTTAAATATATTGTGTGTCTCTCAGCCACATTTTAATTTTATTAAGCATAGAAATTATTTGCTTATTTACCTAATATTACTCACTATAGTGGAAGTCAACAAATAGCTAATTAATGAACAGTTAATGAATAATGTATTTCCTTGAAAATCAAAGGATAAGTGCATAACCACGTAGTCATTCTTTTTTTGGAGTTTTATTATTTTTTTATTATTTTTGTACATTAGAGAGACTTTACCCAACATGATTTACACCTCAGTTCAGTCCAGTTGAAACTATTATACACATCCTCATCAACACATAATAAAACCTTATCTGTGTCTCACAAGTGTCTTTCCTGTCTTATTTTCTCCCCAAATACAATTTTTAATACTTTTATGTGCTCCAGTCTTTCCATCTCTACTATAGAGTGAGAACAGTTGGTATATGTTAAGTGGAGACATACAATGTTTCTCTTTCATAGCCTGACTTGCTTCACTCAACAATAGATCTTCCATATTCGTCCACTTTCTATCAAATTCCAGGGCTTTGTTGTTTTTTATAACTGAATAGTATTCCATGGAGTATATGTGCCACAACTTTTCAATCCATCCATCAGTTTGTAGATATTTGGGTTTTTGTCCATGATGGAATTAAATTCGATATTAATCTCAGGAAAAGTCCTTGGAAATACATAAATACATGGAAACTAAATAATCTACTTCTGGATGACTCCATGACTACTGCAGAAATTAAGACAGAAATCAAAAGGTTCATGAAAACTAATAAAAATAAATACACAAATTTTCATAGTCTATGGGATATTGCAAAAGCAGTCATAAGAGGGAAGTTCATAGCAATTAGTTTGCTCAAGGAAAAGATGGAAAAGTGGCAAAAGGACAACCTAACATAGTGCCTCAGAAAAACTGAAAAAAGAACAGCCAAAAAAAATCCAAAAAATACCAGGAGAAAAGAAATGAAAAAGATTCTAACAGAAATAAATGAAACAGAAAATAAGTGAACTATATAGAAAATAAATGAAAGCAAAAGCTGGTTCTTTGAAAAGATAAACAAGATTGATACACCATTAGCCAGACAAATTAAGAAGAAGAGAGAAAGGACTATGTGGTTGTGCACTTATCCTCTGATTTTCAAGGAAATATACTATTCATTAACTATTCATTAATTAGCTATTTGTTGACTTCCACTATACTAATATTACATAAATAAGCAAATAATTTCAGTGCTTAATAAAATTAAAATGTGGCTGAAAGACACACAATATATTTCTTTAAAAAAAGAAATTGAGACAATAGAACTGGAAACAATAAAAAATGTGATGTCTTAAAAGTAAAGAATAAACATCAGCTTATAAATCAGCTTATAAATCAGTTAAGTCAAATTCACAATGAATCAATTTTCTTTTTTAAGACTATAGATTCAGCTTTTACTTTTTGTTAATATGAACGTATTAATACAAAATCTAAAATGGTGAGAGAAACGATATTGGATTATGTCCAATTTTAACCATTAAAAATAGAAGATAATTAGGAGTGAAACAAAAAGGAAGTTCCATGCATGAAAAAGTCTTGTGTTATGTTCTCAAATTCTGAAAATTCTTTTTTAACCAAAAGAATCAAGAGTGTAAACATATCAAATTCAGATAACACTTTTGTTAAGGCTGAGGCTTTATCTCTAGTATAAAAAAATAATACAAGTATATATTCTGAATTATCATAATACCAGATTCTAAGGCTGTTTCTTCCATACTCTCATGTTGATAGACCATGGTTTGAAAAATGAAGTCACAAGGCACT
Organism: Tupaia belangeri chinensis; assembly: GCF_000334495.1. Lineage (NCBI taxonomy): Eukaryota > Metazoa > Chordata > Mammalia > Scandentia > Tupaiidae > Tupaia > Tupaia belangeri. Next base: position 184,142 of record NW_006209381.1, read on the forward strand.
TTCACTTGAAAAAAAATAAGCTATCCAGATATATAATCTTTTGTTTTATGTTTGTTTCTCTAAAAATCCCATGTTCCCTGAAAATATCCTTTCATGCCATAGCATATGTCTTTCTGTGAGCAAGCCTTGACAGGTGATTAAGTAGAGAAGTAATCGTTCAGAAAACTTTCAACTGAAAGCTTTCAATTCTCTTATTCATGTGAATATGCCACAGAGAGGAGTTTCCTAGAATACTTATAAAATAATTGTTCCACATTTATTTCTATTTAAAATACCAGTAGCAAATAAAATGGCTGAGAGACAAATCCCTAAATCTGTTCAAATGTCTATTGAAAATTAAAATGTACATTAATCTATCAGAGGCTTCAGAAAGTCCTGCAATAAGAAAACCTATTTAGCTTTTACATGAGGTTTCTAAATTTTTAGACACTGTAATATTTATTAATGTGACATTGCATATTTTGGGAACTTCCAAGAATGATAAAAGCTGAAATATTAAAAAAAAAAATTCTAACTCAATAGTAAGTATTAAAATATACTATAATAGGTATTTCTAAAAAAATATCACTACCACCATATAATCATAAGATAGAGTTTACCAAACTTTTTAATATACCATTTCATTTCACTTCTATAAACATCTTATGGTTTAAATAGGACAAGTACTAATCACATCCTTTTTTTTTTTTTTAACTTTTTTAAGAGAGATTTTTGGCTATAGGGAGCATGTATTCACCAGAGAAACAGAGAGAGATAGAAAAGGAGAAATCACCCCCCAAGGGGGATGACCATGCCACAATCCCTTCTCCTCCATTCTCCTCTCAGGATTTTGGGCACACACGCACACACACCTAGCATGAGATTTAAGCCACCTGGTCCAGGATTCAAACGGTGCTCAACTATGTGGGAGTCCAGTGATGTGACTATAACTTGAATAAAGATACAGTCCTTCACATCCTTTTTGAGGATGAAGTAGCTCAAGTGTTCAAAGCCTAAGTGAGGGTTCCAGATCTGGTGAAGCAAAAATAAGCACCTCAACTCTGGTCTTTCCAACCAAATGGAGTCCAAAGCCCTGCATGGGACGCGTGCAGCAGCTGCACAACAATTCCAAAAAGGAAACAAAAAATTAGTACTCAAAATACAGTAGAGAGTTTTCTTCCTTTCCTTCTATATCATTTTGCCTTTGAGTCAGCACAAAATCAAGAATAATGTACCAGGCAGGGGCAGAAAGAACTCCAAGACCAACTTTTTTTCTTTTTTTTTTTTGTCTTAGGACTGAAAAGTAAAGTGTTTATGAAACAGAGAATGGGGGAAATGTCTTGTTCTTCGCCTGTTTCTCTCTCAGCTTTGGCTCCAGCAAGCCCCAGTCCTAAATCTTCAGCCCTGTAGTGGTAGTAGCAGTGGCAGCCTTGTAAGAAAATAAAGCTCTGAAGGAGAAGAATCCTTCTCTCTAACCAGAAGAACTGTGTGGTCTAAAACCCATGGAGAAAACGTTCCTACTTATTTCCCTTCTTCCTCCTGCCAGTTGATCTGGAAGCAGAGCAAGTCTCAGGATGTAGATGGTGAGGTGAGGAGACTACAGAAAATCGGTGAGAGAGTATCAGAGTGAGACCCTCTGGGGGAGGCTGTAGACAAGAGAAAGCTCCAGAAATGGAGCCTCAGACATTTCATATTAACCCTGTGCTCGCCCCTGAGTTGAGCAGTGACTGTAACCCTAAAACAAATACGGGAACTGCTTGGAGAGCTGAGGTGTGAGGTACAGTACAACCCATCTCAGACTTGCCCAAGTACCACACTTGCAGAAGAGTTGAACCTCGCAAAAGTTACAAAAAATGAGGTGACATTTGAACCACAGCCCACATAAAATATGTCAGAAATTGCCACTGTCACCTGACTGGATCAATTAACTACTAAAATAAAGCAACAAAACATTCTCTATAGGATTCAGTCTAGACTTAGTCCCTCAAAACTGAGTACTCAAAGTATCCAACATCCAATCCAAAATTGCTCAATCTATAATAACCAGCAAAGTCTGACAAATTAACAAGAGAACAGAAATTCAATGAACAACTAATAAAGCAGATGTTGAATGACCAAAATCTTTAAAGAAGCTATTAGAAAATGTTCAAAGAAGTAACAGCAAACTTTGTTAAAGCAAATGAAAAGGTAGAGTCTCATAAGAGAAGTAGAAGTTATTAAGGAGCTGGAGCCAGACAGTGGCACAGTGGTGAAACGTGATACTCTGATGCTGACCTAGATGAGAAGGTTCCAGGTTCTTATCTAGAGACCTCCCTGACTCCTCAGGGGACACATGCACCCACGAGCCACCGCTGACTGATGCTAGGGGTAGATCTTGGCAATGAGACCCTGTTTGGTTACTCTCTCTCTCTCTCTCTCTCTCTCTCTCTCTCTTTCTCTCCCTAGATCTCTCTCTCTCTCTCTCTCTCTCTCTCTCAGTCTCTCACACATGGAATAAATAAATAACAACCCCTAAAACGTGTAAAGAAGAATCAAATAAAAATTTTAAAACTGAATAATACTATCACTTTATTTTTTTTAATTTTGCTAGAATTTTTAATCTGCTATTTTTATTCATTTATTTTTCTTTTTATTATTATTCATTTTAGTTATGATTTATACATTGAATTGCTACACATCATTTAGATTGTAAAGAGACTTTACTCAGTATGATATACACCTCAGTATCTGCTATTTTTTAAAATCACTGGATGGGTTTAATAAGAGAATGCAGACAACAGAGGGAAGAGTTAGGGAACTTGAAGAACAGTAAGTAAAAACAATCTTATTTTAATAGAGAGGGGAAAAAAGTGAAAACAAATGAGCATGGTCTCAGGAAACCTGAAGCCAATATTAAAACGTCTAATGTTTGCGTCACTAGGTCTGAAGGCAGTGTACATTTACAGTGGAGTTCAAGAAAGGGAAAGATTGTGGCACAAAAAAATTTTCAAAGAAATAATGCCTGCATTCTTTTTCTTTTTTTTTTTTTTTGGACAGATTTTCACTGTAGGGCGCATGTACTCGCCAGACAGACAGAGAGAGACATAGAGACAGAAAGCGAGAAATCACCCCCCAGGGGGGATGGTCACGCCGCAATCCCTTCTCCTCCATTCTCCTCTCGGGATCTTGGGCACGCAAGCACACGCGCCCGGCGTGAGTTTTAAGCCACCGGGTCCGGGACACGAACCGTGGTCGACTACGTGGGAGTCCAGCGACACAGCCATTACACTAACTGCTGGTTCCCATGCCTGCATTCTTTTCAAATTTGCGTAAACACATAAACTTACAAATTCAAGAAGGTCAGCTACCCTAAGCAGGACAAACTCAAACAAATCCTTCCATACACATTTTAATCAAGCTGATGAAAACCAAAGATGAAGGAAAATCTTGAAAAGAGCCAGATAAAGAATGTATAGGAGAATAACTATTTATATGACTGTGGAATTCTCATTAGAAAAAAAAGGCAGGGAGGAAAAATGACCGTCTATGGGAAAAAAATTGTCAACCTAGAATTCTTATCCAGTAAAAATAAACTTCATTTGCAAATGAAGGTAAAATCAGTTGAATGAAAACTAAGAGGATTCATCACCGGCAAATCTGATATGAAAGAAATGCAAAAATAAGTTTTTCAGGTAGAAAGGAGAAAAATAACAGAGGAAAACTTGGAATTTTAGGAATATAGGAAAAGTAACACAACTGGTAATAAACATCTGGATGAATAAAAGACTATTGTTCTCCTCAATTCTTTCAAATAGGCATAATTATTGAAAACAAAAATTATAAATATTGTCCGGTGGGCACTTAAATGTATGCAAAGTTAATGAACATTACGACTAAAATATAAAGGAGATACGGTGTTACGTTTGGCTAGAAATATTAAAATATTCATTGTAAGTATAATGTAAAGAGTTAAATAAGTGTATTATAATCCCTAGAGTGATCACTGGAAAATACACAAAGAGAGAGATTCAAAACCCTAGCAGGCAACTGAAAATAAAATACTTTAAACATTCAAATAATTCAAAAGAAGGCACCACAGTGCGACACACTTAGCAGATGACACAGCACTGTCACTGCCAGCCATCTTCTCTAGATTCATGAAAAACACAGAGTTGTGTAAAGCATGTATCTGTTTACAGAAGTTTTATTTGTAGTTACCCCAAACTGAAAACAGCTCAAACGTAAATGGATTAAATAAATAAGTAAATGGATTGAGAATCTGTGATGCATCTGTGCAATGAATTACTGCCCAGCAATAAAAAGAACACGATACATAGAACAGTATGAATCCCAAAGGGATTAGGCTGGGTGAAAAAGCATTCTCCAGAGATTAAGTATTGTAAGATCTTATTTACATGCCAATCAAGAAAAGGCAAAACTAATGTAGAGGGAGAATAGATTGGTTGGTATTAGCATTAGGAGTAGGAGGCACTATATTTTTTATTTATTGGGGGGGGGGATTGTGCCAGAGGGCATGTGCACTAGGAAGAGAGAGACAGAGAGACAGAAAGAGAGGAAAAGTGAGAAATCATCCTCCACGTGGGATGGCCACACCGTGATCTCTTTTCCTCCATTCTCCTCTCAGTATTTTGGGCATGCACACACACAAACTTGGCGTGAGTTTTAGGCCACCAGATCCCAGACTTGAATAGTAGTTAACCATGTGGGAGTCCAGATCCTTAACCACCATGCCATCTACACACCCTAGGAAGAACTTTTAACTACAAAGGAGGAGGACTTGGGCCTGCAGGTGGCATAGTAGTTAAAGCAGCCAGATCCCACTTTAAGAAGATTGAAAACAAACAAACAAACAAAAAACCTTTATGGTTTGAATCCCAGACCCTGCAGCTTGAAAACAATCCCAGGGATGCCCAGAGTCCCAAAATGTGAGCAAAACTGAAGAAAAGAGACACAGCATGGCCCATCACTATGGGAACTACTTTCTCAAGTTCCTCTCTCCAGCAGGTACGCATATCCTCTGGCAAATTAAAAAATAATTAAAGGGGCCAGCAGGTGGCATGGTGCTTGGAGTGCTCGACTCCCTCATGGCTGGCCTTGGTTCAAGTCGTGGATCTAGTGACTTGTTTTCTAACTTTCTCTCTTGCTCTCACCGTCTCTCTGGTCAAATTAAATAATAATAACAATAATAAATAGAATGAAATAAAATAATTCTTTAAAAAATAATCTAAAAATAAGGAATTACTTAGTCTCATGGGTATTCTGTATTCAGATTATGGTAGTTGTTACATGAATCTACACATACGTTAAAACATAGAACTATACACCAAATAAAACTCTTTGTTTGTTTGTTTATAAAAATTGAGTTACTTGGAGTCAGCAGGTGGTGTGGCAGTTTAAGTGCTGGACTCGCACATAGCCAACCACAGTTTGTGTCCTGGACCTGGCAACTTGCTTTCTCTCTCTCTCTCTCTCGTCAGCACATGTGCCCTATAACAAATTAAATAATAATAATAATAAATAGAATTAAATAAATAATTCTTTTTAAAAATGGAGTTGCTAAAGGTTATATGACTTACATGTGACACATCAGGAAAAAAAAAGTAAATACCTTTTGATTGGGTCCTCAAACATTTGTTTAAAAATGCATTGATCAATAAAACAGCATGCTGTGGACACATACCACAAGACTGATTAATTTAGTGATATGTTAATATGCTGATCAATTTTTCAAGTTGCAATCAGAACTTCATATATCTAAATATATTTAGTTCCATGTGACTTTTCAGTTTCTCTTACTAATGATGCTAAGTGTGTTTCTCTATCCCTCAATTGGAGTTTGATTTGCTTTGGGACAAGAATAAGATAGAAGTGATCATACTGCAGTCCAAGCCTAGACTCCAAAAGGCCTTCATTGTCGTTCTTTCTTAGACCTGTAGCACTACTTTGAGAAAAATGTGCTGGGGTTAGCCTACTAGTTCCGGGAGGAAAAAGAGAGATGTGCAACAGAGAAACCTCACCAACCTAATCCCAGACAACCCACAGATCCTCAGGGTTAACCAATGTAACCATAAGGGGCTGTGTCCTGGGAATGGTTTGTAAGACAGTCTTCTGTGGGGCAAAGGCTAACCGGTATCTTCATGAAGCAAACTGACTCCAGACTTTGGATAACAGGTATGGGAATTGATATACCTAAGAAGGTATTCAGGCAAAAGGAACAAGATAAACACAGTCCTAGTAAGTGGGGGATATGGTTTGACTCTAGGCTCAAAATAGACTTCGGCTAACAGATCTGAAAGGAAGAAATCAAAGCAAAACAAGCATCAATATTAACTTGTGACTTGCCCTGTTTTGGGCCTATAAGCACAGAAAGGATTAAAATTCGGGGTTGAATGCAAGAGTGACTCTCTGGTGAAGGCGGACCAGACACAGACACAGGCACAGAAAAAGATGGTGGTCAGGCAGCTGGAGAGAGCTTTGTGAGAATCTGAAGAGCCGCTATAGAGATAGCCCATTGTGTTTCTTTTGAGTTGGCCCTCAGAGAGCTTAATGAGAAGTGTTGTGTGCAATTACAATAAGCCTCTCACAACTTCCTTTAAATGTTTTCTGAACTTTTTAATCTTTTAGAGGGATTTTTGCTACAGGGCATGTGTGCTTGCCAGAAAGACACAGAGAGACAAAGGGACAGAAAGCGAGAAATTACTCCTCAAGAAGGATGGCCACACCACAGTCCCTTCTCCTCCATTCTCCTCTTGGGATCTTGGACACGTATGCACACACGCTCGGTGTGAGTTTAAGCCACCGGGTCTGGGACTCGAACCGCAGTCAACTACAGGGGAATCCAGTGACATAGCCATTATGTCAACTGCTGGTCCCCTGAGCTTTTTAATCTTAATTTTAATGGCATTTAGATTATTCCTTTGAATGATCCCCAATTTAAATGAGTGGGACGAATGTTATGACTATCCGTTTATGACACTTTAGACATAGTACCTTCAACATCCATCAAGATCGTCATCAACAAGGTACTCAGTATTCCAACAATAATGAAAGATAGCACGTGACATTTGCTTTTGACCTTTTAAGCAAAAGGCTAATAATGTTATTTTTATAAAATTCTATTTATTATACTGTAATACTCAGGAAGTCTTAATAACTGTGGAAAAAAATGCCTTTGCCAAATAAACCAATGAAGCAAATTTAAATCATTGCAGTTGTTCCTCTTAACTCTTACTCAATACTCTGATTAATTTCAGATGTGACACATTGAAAGTTTCCTGCCAAATTTTCTGGAACAACACTCTTAATATCTGCTAAAATATATCTAAAATAAGAGGAATAAAAAGTAGTTTATTTTGGTTAAGGTTTAAAACCCAACATTTTAAATAAAAATAAAGTCAACTAGCATAGCACTAAAATTTATTTTATTTGGAAATATTTTTAATTTGAAAATCATTTTTGTATCACACGCTTACGGAGCTAGGTCACTGGCTATCAATGATTATCCAAGTTTCTTCATAGGGCAATTTGTTTTGTTTTTAGGTTTTGCCATAGGGCATGTGTGCTCACTAGAGAGAGAGAGAGAGACAAAAAGAGGGAGAATGAGAAGTCATCCCCTAGAGGGAATGGTCATGCCACAATCCCTGTCCTCCATTCTCCTCCTGGGATTTTGGGCATGTACACACACTCACCTGGCCTGATTTTCAAGCCACTGGGTCTGGGAGAGCAGCACCCTAACCACCATGCCATCTGATGCTCCCATAGAGTAATCTTTAGGTAGTTTTATTTATGGTACCTATAAGCCAAATAATAAATCCAACAATACAAGAAATATTAAAATTAAATTAATTACTCATACTTTAAAATTTTTTTCTGAAGTTTTCTAAACATTTTATAAACATAAATAATAACTTAGGTGCTTTAATGCTGTTGAAGTTTGAACCTAGAAAAAAAAAATTGCACTTGGAAATGCTGAAACTACTATTATCAGAGATAATTGAACTGGAACAGAACAAAGCCTGATAGTCACATTCAAACAACGATGAAAAAAATGTATTTCCATACACTTTGAAAGGAACCTTATTTAATAGTAAAACCCATTTTGTGGTGTACTAGAAGTGCTGAAGCACTTGGAAAATTATGTATACCTGTGATTTATCCCAGAAATTCTAGCTTAATTGGTCAAGGCTGATTTTTAAAAATGATTTCTTTCAGGAGTGAGAGAGACAGTAATAGAGAGATAAAGAGAGACACAATGAGAGATAGAGAGATAGCACCCCAATGGGTCTATCCCATGACCCACTTCCTGGCCAGCCCTGATCATAGTCACATATGTGCATGGTGTACCTGGTGTCCAGGCGTGAACATGGATCTTTGGCATATGTGTTAGCCTTGAAGAGCACAGCTAGCATTCTACTGCTTCACTGCCATTCAGTCCCACGAGTGTCAGTAAATTTTAAGATCTCCCCAAGGTGATCTTAATGCAGAGTTTGGTTTGAAAACCACTGGTTTGTGTATTTTTGCTTGTTAGTTTTGTTTTTAACGAGAGTGAAGTCTTAGAATTTAGTTCGGAATGTATGATGACCAGATCAGAGAAGGGTATCAGAATCAGTGTAATAGCTTGGTGGCGCTAGATCCTATTCAGGTGACATATTGTGATGTGTGATGATGACAAAGGAGATAAAAGAGGGAGTCACAGGGGATGGAATGAGGACATGGTTGTGAATATCTAAAATGTTTATTGTGAAGAGCAGATTTAAGAAAATTACAAACTATTCTCATTTTTATTTATTATTTATTTAGAGATTTTTGCTATAGGGCGTGTGTGCTCACAGAAGTGACAGAGAGACAGAAAGCGAGAAATCACCCCCGAGGAGGGATGACCATACCTCAATCCCTTCTCCTCCATTCTCCTCTTGGAATTTTGGGCACACATGCATACGTGCCCAGCATCAGTCTAAGCCACCCGGTCCAGGACTCAAACTGCAGTAAGCTACATGGAAGTCCAGCTATGTAACCATTACACCATCTGCTGACCCCACTATTCACATTATTAACACAGGGAAAAACATTCAGCTTAATCTATGTTCCTCTAGGGGGCCGAACTAGAGCCAACACAGGAAGTTAGGGCAACTGCTCTCCTCAGGATATTAGGAAGAGCAGTCTGATAAGCTTTTCGACCACCAATGAGCGGTCTGCAAAGTACTCAAGCAAGGCAGGGTGATCTGTCATGGACTTGGGAAGAGGATGAATTAACTAGATGATGTTCCTTTCTCACTGTACAAATAACCTGAGAACACATCTTTTTTTATGGAGAGATTTTTGTTATAGGTGCATGTGCTCACCAGAAAGACAGAGACAGAGAGACAGAAAGCGAGAAATCACCCCCCAGGGGGGATGGCCACACCACAATCCCTTCTCCTCCATTCTCATCCTGGGATCTTGGGCATGCGTGCTCATGTGCCCAGCATGAGTTTAAGCCACCGGGTCCGGGACTCAAACCATGGTCGACTACATGGGAGTCCAGCGACATAGCCACTACACCAATTGCTGGTCCCCTGAGAGCACATCTTGAAGCTTCATGGAATCTCTGAAACTGTGCTAATGTGTTTAGAGCTAAAGCAGAAGCAGTGCATGGTGAGGGAACTCAGACCTTCAGATGGAACCAGGGTCGCCATCTCTAAACAAGATGTTTTTTCTTTGTGTGATCTCTTTAGGTGTAACAAGACTTCTTTAAGGCTGGTCAAATCTCTGGGTGTATCATAACCTTAGAAAGAGATTGAATTTTATTTATGCCTTTCAAAATAGAAATTTTAGTTGTAGACTTCCAACATTTTTATGTCACATAATTTTATTAAATTAGTTGAATTAAGGCAGTAAACAGCACAGGTTAGAAGTGTTGGGAATAGAATAATAGAATTGTCACTAACCTTCAAGAGTTAAGCTTGATCAGGTCCTCCCAAAGTTTATTGTGTATTAGAAATATTGGAAAGCTTTTAAAATACCAGATGACCTGGCACCAACCCCAGAGAATGGAACTTAATAGACGGAGGTGGGTTCACAGTACTGAATGCTTTTTAAAACTCCCACCTGAATCTAAATATGAGCCCAAAGCTAGGAACAACTAAATTGCATGGTGTCTAAGATATGTCTCTAAACGTCCACATACGGTGTTTTATTTCCATTCAGCTGCAGATCGGCATATTGCTTGTTGTTAAATAAAGGAAGTTAAAAAATTGTACTTATAATTCACACTCTGATGCTAATCAGGACATGGTGAGTCATTCTGATTTGTGTTGATCTTTCTGAACAGTTGTGTAAATTATGAACATGAAGTTATCAAAGGCTTGACCATCATTTTGGATGACAGGAGCAAGAGAAAATGACAAAATTAAGATGAGTGAAAGAATTAGCCCTCAGAAAAACTGCAACAAGCTAAAACAAAAAAAAATTAGTTGCATTTAATAGAATTCTATACTTGGCTCATCTGATCTTGGGCATGCGTGCTCATGTGCCCAGCATGAGTTTAAGCCACCGGGTCCGGGACTCAAACCATGGTCGACTACATGGGAGTCCAGCGACATAGCCACTACACCAATTGCTGGTCCCCTGAGAGCACATCTTGAAGCTTCATGGAATCTCTGAAACTGTGCTAATGTGTTTAGAGCTAAAGCAGAAGCAGTGCATGGTGAGGGAACTCAGACCTTCAGATGGAACCAGGGTCGCCATCTCTAAACAAGATGTTTTTTCTTTGTGTGATCTCTTTAGGTGTAACAAGACTTCTTTAAGGCTGGTCAAATCTCTGGGTGTATCATAACCTTAGAAAGAGATTGAATTTTATTTATGCCTTTCAAAATAGAAATTTTAGTTGTAGACTTCCAACATTTTTATGTCACATAATTTTATTAAATTAGTTGAATTAAGGCAGTAAACAGCACAGGTTAGAAGTGTTGGGAATAGAATAATAGAATTGTCACTAACCTTCAAGAGTTAAGCTTGATCAGGTCCTCCCAAAGTTTATTGTGTATTAGAAATATTGGAAAGCTTTTAAAATACCAGATGACCTGGCACCAACCCCAGAGAATGGAACTTAATAGACGGAGGTGGGTTCACAGTACTGAATGCTTTTTAAAACTCCCACCTGAATCTAAATATGAGCCCAAAGCTAGGAACAACTAAATTGCATGGTGTCTAAGATATGTCTCTAAACGTCCACATACGGTGTTTTATTTCCATTCAGCTGCAGATCGGCATATTGCTTGTTGTTAAATAAAGGAAGTTAAAAAATTGTACTTATAATTCACACTCTGATGCTAATCAGGACATGGTGAGTCATTCTGATTTGTGTTGATCTTTCTGAACAGTTGTGTAAATTATGAACATGAAGTTATCAAAGGCTTGACCATCATTTTGGATGACAGGAGCAAGAGAAAATGACAAAATTAAGATGAGTGAAAGAATTAGCCCTCAGAAAAACTGCAACAAGCTAAAACAAAAAAAAATTAGTTGCATTTAATAGAATTCTATACTTGGCTCATCTAAAAGAAGAAAGTACAAAGAAGTGAAATCTTAGTTTAACATCTTATAGTAAAAATGAAACACTCACTTGACTGCAGATTGTTAGCAGCATCGGTTTCCCATCCCTCACCAAAAGCATTTGATGCTAACTTAAACTAGCAGAAAATTTTACTTATAAGTAACTCTTTTGTTTCTTACACCTGGCTTTACCTAGCATATGGCCATGGACATTTAAACAAATTATACCGAGCATGGAGGAGAGTGCCTGACCTGAAAGTAACGCTGTGAAATCAGCAGGTCACTCTCAGCCAGCAGGAACCTCCAACGGGAGTCATGCAAGGATAAGAATCTGCTATTACGTGTGGAAAAGGAAATAAGGTGAGATGTAAGGGAATGGAGGAGAGGGAGAAATAGTTGTGATTGCTGCTCGTAAATATTTAATAAGCTCATATTAAAAGATATTAATATTTTTGTATCATTTCCAAATGTGCAAATACAAGCTCTAAGTAGAAATTTCAAAAGACAATTTTCAACAGATAAGGAAAAGCTTTGCTGTGTCTATGTGAGAATGCAGTGACTTGCCAGTACTGGATTGTAACACAGGGATGATGCCTAAGTCATGGCTACAATTTCAGGTACATTGATGGGCATGTAACAGACACCTAGAAAACATTCAGAAATGAAGTTTTAACACATAATTTGGATGATCAACAATCAGAAATGCTTGAAATAGGATTTATTTGGGGGAAGTAGGCAGCAAGGGCTTAAACTACTTTATTAAGGCCACTTCCAGTCTCAGAGTCTATTGTTAGATCATGCAAATTAAATAACTAAACCCTAAGATAACTGCACGGTTTTTATTATTATTATTATCAACACATATCTAAATCTGTCAAATAAAGTATGTACCTTTTTTCATATTTGTGATTGTTACATTATATTAGAATAAGCTATCTTGCAAGCTTTGAAATCTCAGTGGCTTCATACATAAAACTTTTATTTCTGTCTCACACAGATCTATTGTGGGCCTGTGTCTAGTTCATTATTGCATTACTCACAGAAATACCTGAGCTTGGGTGATTTATTAAAAAAAAGATAGAGGGATATTTATAAAACTCATGACTGTGGAGGTGGAGAGTCCAAACGCATCATAAAAATGGGAGAGGGCAGACTTTTAGCATAGTAGAATGTGGTCTGCATTCATGTGACGTCTCTGCTGTTCTAGTCTTTCTTCTGCTTAAAATCCTACCAGAACTCCCCTGGCATTTGTTAGAAAGTGAATGAATATAAAAGATTTAGTGCTAAGCAAAGCAAGCCAGACTATGAAAGAGAGGCACTGTAAGTCTCCACTCAATATATACCAAATGTCTGCACTCTATGGCAGAAACTGAAATATTGGAAGGTATAAAAGCATGCAGAGCAACTGTGGATGCTAGAAGGTGTGGGAGGAGGGTGGAAAATGGGGAAGAATGTGAGGGAGGGAATCAAGGGGAAAAAGAAAGAAACAAAACATTTAAGAGACATGAAAAATGGAAAATTATTTGTTGATAATAATGGGTATGGTAGTATCTTTGACTGGACTGCTGGGAAAAATCATTTTGTATGATGTAATAAAATACAGTGATTCAATGTAAATAATAATATCATAAAAAACTTAAAAAAAAAAAAAAACCTACCAGAACTCAATTGTGGAGGCCCTGCCCTAACCATCCAATCACTAATCTCTTTCCAAACACCCCACTTTTCAACAACACAATAAGATTTTAAGTTTTAAACTTCTTAGTCTCTTTATCATGGCTGACCATAAGAATTTGGGGGCGACATATTCAAACCATAGCAGCCCGAGAGATCATGAAAGCAACTCCCTTCCAAATAGTGACTCAGGGATCCAGGCATCTCTCTCTACATATATATTTCAAAGGTCCCTAAAAATGGGCTCTTAACTGCTTGTCTTTGACAGTGATCACATCTACTCACTGGCCATTGGCCAACACACAAAGCCATAACATGGCCCCACCTAACTATGAACGGTAGGAACGCTGGAAGCACATGTATGCTGAGTGAGAAGTACATGCAACTATCATGTAAATTTACCATCATTGAAGATTAATATTCAAGGCTATAAGGATCTGAGAGCAGATACCGATTAATTATCTTGTAATTCTTGTTCTATCTTTATTCTAAACCTTAAAAAAACAGTGTTGTTCTGTCCTTATTTTGAGCCTTAAAAAAGCAGTGTAACATTGGACTAAATATTTTCAAGAAGGCCTGCTGGAGGAAGAAACTGTCTGAATTACAGTGCAGACAATATTCTGTCCAAAAGAAATAGAATAATTGGAAAACTCAATGCCAAAACAAATGCTCAGATTATGAGATGAAACCACTCTAATCAACTGCAAGTTAGATGTGGGTTTATGTTCATTCTTCACATACGTATTATAGCTGGGTTGATTATAACTCCTGAATCTCATTGCTCGCTCTCTCTCTCTAGTCTTTTTATTACTTTTCATATGTTAACTACTTGTTTTTTAACCATTAAATGCCTAAGAATGGCTAATTAATTTACTAAGTTACTTTTGAAATGATAATAAAGTTTTTATCCCATTATTTACCATATTTCTAAGACCATACTGAAAAGATGTTGAAGTGATGTTTGGTCGAAATCAACGGGTCACACCCAATGAGCCATGTGATTTGTAACCAGGGTAACAACAGCAGTTCCAGTAAAAATACACATCAAGGCGACAGTCTCCTTGGCATTTGAAAATCCACTCACTGCACATGTTTCTATTTTAAAAATACCTTTTAGCTTGAAGTTACACAATAAAATACAGTGATTTTAGGCAGGGGATATACATGTTTTTTAAAAGCATTTTTTTAAAAAAACTTTATGATGTGTAAAATTTAAATATTTATTGAAAGTCTAGTAAACACATTTTACGAATAAATAATAAATATAGCCACTGTGGATACCCAAAGTGACCTCTCCTTGTTTCAGTTCTTTGACCCACAATGCTAAGAATAAATGACAATGATAATAATTTCTTTTTATATTTTATTTTGCCATAGGGTATGTGCACTCATCAGAGAGAGAGTCACAGAGAGACAGAAAGTGAGAAATCACCCTCTGAGTGGGATGGCCACACCACAATCCCTTTTCCTCCATTCTCCTCCTGGAATTTTAGGCACGCATATACATGTGCCTGGCATGATTTTCAAGCCACTGGGTCCTGGATTCAAACCACAGTCGGCCATGTGGGAGCCCAGCACCTTGACCACCACCCCACGTGATGACCCCAAGCAATTTCGTCTTTTTTTAATACTGTCCTATTACATCATTATTCAGCTCAGGGCTACTTATAAACCCTTTCTTCAGGCATAAATTATACAATCTTTAATTCATACACCGAAACCAAAATATACATATATTTAGTTTTAGTTATTGCCTACTTGTTACATTCAAAACTCCTGTTCTCCTTCAGGAATAATTTTGATTTAAATGCCATCAAATCTCAGATATGAAACCCAGCTACAACCCTCACACCCCAGTGTCAGACTCTGTGCTAGGCTCTAGAACTGAAAAGTCTGAATTAGGTCCAATCCCTATCCTCAAGGGGCTCCTGGTTTTATTGAGGAAAATGAAAAGTAAATAAACAATCCAGTATGCAAAGTGCTCAGAGAAGGAGGGCCTATTATAGGTGCAATGTAGGTAATTATCTACTGTTCTGTAACAAGTCACATGGAAACTCAATGACTTAATAAGTTACTGTATGATAGCTCTCTGAGTTGATGGGGCTCAGCTTGCTAGAACAAGCATCAAGTAATAGTAATAGTAGTAGGTTTCTTGTTTTGTTTGTTTGTTTGTTTTTAATTCCCTCTTCTCCTGACTCACAGAAACTCAATGGGAACCATGTTTTGGAACAACATGACAATCAGTGATGCCACACCAGAGTGACTTAAGGAGGGAATCCCATTGACTGAGTGAAGTGCCCAGAGACCTGCTGACCCTAAAGGGTAATCAAGAAGGATTGGAGGACGGGGAGCTGATGATAGCACAGTAACCGAATGCTCTGCAAGGCCAATCCACGTGGGAAGGTTCTAGATTCAGGCACATGTTTGCTTCTGATCTGGAGCTGGCTCAGGCTCACAGTGAGTCATGCTGTAGAACCCCTGTAGGGGTGCCCCCCTCATCTTATGCTGCTTTCACTCATGGGAGAGGTGAATAGACAAAACAAAGACTTGGAGTTGGCGTCTGAATAAGCAAGAGCTGGTATCAATTAGAACTACCACCATGTATGTCCCTTTAACAACTCCAGCAGAGCAAATTACATTAATACAGACTCTAACTTTCACAGTGTCCGAAATCATCCAAAATTTTGTACCACAGGAATCTTGTCCTCATGTTTACACTTAGCAGCCCTGTACTGGTCATACTGAAAAAATTATCATTTATTAATCCGGACCCGGTGGCTTAAACTCACACCAGGCGCATGTGCGTACATGCCCAAGATCCCAAGAGGAGAAAGGAGGAGAAGTGATTGTGGTGTGGCCATCCCCACTGGTGGGTGATTTCTCGCTTTCTGTTTCTCTGTCTCTTTCTGGTGAGCACAAGTGCCCTATAGAAAAAAAATCTAAAAAAAAAAAAAAAAAAAAAAAAAGATAAATCCC
>NW_006209381.1:200558-206038 GCF_000334495.1 Tupaia belangeri chinensis
TTTCGGGGGAGCAAAAGTGCCCTATAAAAAAAAAAAAAAAAAAAAAAAAAAAAAAAAAAAGCTAGCTACCCCTTATTTCAGGATAAAGTATTATTTCACAATTCCCCCCTTTAAAATATTGTATCATACCACAAAGACTTAAAAATAATTACCAAACATCACCTAATCTTTCTCATTATTTATTTCTGCCAGCCTTGAAGAGAATTTTGAAAATTTGATTTAAAAATAAAATCGTCTTGCATTTTCTTTAAAATCTAGACTTCATTACCTATCTACTTTGACCACAAGGTGGGGCTGTGAGGTCATAATTTGGCAAGATTTATAAAATATATGAACTACATTAAACACCGGTAAATTCAGTCAAGTTTAATAAGATAATCTCATTTTCCAAATATGTACTATTTTCAATTAATCCGTTTTCTAGCCATTAAAGCTCAGCAGAAAAAAAACTGTTCATTTGTCCAGTTCTTAGAAAGTATTGAGTTTTTTCCAATATGAAATTACCCTAGAATTGAGTAGAGTTATGTGTCACCATTAATGTTATTTTTTTAGGGGTTCTTCCTACTATTTCACACTGCATTGATAAATAAGTTCACTAAATTCAATAATGTCTTTAAAAATTTTTTTAACTATTTTATAAATAAGCACAGAGTATGTTATTACCCAATACATTTCCATTAATTTCTCCTTCATTCCTTAAATCTATTTTGTAATCCAATATTTGATGATGGGAAAAGAACTGTATTTTATTTATTCATTTGTGGTATGCATTCATATATATAATTATTTATTTATTTACTTTTGTATTTTGTATTTATTTAAGAGATTTTTGCCTTAGAGCACTTGCACTTGCTGGGGAGAGAGAGAGAGACAGACACAGAGAGAGGGAAAGTGAGAAATCACCCTCCGCCCCAAGGGGAGGGCGACACCGCATTCCCTTCTCCTCTATTCTCCTCCCGGAATCTTGGTGTGTGCACACACTCGTGTCTGGCCTGATTTTCAAGCTGCCAGGTCTGGGACTCCAACCACAGTCAGCCATGTGGGAGTCCAGTGCTATAACTGCTATGCCATCTGCTGTCCCCTGTATTTTGTATTGCTAAATAGGCGGGAATTCCTTTCTTATTTTCAAAAACCTATAAATAATCCGATTTTTAGTCAACTGTTTTTTTAGTGCAAACAAACTAGCATACAAATTAATCACTGATGCTTGATGGAGCAAAAAAAAACACCACCACCACCTCAGTAACATGTCAGCAATAAGCCACTTTTCCATGTGAATGTTTTCTAATCAATTTTAATATAGTAAGAATGAAACAAAATATAACATTAACCTTTGCAATGAAAAGAAAATGCCATCAGGGAGACCTAAGATTTACAAAATCTACAAATCCCTTGTCTGTATATTTACCTTTCCATGTTTTCTAGTTCCTTGTATCAAAATACATTAGGGCCCAGCTGCAGTGACACCAGTGGTAGTGCACTGCTGTGTGAGGCTGGAGGCCTGGGTTCAGATCCCAGATCAATCTGAACAGACCAGGTGATGGGGCACATGCTTATGGTCCTAGCCAATTGGGAGGCTCACCATGGCAAGTCTCTGTCAAAAAATACCCTTTATCCGTTTCTAACTTCCGCCCATAGATCCATACATACTCACTGTCTCGTTTTTTTCTTAGTCATATAGTATTTTGCATTAATTTTTTTCCTTATTTATGATAGAGCATGTTCACATGAGTGCTAGAGAGGAACACCCTCCCCACACACAGGTTCTAATGCTGGTGAGATTCCCTTGCAAGCCTCCAGCCTGCAGAAACATGAGCACCCACGCAGTGCCCAGCATGTTTCAAGCATGGGGATTTGAACCACAGTCACCAGATGGGATCCAGTTTCTCTTGAATAATGTGTTACCCTTAGGTCAAGGAACTGCCCATCTCTGCATTTCTAAAGCGTGTCCACGTATATAGTTTCCTACTTTCTTCCTTACTTACTCTTTAGCACACTTTTCTCAATTTTAAACCAAACTTCATAGCGTCCATTAAAGAGTTTCCTACATACCCCTTCTACATTTCTGCTCCATGTCTTTTTCTTAATAAAAAGTGCTTCTGAAAGTCTGTAGCTTGCTATTCTAGAAGACCACAGAAAAATTGCTATGGACAAAGGCTGCTTTCATGGAGACCTAAAGACTTTAATTTTCTACAACAGTCCGCATCTAGTCAAGGACAGTTATTTAACACAGGCTGACCCTCATTTGTAGCTGAAAGTTCTGCTATTCTTTACTGCAACTTAGAGAGATCTGTTGAAGAATTTGCTCCATTAATCCAATGAATGTCAGGTCTCAAAGACCGCGTATGAGACTGGCTTTTAGGGCTTAGCAAGCAGGGAAATTAAGAAGTACATATAGCAAACTGGAAAACAAGAGGAAGGGAACTTGTAAACAGATTCGATTCTGTCACTAGTACGGACACTCAATTCCTATGTTTACAATTTTCCATATTTTTATTCTATAGAAAGCTATGCGACCTCTCAGGTAAGTTACCCATACGTACAGACAGATCAAAGGTATTTTACAAAGCTGATGCAAAATGAAGATGTATCTAGTCGTGTACCTATAATAGGGAAAAATACCCATGCTGATCTCTGTGCACATTAAGAATTGGAAAAGTTGCCATCATGAGTATTTAAAGCCCTTTTGTACTGTATGTACATACACACACACACACACACACACACACACACACACACACACAAGCACATGCACACGGTTACTGCTGACATCAATATATCTGCCTTTATTCTGATTAAATTGGTTATGAGAATCCTCACATAGACCCCTTTTGTAATGCCAGAGACAGCACTCGCTAATGGGGCCAGGTCAGCCTGCACTCTTTTTCCTTCCAGGGCACCCGTATCTGTACTGGAATACTGCCATGAGGCAGGATTCAAACCTAGCATAGCCATGCGGGATTTGGCTCCCTCTAGGCCATCCCCTCCTCCCCTTTCCATTGACTGTATTGTCATTAAACAATAATATACAAATATATTTCCGTAGTAAAAGATTTTGATAACACAGAGGTATAAAGTGTGAAAAGGCACAAATCCCATGTGTCCTCCATGATCTCACACCACTGCGCAGTGCAGGCTCTTCTCTAGAAAACGTTTGTGTATACACACATATGTAGCTTTCTTTTTGTTCCTTATTATAAATGGTGTCATACTCTACATAGTTTGATGTTATTTTCTCAGGTTCACCTCTCTTAGATGTATCTTATTCTTTTGAAAGTCCTTATAATCAGTCCATACAAGGAGTGGTCGCACAAGCACAATGGCTCTTTTACTGTCTTCTCCTCCGTGCATGTCAAGCTGCAGTTTTCTCCATACCTCCGGCCCCCCCTTGTTTTCCATATTTCAAATTTTCTTTTTTTTTAATACAGGTTTTTGCTATAGGGCACATGTGCTCACCAGAAAGACAGAGAGAGACAGAGAGACAGAAAGCGAGAAATCACCCCCCAGAGGGGATGGCCACGCCGCAATCCCTTCTCCATTCTCCTCTCGGGATCTTGGGCATGCACACACATGCGCCTGGCGTGAGTTTTAAGCCACTGGGTCCGGGACTTGAACAGCAGTTGGCTACATGGGAGTCCAGCAATATAGCCATTATGCTAACTGCTGGTTTTCTGATCTATTATGGGAATTTTTCTTATCCCCCCCCCACTATGACATTTTATATTATTTCATGGAATCTATGATAAGAGTGAAGATAGAAATGTGCTCACTTGACTGCCCTGATCTAATTTCTGAAAATGTGGCATGAGACTAACACAGGTATGGTAGGTGAGCCCCCATGTCCGTAACAACAGAAGAGAACAAGTATCTAGGAAGTTATTTCCTGTGCATTGTACCCCTGGGAACATTTAGCTGGTTTGCACTGGTAGACCTCAACTTGCTTTTACAACCAGAGTTGGGTCTAAGGTTGGCAACTATACAATACAAGGTGACACATACACTGAATACCACCTTTGAAGTACAGTAACATAATTCACAAATCCTTATTAACAGGTCTTCACATCCTTGTTGATGGAGAGTAGAATTTGCTTTGACTATTAAGGAAAAGGACACAGATAGAACTTCCTTAATTCCATAGACCAGATCCCAGAGACGATAAAGTTCATCACTGTATCTTCAATACCTAAATAGTGCCTGGCCCAAAAAGCACCACTAAATGGAGAGACAAAAATAGAATTTCCTCTATTTTTATATTTCCTCACTTTTAAAAAGTGTTAGATCACATCCCTAGTCACGATAATATTGAGAATTTTTACAACTGAACCTACAATTCAAAATAGTTTTGATAGGTTATAATATCATTAAATCTACCAAGCATTAAATCTACACAGCTTTTATCTCCAGAAATTCATTCAGACTATTACCTCCTTCGTTCACTTCTAGAAACAAATCACCAATGTCTGGACCCACAGGATGGTCAAAGGAGTGAGAGACTGGATGAACAGGCGCAGTGTTACAACTCTTCAGGGTCCTCCGTTTATTGTGGGCAGCACAATGTTACAACTCTTCAGGGTCGCCTCGAGATGACGTGATGTTACAACTCCTCAGGGTCGTCCTGTGATTGTGGGCCAGGGATCCTGGTTATATGCATGTTGGTGGGCAGTGATTGGTTAAATGAAGGATTGTAAAAGGTGGGTTATGATTGGTTGCTTTTGTGGACCAATCATGAGGTGCCGGATATGCAAATCTGAGGGATTCTAAGCTCACTGATTTGCTATGGGAAGTGGCCAATCAGAGTATGGTTTTAAAGGTGGGGTTTTGAAGGGGAGCCTTTGTGTAATTGTTTGCTCTCTGAGAAACCGGCGATATTCGCTGGTGTGCAGCCTCCCACACACCAACAATAAAGAGAACAAAAATTTATTTAAAATTATTTTATTTTTCATCATTTTCTAACACACAGTGTTAGAAAAATGAATTTTGGCACCATGATTAAAAACGTCTTTTCAAGTTGAACATTTAAATTAAAAACAGTAGCTACAATAAGGACATTTAAACTTCGCTCAAAGAAATGTTTGTAAAAAAATTCAAGCCAACAAATTTTTTGGTTGAGGAATATTTTAAAACTGGGATAAAGAACAGGTAACTAAGAAATGAAGAAAGGTAAAATAGATTATGCTAGAATGAGAAAAAAAGCAAACCACCCTCTGCCCTCTGGTTGACCCCCCCCCAAAAAAAAGAATAAGGAGAGACAAAGGGCAAAAGGGAAGAAGCAAGGCTCAAAATTTTATTTTCCTGATATAAAATTCAAGTACTTAAAAAAGTTTTGAAAAAAAATCATAAAATGCACTACTAACCTTGATTTTTTTTTTTTTTTTTTTTTTTTTTTTTTTTTTTTTTGGAAAAAAAAAAAAAAAAAAACACTCGCCAGAAAGACAGAGAAAGACAGAGAGACAGAAAGCAAGCGAGAAATCCCCCCCCAG
>NW_006209381.1:206698-228781 GCF_000334495.1 Tupaia belangeri chinensis
TTGAAAAAAAACAAAAAAAGGCTCTCCAACCCTTTTTTTTTTTTTTTTTTTTTTTTTTTTTTTACATTTTCTAGGAAACAAAAAAATAAATGTTTTGAGTTAAGGACACTTGCTGATCTTAAGTCAATACTTGACATACTGTATGAAATGGAAAAGCTTGCAAATTATCCTAAGTCTAATATCTTCCTCATATAATCCACTTTGGAAGATTCTTCTGAAGGAACATAGATAGGGTTTAATTTTTTTAATACAAATGTTAATCTGCTTAACAATCTAAACAACAACAACAAAAAATGAATTTAACTAGATATGCTCCTCAGTTGTGTTTTGTACTAAGTTTTTCAAGGAAAAACACCGTGTCATTTTACGTCCCCTTAGTAACTTCTATAGAAGGGACCTGCATAGGTTGGTCAAAGAAGTGCTTGTATGACTACATATGATTTCAGTGAGAACCAGGTTTCCAAGGCTTGAAAACTGGCTAATTTTCATTTATATCTATTTGTCTACATTTCTCCTACACGTTGATAAATAAGATTCTTCCCAGGCTTTTTTTTTTTAAATTAGAAAATATTATTTAGTCCTATTTTCATATATCTGTACCTGAATATTTTATCAACTTGAAACACAAATTCAGAAAATTGTCAATATTCTCAGAGACTATAAAGCATATAAATAAATATTTTCTTTTACTTTTTCTCTTTCTTTTCTTCTTCAACCTGTGTTTTAAGGCTCAGAGCAGATACTAAGACACATCAAAGAATTGTGTTATAAAAAGTTTTTCAAATATTTGGCCCAAAGTGAAGTTGTTCTGTTGAAGTTATTTAAATATTCCTCTCATCTTCTCAAGCACAACTTCAAAGACATGTTCAAGCCAGTCATCCATTCCAAAAGAAAATTCAATTCAATGAAAAGTAAATAACTTAGGGATCTATAAATGACACTGCAATATATCTTGTTCCGTTTTTAACAGGAAGTCCTTCATGTAAATGTGTGAGTCTTCCAGGATGCATGAAGCTCCAGCCTTTACGTGGGGATTCAATGGAGCAATTGTACCTCAGAAATTTGCAACCTCCTCCCTGCAAGAAGTAAAAACAAATAAATGGCTTAAAAAAATAATAAAATAAACTAAGGCAAAGCTCTTTTCATAATAGCATATTTTCTGAAAAACATTAAAAAAAATAAGAGTTACAATTACCTGAAAATCTTCTCCCACATTGTTAAGTGCAATGTTGATGGTAAATGTAGACGCGTCATGATGAGGGCGAAGAGAACGCTGTCTATCAGGGGAGTATTTGACTACAAAATTCAATAGCGCAAATCCCTGAAGAAACAAAGATTTTCTACATTTTCTGTTCAATAAAAAACAGTACAAAAGCACATTTGTGTAAAAATGGGTAGTAGGCAGGCAGGAGGAGGAGGAGGAGAGCTACCTTTGTATAATAGCCAGCAAAAACCTTCAGCGTAACTGGAGCGATAAACTCGCGGATAAAATGAAGCCATACATTCTCCAGATCAATTTGCTTCATGTGAATATCATCAGTTGGGACATTTTCATAACCACCGGATATACGGCTATCCTAGAAACAGCATTAATGACATGGTAAACTGTCGTTCACGTACAATTCACATTTATATTATCTTTCTATGGTTTTCGTCTACAGCTCATAACAGATGATGAAAATAACCACTGTACCAGGAGGGTTTGCCATCTGCTTTAATTAAGACACTATCAACATAACTTAGATAACGTGGCTTTGCAAATGTTATCAATGATGAATCCACAGATGGCAGGGTCAGTGGGCTCCTTTCCCACTTATGAAATGCGTATGTAAGGTTTAACTATAAAGTAGGGAAAACTGACTTCCTTTAATAAGCCCACTCATCACCCTAAAAAAGTGAGTTGTTTTACCGTGGCCCTGATGAGCACAGACGCACTTACTTGCACCTTGGATTCCCAGTCACTGAAATCGAGCTTTCACTATTGTGTTCAATTCTATTTGTGACACCCAGAGTCTTTGAATGACTGTCTTTCAATTTCTTCCCTCTATTTCAAACTTCCCTCTCCCTAATCAGTTCACTACCTGAATAACGTAAGGGAACAGAGGCAGAAATAACCCAGAATATTTCACTAAAATTTCAAGGTATATTAAAGAGCTATCTTTGGGTTCTCAGAGGAAACATATAAAGCCAATACTAATACTTCCTGCTAATTCTTTGCTACAGATGTAAATGCAAGACTGAATTATACCAAAGGTATTCAAGTAGCTCCCCCCACACCCGTTACTAGGTTTACACACACAAAAATATTTGACAGTCAACCCGATACAGTTTGCCTTAGTATTTTCATCCTCAAAATATAGTAAATAAAAAGTGGTCTTCAAGAAGTGCAACATTACCCAGTAAAAACCTGTGTTACCTAACCATCTCCAGTGTTGAGACACTGACCATTAAATACTATTCAGTGTTAAGCACATGCATAAATGAGAAATAGGTGTCTAGAGAAATTATATGACTTCTTAAATGGTAATCAATTACCTAGTGTCAGAATTAAACTGAAAACAGAGTTCGGGTAGCCTAGGCTAGCCGGTGTATTGAAGTTTAGGACTCTGACATGTATGACCAAAAGGCTATATCCCCCTCTGAATCTGATGCATTTATATTCCTTACCCCACACAAATGCTGTAGTTTGTGTGAAATTATAACTTACATGATGTTTCCCCCCAGACCATTGGCCATAATGCTCCATTTCTTCCACCAATTCATCACAGGCTTTTTCAGAAAATATGGGAAACCAAAACACATCTGGACAAGGCTATAAAACATGGCATCAACATTAGACATGACCATACCTGTGTCTTGCTAAGCCTAAAATAGCTTTCAATATGCGTAAAATAAAATTTCTAAATGAGTCGACAACATGGTGTCATAGTTTAATTGATTGCTTTCTTCTTCACAGGTACATAATAGTGCATTACAGAATTGATGACACTTTCCATTCTCAAATATAAGATACTAGCAATAATGTTTTTTTTAAGTGTCAGAGAGTACATATGCTTGCTAGAGAGAGGCAGAGAAACACACAGACAGAGGAACAGGAAGAAAGCACCCTCAATGGAACATATTCATGCCACTATTCCTTTTCTCCCATTTCTCCATCCTATCAGGATTTGGGGCATGCACACTCATATGACCAAGATGCTTTTCAAGTTGCCAGAATTGATATTTAAACTGTGATCAGCCATGTGGATCCAGTTCCCTTAACCAGCAATAATTTCATACATTAATCTAAAATACAGTTTATTTCATTTTTAGAGAGAGATTTTTCCTACAGGCTGCATGTGCTCACTGGAGAGACCAGAGAGACAGAGAAAGAAGTGAGAAATCACTACCCAGGAGGGATGGCCATACTACAATCCCTTCTCCTCTCAGAATCTTGGGCACACACACACCCACGTGCCCAGCATGAGTTTTAAGCCACCAGGTCTAGGACTTGAACCATGATCAATTGTGGGAGTCCAAAGAAGTACCTATTAAGCAATCTGCTGGTCCCATAGAGTTCATTTTTAAAAAGACCGCACTGAGAAGACTTTTTTCAGAAATGGAGCCCAACTATTTTCAAAGATAAACTTTCACTGACAGAGTCCTAATCTAGAAATCTGTCAACTTGGTGTTTTATTTGTTTGTTTGTTGTTTAGTTTTGGGAAGCTATGGAACCTATAAGTATGCTTTTTATTTAAAAAAAAAAAAAGAAAAAGAAAAGGCAAAAGCACGACAAGCAGATGGCATAAACTCATGCTGGGCACATGTGAGTGCATGCCCAAGATCTGGAAGGAGAATGGAGAAGAAGGGATTGCAACCTGTCCATCCTTCTTGGAAGATTTCTCACTTTCTCTCTTACTGTCTCTGTCTTTCTCTCTCTCCAATAAGCTCACGCACTCTAAGGCAAAAACCTCTTAAAAAAAAGGAAAGTAAAAGTTAGGGGACCAGCTGGTGGAATGGTGGTTAAGGTGCTGGACGCCCACATGACTGACCGTGGTTTGAGACCCAGATTCGCTGAAAATCACGCTGGGTGTGTGTGTGTGTGGGTGTGTGTGTGTGGGTGTGTGTGTGTGGGTGTGTGTGTGTGGGTGTGTGTGTGTGGGTGTGTGTGTGTGTACCCAAAATCCTGAGAGGAGAATGGAGGAGAAGGGATTGCAGCGCGGCCATTCCCCCTTGGAGGGGGTAGTGATTTCTTACTTTCTCCCTCTCTAGTGTCTGTGTCTCTTTGTAAAGTACACAGGCCTGATGGCAAAAATAATAATAATAATAATATAAATAAATAAATAAATAAAAGGCAAA
The DNA here is from genome assembly GCF_000334495.1 of Tupaia belangeri chinensis. Lineage (NCBI taxonomy): Eukaryota > Metazoa > Chordata > Mammalia > Scandentia > Tupaiidae > Tupaia > Tupaia belangeri. Next base: position 211,037 of record NW_006209381.1, read on the forward strand.
AGCTTACAATTCTCCATGTTCTACAATTTTACAATTATATGATCCTTAAGGCTGTATAATTGGTAATTAAGTCACGTAAATTTTACCTAAAGGATAGTTTCTCTACTTTTACAGCATCTCCTGTTAAAGCAGTACTGTCTCAATATTATTCCTTTCTAGAAACTATAGCAAAAATGCTCTCTACATTATAATAATTATTAATACAAACCTGCTCAACTATATTCTCAGTGAAAATCTTTGGATAATCACGGTTTATATACTTTTCCTTCCAGTCCTATAAAAAAAAAAGTACACATTAAAGTGCATATCCTTTCAAATAAACACCTACTGGAAAATATAAAGTATCTGCACTTTAGAAATTATCTTATCAATTTATAAATAATTATATACACTGGACAAAATAAGAATTTTAAGAAAAAACAGAGTACATGTTATAACATTGGCCTGATCCTTTATCTACTCATAGCACCCAATGAAATACAAAAATTTTATTTATGAAGCTTTATACATCAGTATATTAAAACTTGAGTTATTTTATAGCAAGATTTGCATATTACATTTTATGGATACACACAAAGGCTAGTAAGCACATGTGTATTTAAAAGTGAAAGATAAGGAACAAAATCTTACCAATAAATACTAGTTAAATGTGAGCTCATTAACTAGCCTCTAACTTACATTTTTATGGTGAACTATTTTAAATGATTTAAAATTTCTGCCTTTATTTTCATTTTTAATATGTATCAAAAATGATCGTGGGTTTACAAACACTTATTTCTTTTAGTTACTAATATGAAGGCACAATGTTGCATATTAGAAAATTGTTTCTCTTAAATCTTACTCAGGAAACTGATTCTTCCCTTTGATCAATTTTGGCACTTAAAGCAAACACAAAGATAATCTGAACATTAGCTAAGGAATCTTTTTGTTTGGGTCTAGTGCTGTACTTACATATAGGTATAAAATATGTATGTAGTAAAATGTGCGCAAATTTGTATATCCAGAATGATCTCTCCTTAAATTTTTGTGGGCTACGTAACAAAAATCCTTAATCTCCACACAAAGAAGGAAGCTAGCAGGGAAGACTAAGCCATGGGCTCAAAATAATCCCAATCAAAACATGTTTTACAAATATTTGTTTTAAATACATCTTTGAGACTATATTTAAGAGAGGTTGATCATTTATATCATGATAATTTATATGCATTCTCAGTTTTGTATTTCTGCTGAGAAGTAGCTTAGATAGTTTTGACAAGGAGGAGCAAAAGCTATCTCCTCATTCTTTAATCAATTTAGTTTTACATAGTATATAATCATGGGGTCAGATTTATATTTTATGTTATTATCCCTCCTAATGTGTACTAGTTTTTGATTCAAAAATATGGGAAAAAAAACAGAAGTAAATAAGCATCCTTAACATTTAAGAATCTTTACCCACAGTATTTTTTTCCTTTATATCATTACTGTATTTTTTTTTAAGTGAAAGAAAAAAGTCTCTAAAATTTTACATGAGGGTATCAATATTACTTATTTTAAACCACCGTTAAGTCATGGAGCAAACTAAAACTTTACCAGTGTCTTAGAAATTCTGATAATGGAACAAACACTAAGTATTCTGCTACTGGATATCCCCCATCAGGCATATTGATCAGTCTAATTGAGAAAAAAAAAAAAATAAGGAGCAGCAGCAGCAAAGAAAGTCATGGAATGAAAGCAGTTCCTACTCAATTTTAATATTTTCACTGCGTATTCTCCAAAGACTTGAATTCTTAAACAAATGTCTGCAATTCAGGATATGATTTAGAACACCCTACCAGGAAACTCATATTATACAAGAAATCAAATAATGCTGTTCCTTAAAATACCAAGCAATGTGGTGCCGAAGTAAAATATGTAACTGTACCCTCCACAATTCTATTCCTTTGAAAGAGAAATATGCAGCTAAAATGGAACCAAAGTACTTTTAAAATACCGAAATGTCAAAAGACATTCTTATTCTATTCAACAGAGTACTTAGAGACTGTTAACTTTACTATTCCCAGATTTCAACTATTCCTACAAAATAATTCTACAATTCTCATCAGGTGGACTGAGTTTTTGCAATTTAAAACTTTTATTATTGGCCAGAAAAAAATCATAAATACTGGTGTTACAGAGATAATTATTCAAGAGAGAAATATTCTTTGAATAAATGTGTTAACTAAAGAAAAGAGGTCCCTATGAAACCAACAAACAAAAAGAGCTAATTACTACATGATTTAAATTAAAAAAAAATTCTACTTTAAATGAAAATAGATTCCTCAGTTTAAGATTTTTCTTTATATGCTGAGTGAAATTGTTATGTAATTTTCTCTGGACATCTTTGATGTACATTCACAAAAAAATTAATGAAACGAGAAAATAATATGTTTTCTTAACTAACTTCCTGAATTTCCTCTGAGAACCAAAATGTCATCAGATATGATTTATAAACATTTTCTGAAAATATAATTAAAAATTGGATAGTAACATTTTGTACCTAACACAGGAATGTTGAAAGAAATCAAGGGAGTCAATAATTGCCTTCCCCATACCAAACTATGTCTTTTTTTTGGAGAGAGATTTTTGCTATAGGGCGGCATGCGCTCACCAGACTGGTTGACTTTAAACGCGTGCTGGGCGTGTGTGCGTGTGTGCCCAGCACGCGGTTTAAGTCAACCAGTCTGAGACTTGAACCGTGGTCAACTATGTGGGAGTCCAGTGACCTAACCATTATGCCATCTGCTGGTCCCCCAAGCTATGTTTTAACAAAAGAAGTTCTTGGTAAAATTTAGAACTACTCTATGAATTACAAAATAAAATTAAGTATATCATTTTTGAAAAGTCTCTGACTACATTTTCATATTGTTACCCAGCTGTTTTACATCAATTTAAAATGGCATGAAAATAAGTAAGACATGAAACTCAACATGAGATACATACCACAGGATTTTCGAAAATCTGCCAGAGGTCATTGTTATAATGGGAAATATTGTAATTAGCAGTTGATAATAACCTTCCGAATTCATGCCTATTAGAAATGTACATGAATGTCCCCTATATTTCAAAAAATAATAGTATTAATCTTAGAGGAAATTACAAAAAATATAACTATCAAAATAAATAAATAGGAGATATTAATTTCAACTTTTGTATTTCATTCACAAACATGCATTTTTATTTTTCACATGAAACGTGCATGACTTAAAAGAGATGAAATTGTGATTATGGATTCGAACAACACACAAAACTGATGGGTAGCACTGACACTCAACTGAAAAAAAGAAGAGGAAGAATGAACTGTTTCTGTCCCTTTCTCATTGATCCTAGATGTGGACAGCGGGACAAAACTTCCTGTTTGAAAGCAGAAATAGGTTTGAGACACCAAAGTGCAATGAACTGTACCTTTTTTGGCTTCTTTCCCTTTCAAAAAAAGACAATGTTACATTTTTAAATCAGAATTTAAAATACCAGTATTATTTCATCAGTCATTTTTTTTCCTTTGTTTTAACATTTAAAGATTGGAAACAAAAATTAGTCATGCGTTATAGAGAGAGCTAAAGAAAGTCTCATATCACGTCATCATTGAGGCGAGGTTTTTTGTTTTTTGCTTTTTGGTTTTTGTACCTGTTTTCGTGGTAAAAGAGTTAGTGATTAACAAATTAAAATCAATGAAGAGTACCCAAACCTCATGTCAATGAAGATGTACTTTATAATATTAGTAGCTCTCCTGTCCCTTAAAGCAACACACACACACACACACACATACACACACACACACACACACACACCCTAGAAAAATGAATGAAAGGGACTTTCTCACTCGTCAACCATATCATGTAAATCAGCCCAATGAACGAAGAGTTGACTACCACAAGTCACACAAGATACACCCAGCCATAAACAGATTACTAACCAATGAAAACAAGCCATTTTTCCAAACTAAATGCTAAGAAGACTCTTAAAGAATATTACTGCAAGACAATATACCATAGCCACATTAATTAAATAAACAAAAAAGAAATTAAAATAAATAAAAATAACACCTTTGGGGGGCTGAGCATTTGGATTGTTTCCGGAGTAGGGGAGTCTTTTTCCCTTTGTAAAGTCTAAAATGAAGAGAAGCATTAGGTAAGTCGACCTGCACATCCTCTCTGTCAGGTACTCTGAAATAAACGCAGCAGCTCCGGATCAAAAGCTGACATTCTGAAATGTCTTTCACAGATCACATGCAGAACAAGCAAAGCTTATAGCGCACACAAGGAAACATGTCAGCCCTTTGAGCGCTTTCTTTCCTTTTTTACAGTTTTTCTGGTCAAACATAGATCCAAGCTCATTCCTTAGTAGAACTTACATTAGACACATTTAAGACAAAGGAAGAAAAAAAATGAGTAAGAGAGGCCATTCCAGGATGTGCTGTTGAGTCAAATTAGCCAAACATGAGCACAAAATAAAATTACAGGTACTGAGAATAAAACAATGCACAAAACAAAAACAATGCACATAGGTTGGTGGGAAAAACAAACATAATCAAACACATGCCTTGTTAAAACTGAGGGAAAAAAAATACTTGCCAACTTTTTTGATTTTTCCCCAAATCATGATTGCTTACATATATTTGGAAGTAAAGTAACCCCATGATTTCTTTAAAAAATGATTTTTATAGTCATTTTAAGTCACTGTAATGAAAGTACAGTCAGAGGACAGCAGTATAGCATTACTTTTTTCACAGAGACTACATATATTACATAGCTCTATCCCTCTCCCAGTCTAAGGGCGAGGAATCTCCTTTTAAAGAATGTAAAATTAACAATATAAAAGTACACTAGTTGGAGAAAATGTGGACATTGATTTCAGAGCAAAAGTATATCCTTAGAAGTGCAATGAGAATTTTGTGCAAGCTTCTTCTAATTAATTTTAATTAGAATTTCAAATGGAAGTAAAGACATATTCTTAAATGAGCAGAGCTGATTCGTAACAACTATATTTTTATTATTGAAATGCTGCCGTGGTTAAGTTTATGATTCAACCTGAATGCCAAACCGAACATTCTTTTGAAATGTTTCTACAAATGAATGTTCACGAACTAGCCTCCAAAAGTGCTCCAATGTTTTCAACTCAGAACCAAAAAAATTGGCTAGTACTTACAAATTAGAAAGAAAAGGGGCATCAAAACACAATAACACACCAACTGGTAAAGCAAGGCATCTTAGAAGAACATTCGAGCAAGCTGTCTTTGTAAGTCCTACCATTTCTCTAGCATTTCGGCAAAGAGCCATATCGGGATCCAATTTATCACGAACAAAGTAGTTCCTTTCATTCATCTCTGATCGGAGTGTCTTTCCTTTAATTAGGTACACGTTAGCCATGTACGGGACATTCCATACTCCTCTGAAAGTAAGGGGAAGATATTCCAAAATACCACAATGACCAAAAAGAGTAAGTTTTATTTTGGCATTTTGAAAACTCAATGCTTTGAATGTTTAAATGTTGTACTTGTAAATTATTGAATCAACACATAAATCCCATTTAACGTTATTTGATATATATATCTCAGATTACTTGGTACGCAGTGTATTTTTATGAGGTTTTGGAGACAAATCACAGTCTCTATAAACTTCAGTGTAAAGTAATGTAAATGTAACCTGTTTGACATTTTTAGCTGGAATCTCTCAGTTACTACAGTCAGACTACAGTACTACGTTGTCAAGCATGTGTTCCTGTTTCAGATTAAAGAGTGAGAACAAAAATAATAATACGTAACCAGTGGTGCAGAGGTGCACTACAGGTGGCTTCCTAGAGCTGACTTTTAGTGCCAGGTCCATATTCAGAGATTTCACTTTGGAAACCTGAAATCAACCATGCTAGAAGTATTTACACCATGTACATTGGCAGACACTATAAATCAGAACATCTGCCACCCCTGGGGCTATTGTTAAACCGATTACAAGCACACCTCTGAACATAGCCTGAAATTCTCCTAAATTATGTTCTCTTTAAATTCATTAAGTTATCTCAGATTTTTGGAAGAAAAAGGAGGATATGAAAAAAATGCAGCTGGAAGTACATGCGTATTAGAAAACTCTTTGTCCTTCATTATCTCCACACCTATTCCTTATGCTGAATATGATCCATATCCTAGGACAGCATTAAGGAAAGATTTGCCTGAAGGGCTGTGCCTGTTGTTTACAGAGAACAGAAAGGAAAGATCTTGACCAAGGACATATAGTTGAATATTAAAATAAATATGATATTTTGTCTTCCTAGACCAACCTTAAAGAGAATGCCCTTAAGAAGCATATAGTACATGAGCGGAATTCAAAAATTAACTACTGGTAATATTTCCATCTTTAAGAAAAAAGATACAGGTTATGAATCATTCGTTTATATATCTTTTGAACATAAAGTATATCTTTATATTAGCTTAATGAAAAACCTCTGCCATATTATTTTCCTGACACTTTAGATAACAATGACAGAAAATCACCATATCCAACACAACTCAAAACATGAATTCTCTTTTCTATTTCTGTGACCACTACTTCTGCAGTACTAGCAGACGGTACAGGTAGTTGATCTATAAATCTTTCCAGCAGCAGTGAACGTTTTTGAAACAATAGGCTATTGTGATCATGCTTTTTAACTGCAACAAGACTTTTGATCAGACTTACATTATCCAAATTTAGGCTTTCTATTCCAATGACTATTTTCACAAGGAAAACATCTTTCACCACTCAACCATTCAAAGGCAAAATGTGACTTTTTCCCCAAATTTAAGTGCACATTTTTTTAAGTCATGAGATTACGTTTCTTTTCATTTTCTTTTTTAATTGACCTGATGTGTTCGAGAACTAAAATAAAACACTTAGTGACAGTCACTCTGGTCCATCATCTATGAAGAAAGAATGACATTCTTGCCCTGTTACTTTAGCAAAACTATTTCAATTGTGATTATTTTTGAGTTTAAAAATATCTGGCTCATAGTTGGGTGCCCCATCACTTTGGTTTTTGAGCCAGCTGATGGCATGGTGGTTAAGGCATCTGTGTCTCACATGTGGCTGACTGCACAGTCTAAGTCTCAGACCTGGATCTCATGTGGCTGACTGGAAAGTGCTCTCTCTCGCGCACGCTCTGTGTGTGTGTGTGTGTGTGTATGTGTGTGTGTGTGTGTGTGTATGTGTGTGTCTCTTTCTTTGGCAAATACATATGCCCTCTAGGAAATGAAGTAAATAAATTAATTAATAATTGCCATCATCTCTGAAATAAATATCAATCATGCACACACTCTGTAATGTGTACTCTTTTTAATCTCAAGATTGGTAAAGAAATCTTTTTTTAAATTTTTTTAGTTTAGTTTAGTTCAGTTTTGTTTTCAATAGGGTGCATGCATTCACAGAAGACACCATAGTTGGCACGTGGGGGTTCAGCACCTTAACCACCATGCCACCTGCTGGTCCCAGAACACTATCTTTAACACAGAGCATTAGGTATTTCACACAGAAAGCTCAGGCAATCAGAAATACCAGAAAGTTTCAGTTTTGGCCAATTTATTATTTTTTAATCTATACATTTTAAAAGCTATAAAACAAACCTTAATCATGGCCATTAAACAAATTAGCTGAACTTTATTTCCCTTTCAGACTTTTAAATTGAAGAGTATTCTTCTACTAACCATAAGATCTTTGCAAAGATTTTGTTCCTTTGAACATTTAGAATTCTAAAATGATTATTTTAAATACTGCTTTTCAATTACTATTTATTTCAGGATCCCACCTGGTCTCCTGGTTCTCAAGTTTCCATTAAACGTAAAGAAAATACCATATCTTACAAAGATGGTATTTTTACATTAGAAGATGACATCAAGTAACTTACACTCTATTCCCTTGAACAATATCCACATAGTCTTCAGATCGAGCATAGTATCCATCAGGACTCAAAGCCCCCCAGAAGTTGGACCATAGCTTTCCATGACGTGTTACGAGAGGAGCAATAATCTTTCTAAATAAAGGAAAAGCAACCCATGAATTTACTTATTTTTAAAACACCAAAAACTTAAGTGCTTTGAGAACTGGGATGACAGACAATACAAAGAAGTTCATTTTACATACAGATTGTTAATCCAAAATTAACATAAAAAGAGAAATTTCTTCCCAACATCTTTTCTTAAACAATTAAGTGCACCACTAATATTGTATCATTTTTCTTAAAAAGAAAAAATAACAAAAAGGAAAAAGTCATTTAAAAGGTTCATGTAAATACATAAATTACTTTGAAAAGTTCCTTCCTTACATCCAAGATAGTGAAACTACATTAATTATTTAATTATGCTTAATTCAACTGTTTCAGAAATTCCACTAAGTGAAATAAAATACTTTTAGTTTCACTGGGCATTCAGAACAGGTCCTGGTGCTGTAAGGTAGCCAATAAATAGTTGTTGAATTAAATAAAAAATAGAAAAAAAAGAAAAAGAAAGAATGAAAAGGGGCTGAGACTTCTGTAAATAGGCCAGCTTTCCGAAAATCAAATCCCAAATTATTTTAAAGCATGTTTCCTTTTTTCTTTAAATGGATTTAAAATGAACTGCAGTTACTGTAAGCTAGCCTTGGCAACACTGAATATTTTTCTGGTTACTCAACTATTTTAGAAAACAAAATAGAAGGTAAGGCCATCGTGTTCTATCTCGGGACAGAGGGCCCTTTGAAACAAGCACATGCTACAAACTCAATATGCCGAATTTCTCATTAGGGAAACCTAATTTATAACACCAGCATTCTTCAGAGAGATCACAAAATCTGAGGCTCCCCGAGAATTACCTCTAAAATGCAGTGATATCAAATAATTTTTTTGAAAGATTTTTGCCATCGGGCACATGTGCTTGCTGGAGAAAGACAGCGAGAAGGAAAGTGAGGAATCCCCCCCGGGGGAGTAGCCATGCTGCAATCCCTTTTCCATTCTCCTCCTGAGGTTTTGGGCATGCACGCACAGGTGCCCATGTGCCAGCATGATTTTGAAGTCACCAGATTCAGGATTCAAACAGCAGTCGGCCATGTGAGAGTCCAGCAACTTAACCACCATGCCAACTGCTGGCTCCGCTACTACATAATTTTTAAGAAAAGCTCAACAACTCCTCTGAGTTGAAGTTTAGAGACCAACCATTCTCAAATACAAAAAAATAACCTACTAACCAAAAAAAATTTAAAAAATAAAAACAAAAACTATTTCACAATACACTAATCTTATTCAAACTATCTGGACTCATTCTCTTACATACATAAAAGGAAAATAAAATCAATAAATACACACAAAATAATAATTTTGGTTATCTTCCTGGTACCTATTAAAGTAAAATATTAACCAAAAGAACATGCTTAGTTTTGTTTAGAATATCTACAATATTACAAATAACATTAAAATCTATTTTCATTAATTTATGAAATGGTTATTTTATGGTAATAACTGACAAGATCAAGTATTTAATGAAAAAATTTGTTAATTTATAATAATTACAAGCTACTTCCTTAAAATAATAATTATAAGCTACTCCCTTCAAAGGATTGGAACACAAGACTTAGAAAATCAAAATCTGCTGTCCGTTTTTGAAAATGAAAGCATAAGGACAGCAGCTGGAGGGGGGATGATGAATTTTGTCATATCATTTAAAGAATAAAATTTGAAGCAAAGAAGTAAATAACAGAGATAGGAAGAGGAGAGGGAAAGGGAGGCTGACTAGATGTCGGGAAGCCACATGGCAGAGACAGGACTATGAAATCTTGCTACATTCTTGGTCTATGTAAATATATATTTTTTTTTTTTTTGAAGAGGTTTTTGCTACAGGGCGCATGCGCTCACCAGAAAAACACAGACAGACAGAGAGACAGAAAGTGAGAAATCACCACCCCCAGGGAGGATGGCCACGTAGCAATCCCTTCTCCTCCATTCTCCTCTCGGGATCTTGGGGGCATGCACACACACACGCCAGGTGAGAGTTTGTACGATAAAGTATACGAGAGAAACTGCACCAGATTTCAAAAGCACCTAATAATGAAAAATTCAAGAAAATGTAACATTAAAAAAAGATACAGTTCCATAGGTTCTCTTTTCACCATTAAATGAGTAAAATATAATCCTTCTCATGCTTTTAAAGTTGTTGAACTTTTATTTTTTTTAACTTACTAAGAGGATGGAATTTTTAAATGGCTCACCTTTATTTTTCAATTAAAAATCTAGAATAGACCGAATTACTTTTATGAATATATGCATCAAGTTATTGAGCAGGTGACTTCATATATTATAGTTTTCCTTTTAAGGATGGCACTTGAGGAACAAAGATACAACCATGTCTGCGACCTTCAGAGGTTTTCTTGAAAAGACTCTTCAGCAGCAGGTTGATGCTGGGTTTCCTCATTAAGCTGAAGATTCGCGAAGTCTCCATAATCAAAATGATATCTTTGACTGAGATGACTAAGAAAATGTCTAGTAACGTGGCTAGGATCTCCCCAAGGAAGGGACACCAAAATAGGACATGTCACAGGAGCTGAAGTAGGTGGTTACTATGACAGTGACCCAGTAAGTGCTGTCTGGTAAAATCTGATCCTGTCCAGGGATAAAAAGTGGGATGCACAGAAGAACTTGTCTTCTCTCAGGAAGTTTCTGGGTGTTCACATGTGGATGTTCACTCCTATTACTGCTCCCTGCTGGATCTGGAGCGATCTGGAAGTTGGGAATGCTTGCAGAAACACTGTATTCATGAGTATTTGTAAAGTTGTCTCATGTGATGGAACTTATCTGCTTTGCTAAGCATCTGCAGCCGCCAGAAAACTTCCTCATGATACATCCAAGGTCTAAGGCCCGTTCAAGACATGCATTTCTCTCTTATAGTCACATTTCCACCACACAAGGGACAAGGTACTCAGCTTTCTCTCATGGCAGTCAGGAAATACGTGCTGTCAGGCTGTGTCTGCCTGTGTCAGGCACCTCCGGACAGACCAGGCAGGAGAAATCGCCTTTGGTGTAAGGCGTGGTCCCGCAGAGCTCCTGTGCCATGGCGGGGGTGGTGGAACAAGGGGATGGCTCCGGGGGTGGCGTTGGCGATGGCACCCGGCTAGATTCCGTTTCCAGGCACTGGTCTCCTTCTGACTCAGGCTCCAGCCTGTCCACAGCACCCCGACTCCTCTACTGACGGGGGTCGTCGCTCAGAAGCCCCCAGCGGTGCTGTGGACGGAGCTGCTTCTCCGACGCCTGTTGGTGCAGAGGGGGTCCGAGCTGTCCTTGGGCTTTTGGCAGAGTCACTGCCTCCTTCGGGCGTCCAGGCCCCGCGGCAAATAGAGCAAGTGCTCATGGGCCAGAGGGGGCCCGGAGATAGGCTCAAGGTGCACCCGGGTCCTACCGCCCAGCCAGGAACCCTCTCCCTCCACCACTGCGCCACTGCGCCACCTGCAGTCTGCCTGGCTGTGGTCACCGAACTCCAGAGGGTCACAACTTGAGTGTTACTGATGACAGGGAACAGGGTGCCAGATGGCAGCTGCTTTCCTTATGAGGGAATCTTATCTTTCAGACAGTATAAACATTAGATTAATATTAATTTGGATACATGTTAAAAACACAGGAAGAATTTGTGAAATAGTTCATTAAGAGAATAGCAAGTACCTACCAAAGTGTCATAAAATAAAAGCATCTAATTATTATCGAAAGTATATATTCGTTGCACATTATTGCATTTGAATCAAGAGGAAATTAACAATGCAAAGTCAGGAATAACATTACTGAATTCCAGTCGCTTTTTAAAGAGTTACGAATTACACTCTTATCTTTAGGGTTGCCCAACTCCTTTTCTTTGCCAAATGATCAAACCTTATTCATATGCTTTGAAAAGGAACCTGCAATGTGCAGTTAATGACCTTGAAAATTTAAGTATCTATAGAAGTTAGACAGTGGGGCCGAATGCCTTTTCCCATTTTAATTCAGTGAAATGAAAACAGGCATTGCCCTATGATAATTCATTTCACAGTAAATAAAACTGTATATCTGACTGTGAAATGATCTGTAATTCTGAAATTGCAGAATCTAAGAACTACAACTCTCTAGGCAATGACTTTTAGGACAGAAGCTTTATAAGTGCTATTCTGTAAATACAGACAGTGAATATAGACAGTGGCACAGAGGTAATGTGCTATCCCAGTGACGCTAGATCCCATAAGGTCAGCTTCAGCTGACACACGCCAGGTTCGCCAGGAGTGCCCAAGATCCCGAGAGCTGGAGGACTGGAGGGAGGGGATTGCAATGGGACCAGACCTTGTGGAGTGTGTTCACCCCTCACTCTCTCTCATTCTCATATGCATGCACAGATGCTCTATCATGAATAAAGAAATAATAAAGAATAAAATTAAATAATAAAATTAAAATATAAAAAATATAAATAAAATAAAATAAAATTTAAAATCTCTACAGAGAATAAAACAATTCTAAATTTATTAGTATCAGGTATATCATAATGTCACCTAGCTTTAAATAGGCCAGATATGGGTGAAGAACTCATTTTTTTTTGTTTGTTTTTATTTATTTACTTATTTTAATTTGACCAGAGAGGGATAGAGAGAGAGAAAAAGAAACAAAAAGGGAAAAAGCAAGCTGCCATGTCCAGGACTTGAACCATGGTCGGCCATGTGGGAAGCCAGTGCCCTTAACCACCATGCCACCTGCCGGCCCCCGAACTTCTCATTTGTGATTGTAATATTAACTACTCTATCACTCAGTTGTTTTCTAAAAGTAGTTAACTAGTTTTGAAACCTTACAGAGTCTAGAGAATAATATGAGTTTTCTCAATTTTCTAAACACAGGGTGTACTTACAGTTTTATACATAGCTATGGAAAATTACCATTTTAATAATAAACTGGCATTGAATCATATATGGTACCTGTTTTGTTCAATCAAAATTTTTAAAGTCTTTGGATTTGTCAAGACAACATCTGCATCCACACTGAAGTAATAATCACATTTTTCATCCTGACGGCAAAAATCCCTAACATTGAAAAAGAAAAGGAAATACGAATTAGATCCAATAAATATCTGCTGGTTGAAAAATGTTAATGTAAAACTTAAGTGTAAAATAAAGTCTAACATACTTTCCAATCAAAACAATGGGCCACTATTCAAAAGGGTAATTATTATCTTAAATTTCAAAATAGTCAATTTTTCACTACATGTTTCTAGGTAGATAAACACTAAAATTTTAGGCCAAGTAAAATATGTTTTCAAGTCATTAAATATTTTAAGGCATGAAATAGCCCGTCCAAATGGCAATTTGTAATTTAGTTTCTCATCCTTTTTGAAAGGGAAAAATTATTTAACCCCGCGTATTTATCCACAACTCTTTTTACAAATCACAATGTTTTCAGCACACACATACATACAATGCAAAATCTTGGACATTCGACAGTTCAATTTAGGTGAATCCTAGAGATGCAAACGTCTGACTCTTTATGTATTAATACTTTCAAAACTTGATTTGCGTGAAATTCTTTCCACGATAGTTATTCCTTTGCCTTCTTGACCGAGAGATAACGACTATGATGTCTGCTTTTCTTGGTAGTCTTTAGCATTATTATCAGAAATACCGAAGAATGAAACACTCAGGATAGCAGGGTAAGAGAAATGCTTCCACATATAATAGCTTTTGCATTTGGGGTTCTCTCTTCCCCGGTTTTGAGCTCCCTCCCTCTCTGCTGTCCCAGTTATCAATTTCTGCTGTTCTCTGTGTGTTTTCTCCACACCACAGTTGTTTCTAAAGAACTGCCAAACCAGATACTAGACAGGGAAACTGGTTACAGCTGTGCAACAAATTAGAGAAAAGTTTTGTGGACCCAAGGGATTATCCAATGAATAAATTATGGAACCATTAAAAATAACATCTGTTTGGTTTGTCGGAGGCCTGCTTTCCGGCCTATCCCTGCATTCCTATTCCAGGAACAATCTGTCAATTTGAGTCTTGAGCTCCTACAGCACAAGGCGTTAGGGTTAGCAGTACACAAGAATATCTCCTGTGGGAAGGCATCTTGTTTCACCTTTTCTACGGGCAGCTCTTAACACACTGCCTGGCATGTTCGATTAACACACTGAGTAACGATTGCTTTTACTAGGACCAGAGTTATATTCCTGTCAGAAGTATTTGAGGGGCTCAACAAAGGACCTAAAACATAAATTAAAGTCACTGCTAACAGCAGTCCTACTATACATCTATCTGTGTATTTAAAAAAAAATTAAATCTAAAGTTCAGTTCATAGCTTGATTAAATATGATACCTCCTAGCGATTAAGAAACATGTAGGTAATGTCCATGGTTCTTTACATGTAAAAAATACATACAAACACAGAAATAGTCTTAACGGTAGAGCTCTTGCTATTCAGTGTGTACACACGCACACACACACACACACACACACACCACAATTAAGACATGCAAGTAAGCATACTAATTTTGAAAATGTTTTCTTCTTAAAGTTCCTTTAGTAGAGTAATATAATTAATTAAATTTAAATGTATTATCACATACATTCCCATGTTTCTGGCTTCAGCTTGTCTTAGATTTTCTTCTGGTCCTACTATTTTTATAGTACTGATTTCATGTTTGGCTTTATCAAAAAATACCTTGATGTCCTTTTCATGATAAACTTCCTGTAACATATTTTAGAAATCAAAAATTAAAGAAGAAATACAACCATAAGATGACTGAAGTATTTATATGTAGAGTGCTTCACATGCAAAGTAGTGCATTCCACAATTCACCTATTAATCCAATTACAAACAAAATAATAACCACATTAAATAGGCTATAGTTTAATATCACATGTCACATGAAAAATCCAAAATATATACATAGAATATTCCTTAAAAAGAACATACTACAAAAACATTTTAATATATCTTCCTAGACAGGTCTTTTCATAAATATTTAAATCTTACTGCTCACTGTATAAGTATTTAAATCCTAGGTGCTATAAAATGTTTCTAACTCAAAGAAAAAATAATGGCTTCTAGCCTGAGGATCTTAGACATGTGTTGTAATATATCCAGAAAAATTGTTTATTAAACCTAATAGACAATCTGAGATTTAAATAAAAACAAGTACATTTTATAAAATAAAAAAAATTTAACTTTTGCTATTGGTTGCATGAGCTCATGGGAGAGAGAGATAAGTGAGAAATCGCCCTTCAGGGGGATGGCCAGGACACAATCCCTTCTCCTCCATTCTCCTTTTGGGACATGTATGCATGCCCAGAATGTTTTTAAGCCTCCAAGTCTGAGACTTGAACCACACAGTCAGCCAAGTGGGATCCGGTCACCCTAACCACCTTGTCGCCTGTCTGCCCCACATAGAGATAATTTTAAGAAGAGAAAAACTCTTTCAAGCCATTTAAGGTTATATGAAAACAGGAATATATAAATAAAAGGGCCAATATAAAATAATAAAACACTTTAAGTGCATATATTATGACACATTTCACAAAGCAAATGCTCAGTTCTTTACCCTTTAAAGCGTACTTAAACTGGTTTCCTGCAAATGTAAAATATTCTCTGAAAAACGGTGAATGATTGGGACCAGCAGATGGAGTAATGGCTATATTGCTGGCCTCCCATATAGTCAACCATGGTTTGAGTCCTGGACCCAAAGGCTTCAAATTCATGTCGGATGTGCATGTACGTGTGCCCAAGATCCCAAGAGGAGAATGGGAGAGAAAGAGTGCATAGTGGCCATCCCCTCTGGGAGGTGATTTCTCACTTTCTGTCTGTCTATCTCTGTCTTTCTATTAAGTACATGCACCCTAAAGCAAAAATCTCTCTCTTAAAAAAAGAAAGGTGAATGATTAGCTTAGACGTACCATGGGGAAAAAAGAACAATATAAACAGAAGGTATAAAAACCCAAGAGAGTGAGACCAGTAGTTGGCGTAATGGCTATATCACTGGACTCTCACGTAGTCAACCATGGTTCGAGTCCCAGACCTGGTGACTTAAAACTCACGTACTGGTGTGCATGCCCAAGATCCCGAGAGGAGAATGGAGGAGAAGGGATTGCAGCGTGGCCATTCTGCCTGGAGGGTGATTTTTCACTTTCTGTCTCTCTGTCTCTCTCTGTCTTTCTGGTGAGCACATGCGCTCTATAGCAAAAAAACTCTCCAAAAAAAAAAAAAAGCCCAAGAGAGAAAATGGCATATTTCACAGCTACAGTTCCCAAATCCACAGAGCTAACCAACTGAAGATTGAAAATATTATTAAAAAAAGAAACCAATTCAAAATAAATAAAAATGTAAAATTTTAAAAATACGGTATAACTATTTATATAGCATTTACACTGAATTAGGTATTTTCAGTAATCAAGACATGACAAGTTATATAAGAGCATATGTGTAGATTACACGGAAATACTGTGCCATTTTGTATACCTCACAGTAAGCGTCTGTAGAGTTTATCTGCAGGGATCCTGAAACCATATCATAAGACAACAGTATTGAGTTTTTTAGATGATGCTAACTACCAATTTTTAATAGGAAAGAAAAAAGAAATGGTAAAATATTGAGCAGAAGTTTAATTTTAGGTTACATGTGGGAGGTGTGTGGGAGGCTCAAATATTTTTAAAGGAAATGACAGTACCACAATCCTGTGGGGAAGAGCATACTATTGTGTGATTAATCAAAACAATATCCAGAGGCTGTTTAAAGTTGTAATATTATGGTATTACACAAAGCTGCCAACAATTGAATGACCAGTTCTATAGCAGAAAGTACTGGAACTGATCCAAAAACAGAAGAAGATAAGGCCCTTGGACATTCTGTATGTCGAAGGCCCTTGAGCCACATGAAAATGGTGACTCTTCAGCCATTTTTTTCTTCCCCCTTCTTATTTTTTAGTTTGCTACAAGGTGTGTGCACTTGCTAGAGAAAGACAGAGAGAGACAGAGACAGCAAGAGAGGAAGTGAGAAATCATTGCCCAGGGGGATGGCCATGCCATAATCCATTCTCCTCTCTTCTCCCCTGGGGCTTTGGACATGCACACACATGCACCAGGTGTTTTTCAAGCCACAGGGCCCAGGACTCAAATTACACAATCAGCCATGTGGGGATCCAGCTGCCATAACCTCCACGTCACCTACTGGCCCCCTCAGTCTTTTTTTAATCTACAAATATTGGAAGTTTTACATGGCTCATCTCAATATTCTGATGCTACTTGCCAGACTCTCCAATTCTTAAATCCTAAAATGTCAGGTCAGCTGTTCCACTAAAAATCCTCCACTGAATTTGATCCAATGAATTTTTCTAGACAAAGTAACAAATAGCTTCCAAAAGATCAACAATAGTTTTCATGTAAAATATTTACTTCTCAACCACTTACTTTGTTATGAATAAAGAGTTTAAGAGCTTCTTTTGGGTAATCCAGTGTCAAAAGTGTGTCCAGAAATCGAGGTAGAAAAGGCGTTGGTTGCTCAATGAAAACACCTATGGTCACACTTGGATAGACCTTTGTTTCAAAGCACACACAAAAATAAGTGTTTGTTAGTATGGTTTCATTTTAAATTGTATTCAAATTATAGCCACTTTACCATAACAAATACTATGACCTCAGTACAACCTAATCTGCTAAACTGAGATGGCCTTACAGCAGATCTTTCACACTTAGAATAAATTTTCTTTCCTTTTTTTTTTTTTTTTTTTTTTTTTAGGGGGGGGTTTTTTTT
>NW_006209381.1:229724-242563 GCF_000334495.1 Tupaia belangeri chinensis
TGTGTGTGTGTGTGTGTGTGTATGTGTGTGTGTGTGTGTGTGTATGTGTGTGTCTCTTTCTTTGGCAAATACATATGCCCTCTAGGAAATGAAGTAAATAAATTAATTAATAATTGCCATCATCTCTGAAATAAATATCAATCATGCACACACTCTGTAATGTGTACTCTTTTTAATCTCAAGATTGGTAAAGAAATCTTTTTTTAAATTTTTTTAGTTTAGTTTAGTTCAGTTTTGTTTTCAATAGGGTGCATGCATTCACAGAAGACACCATAGTTGGCACGTGGGGGTTCAGCACCTTAACCACCATGCCACCTGCTGGTCCCAGAACACTATCTTTAACACAGAGCATTAGGTATTTCACACAGAAAGCTCAGGCAATCAGAAATACCAGAAAGTTTCAGTTTTGGCCAATTTATTATTTTTTAATCTATACATTTTAAAAGCTATAAAACAAACCTTAATCATGGCCATTAAACAAATTAGCTGAACTTTATTTCCCTTTCAGACTTTTAAATTGAAGAGTATTCTTCTACTAACCATAAGATCTTTGCAAAGATTTTGTTCCTTTGAACATTTAGAATTCTAAAATGATTATTTTAAATACTGCTTTTCAATTACTATTTATTTCAGGATCCCACCTGGTCTCCTGGTTCTCAAGTTTCCATTAAACGTAAAGAAAATACCATATCTTACAAAGATGGTATTTTTACATTAGAAGATGACATCAAGTAACTTACACTCTATTCCCTTGAACAATATCCACATAGTCTTCAGATCGAGCATAGTATCCATCAGGACTCAAAGCCCCCCAGAAGTTGGACCATAGCTTTCCATGACGTGTTACGAGAGGAGCAATAATCTTTCTAAATAAAGGAAAAGCAACCCATGAATTTACTTATTTTTAAAACACCAAAAACTTAAGTGCTTTGAGAACTGGGATGACAGACAATACAAAGAAGTTCATTTTACATACAGATTGTTAATCCAAAATTAACATAAAAAGAGAAATTTCTTCCCAACATCTTTTCTTAAACAATTAAGTGCACCACTAATATTGTATCATTTTTCTTAAAAAGAAAAAATAACAAAAAGGAAAAAGTCATTTAAAAGGTTCATGTAAATACATAAATTACTTTGAAAAGTTCCTTCCTTACATCCAAGATAGTGAAACTACATTAATTATTTAATTATGCTTAATTCAACTGTTTCAGAAATTCCACTAAGTGAAATAAAATACTTTTAGTTTCACTGGGCATTCAGAACAGGTCCTGGTGCTGTAAGGTAGCCAATAAATAGTTGTTGAATTAAATAAAAAATAGAAAAAAAAGAAAAAGAAAGAATGAAAAGGGGCTGAGACTTCTGTAAATAGGCCAGCTTTCCGAAAATCAAATCCCAAATTATTTTAAAGCATGTTTCCTTTTTTCTTTAAATGGATTTAAAATGAACTGCAGTTACTGTAAGCTAGCCTTGGCAACACTGAATATTTTTCTGGTTACTCAACTATTTTAGAAAACAAAATAGAAGGTAAGGCCATCGTGTTCTATCTCGGGACAGAGGGCCCTTTGAAACAAGCACATGCTACAAACTCAATATGCCGAATTTCTCATTAGGGAAACCTAATTTATAACACCAGCATTCTTCAGAGAGATCACAAAATCTGAGGCTCCCCGAGAATTACCTCTAAAATGCAGTGATATCAAATAATTTTTTTGAAAGATTTTTGCCATCGGGCACATGTGCTTGCTGGAGAAAGACAGCGAGAAGGAAAGTGAGGAATCACCCCCAGGGGAGTAGCCATGCTGCAATCCCTTTTCCATTCTCCTCCTGAGGTTTTGGGCATGCACGCACAGGTGCCCATGTGCCAGCATGATTTTGAAGTCACCAGATTCAGGATTCAAACAGCAGTCGGCCATGTGAGAGTCCAGCAACTTAACCACCATGCCAACTGCTGGCTCCGCTACTACATAATTTTTAAGAAAAGCTCAACAACTCCTCTGAGTTGAAGTTTAGAGACCAACCATTCTCAAATACAAAAAAATAACCTACTAACCAAAAAAAATTTAAAAAATAAAAACAAAAACTATTTCACAATACACTAATCTTATTCAAACTATCTGGACTCATTCTCTTACATACATAAAAGGAAAATAAAATCAATAAATACACACAAAATAATAATTTTGGTTATCTTCCTGGTACCTATTAAAGTAAAATATTAACCAAAAGAACATGCTTAGTTTTGTTTAGAATATCTACAATATTACAAATAACATTAAAATCTATTTTCATTAATTTATGAAATGGTTATTTTATGGTAATAACTGACAAGATCAAGTATTTAATGAAAAAATTTGTTAATTTATAATAATTACAAGCTACTTCCTTAAAATAATAATTATAAGCTACTCCCTTCAAAGGATTGGAACACAAGACTTAGAAAATCAAAATCTGCTGTCCGTTTTTGAAAATGAAAGCATAAGGACAGCAGCTGGAGGGGGGATGATGAATTTTGTCATATCATTTAAAGAATAAAATTTGAAGCAAAGAAGTAAATAACAGAGATAGGAAGAGGAGAGGGAAAGGGAGGCTGACTAGATGTCGGGAAGCCACATGGCAGAGACAGGACTATGAAATCTTGCTACATTCTTGGTCTATGTAAATATATATTTTTTTTTTTTTTGAAGAGGTTTTTGCTACAGGGCGCATGCGCTCACCAGAAAAACACAGACAGACAGAGAGACAGAAAGTGAGAAATCACCACCCCCAGGGAGGATGGCCACGTAGCAATCCCTTCTCCTCCATTCTCCTCTCGGGATCTTGGGGGCATGCACACACACACGCCAGGTGAGAGTTTGTACGATAAAGTATACGAGAGAAACTGCACCAGATTTCAAAAGCACCTAATAATGAAAAATTCAAGAAAATGTAACATTAAAAAAAGATACAGTTCCATAGGTTCTCTTTTCACCATTAAATGAGTAAAATATAATCCTTCTCATGCTTTTAAAGTTGTTGAACTTTTATTTTTTTTAACTTACTAAGAGGATGGAATTTTTAAATGGCTCACCTTTATTTTTCAATTAAAAATCTAGAATAGACCGAATTACTTTTATGAATATATGCATCAAGTTATTGAGCAGGTGACTTCATATATTATAGTTTTCCTTTTAAGGATGGCACTTGAGGAACAAAGATACAACCATGTCTGCGACCTTCAGAGGTTTTCTTGAAAAGACTCTTCAGCAGCAGGTTGATGCTGGGTTTCCTCATTAAGCTGAAGATTCGCGAAGTCTCCATAATCAAAATGATATCTTTGACTGAGATGACTAAGAAAATGTCTAGTAACGTGGCTAGGATCTCCCCAAGGAAGGGACACCAAAATAGGACATGTCACAGGAGCTGAAGTAGGTGGTTACTATGACAGTGACCCAGTAAGTGCTGTCTGGTAAAATCTGATCCTGTCCAGGGATAAAAAGTGGGATGCACAGAAGAACTTGTCTTCTCTCAGGAAGTTTCTGGGTGTTCACATGTGGATGTTCACTCCTATTACTGCTCCCTGCTGGATCTGGAGCGATCTGGAAGTTGGGAATGCTTGCAGAAACACTGTATTCATGAGTATTTGTAAAGTTGTCTCATGTGATGGAACTTATCTGCTTTGCTAAGCATCTGCAGCCGCCAGAAAACTTCCTCATGATACATCCAAGGTCTAAGGCCCGTTCAAGACATGCATTTCTCTCTTATAGTCACATTTCCACCACACAAGGGACAAGGTACTCAGCTTTCTCTCATGGCAGTCAGGAAATACGTGCTGTCAGGCTGTGTCTGCCTGTGTCAGGCACCTCCGGACAGACCAGGCAGGAGAAATCGCCTTTGGTGTAAGGCGTGGTCCCGCAGAGCTCCTGTGCCATGGCGGGGGTGGTGGAACAAGGGGATGGCTCCGGGGGTGGCGTTGGCGATGGCACCCGGCTAGATTCCGTTTCCAGGCACTGGTCTCCTTCTGACTCAGGCTCCAGCCTGTCCACAGCACCCCGACTCCTCTACTGACGGGGGTCGTCGCTCAGAAGCCCCCAGCGGTGCTGTGGACGGAGCTGCTTCTCCGACGCCTGTTGGTGCAGAGGGGGTCCGAGCTGTCCTTGGGCTTTTGGCAGAGTCACTGCCTCCTTCGGGCGTCCAGGCCCCGCGGCAAATAGAGCAAGTGCTCATGGGCCAGAGGGGGCCCGGAGATAGGCTCAAGGTGCACCCGGGTCCTACCGCCCAGCCAGGAACCCTCTCCCTCCACCACTGCGCCACTGCGCCACCTGCAGTCTGCCTGGCTGTGGTCACCGAACTCCAGAGGGTCACAACTTGAGTGTTACTGATGACAGGGAACAGGGTGCCAGATGGCAGCTGCTTTCCTTATGAGGGAATCTTATCTTTCAGACAGTATAAACATTAGATTAATATTAATTTGGATACATGTTAAAAACACAGGAAGAATTTGTGAAATAGTTCATTAAGAGAATAGCAAGTACCTACCAAAGTGTCATAAAATAAAAGCATCTAATTATTATCGAAAGTATATATTCGTTGCACATTATTGCATTTGAATCAAGAGGAAATTAACAATGCAAAGTCAGGAATAACATTACTGAATTCCAGTCGCTTTTTAAAGAGTTACGAATTACACTCTTATCTTTAGGGTTGCCCAACTCCTTT
This sequence comes from Tupaia belangeri chinensis, assembly GCF_000334495.1. Lineage (NCBI taxonomy): Eukaryota > Metazoa > Chordata > Mammalia > Scandentia > Tupaiidae > Tupaia > Tupaia belangeri. The sequence goes on from NW_006209381.1 coordinate 234,423, forward strand.
TCTTTGCCAAATGATCAAACCTTATTCATATGCTTTGAAAAGGAACCTGCAATGTGCAGTTAATGACCTTGAAAATTTAAGTATCTATAGAAGTTAGACAGTGGGGCCGAATGCCTTTTCCCATTTTAATTCAGTGAAATGAAAACAGGCATTGCCCTATGATAATTCATTTCACAGTAAATAAAACTGTATATCTGACTGTGAAATGATCTGTAATTCTGAAATTGCAGAATCTAAGAACTACAACTCTCTAGGCAATGACTTTTAGGACAGAAGCTTTATAAGTGCTATTCTGTAAATACAGACAGTGAATATAGACAGTGGCACAGAGGTAATGTGCTATCCCAGTGACGCTAGATCCCATAAGGTCAGCTTCAGCTGACACACGCCAGGTTCGCCAGGAGTGCCCAAGATCCCGAGAGCTGGAGGACTGGAGGGAGGGGATTGCAATGGGACCAGACCTTGTGGAGTGTGTTCACCCCTCACTCTCTCTCATTCTCATATGCATGCACAGATGCTCTATCATGAATAAAGAAATAATAAAGAATAAAATTAAATAATAAAATTAAAATATAAAAAATATAAATAAAATAAAATAAAATTTAAAATCTCTACAGAGAATAAAACAATTCTAAATTTATTAGTATCAGGTATATCATAATGTCACCTAGCTTTAAATAGGCCAGATATGGGTGAAGAACTCATTTTTTTTTGTTTGTTTTTATTTATTTACTTATTTTAATTTGACCAGAGAGGGATAGAGAGAGAGAAAAAGAGAGACAGAAAGTGAGAAAGCAAGCTGCCATGTCCAGGACTTGAACCATGGTCGGCCATGTGGGAAGCCAGTGCCCTTAACCACCATGCCACCTGCCGGCCCCCGAACTTCTCATTTGTGATTGTAATATTAACTACTCTATCACTCAGTTGTTTTCTAAAAGTAGTTAACTAGTTTTGAAACCTTACAGAGTCTAGAGAATAATATGAGTTTTCTCAATTTTCTAAACACAGGGTGTACTTACAGTTTTATACATAGCTATGGAAAATTACCATTTTAATAATAAACTGGCATTGAATCATATATGGTACCTGTTTTGTTCAATCAAAATTTTTAAAGTCTTTGGATTTGTCAAGACAACATCTGCATCCACACTGAAGTAATAATCACATTTTTCATCCTGACGGCAAAAATCCCTAACATTGAAAAAGAAAAGGAAATACGAATTAGATCCAATAAATATCTGCTGGTTGAAAAATGTTAATGTAAAACTTAAGTGTAAAATAAAGTCTAACATACTTTCCAATCAAAACAATGGGCCACTATTCAAAAGGGTAATTATTATCTTAAATTTCAAAATAGTCAATTTTTCACTACATGTTTCTAGGTAGATAAACACTAAAATTTTAGGCCAAGTAAAATATGTTTTCAAGTCATTAAATATTTTAAGGCATGAAATAGCCCGTCCAAATGGCAATTTGTAATTTAGTTTCTCATCCTTTTTGAAAGGGAAAAATTATTTAACCCCGCGTATTTATCCACAACTCTTTTTACAAATCACAATGTTTTCAGCACACACATACATACAATGCAAAATCTTGGACATTCGACAGTTCAATTTAGGTGAATCCTAGAGATGCAAACGTCTGACTCTTTATGTATTAATACTTTCAAAACTTGATTTGCGTGAAATTCTTTCCACGATAGTTATTCCTTTGCCTTCTTGACCGAGAGATAACGACTATGATGTCTGCTTTTCTTGGTAGTCTTTAGCATTATTATCAGAAATACCGAAGAATGAAACACTCAGGATAGCAGGGTAAGAGAAATGCTTCCACATATAATAGCTTTTGCATTTGGGGTTCTCTCTTCCCCGGTTTTGAGCTCCCTCCCTCTCTGCTGTCCCAGTTATCAATTTCTGCTGTTCTCTGTGTGTTTTCTCCACACCACAGTTGTTTCTAAAGAACTGCCAAACCAGATACTAGACAGGGAAACTGGTTACAGCTGTGCAACAAATTAGAGAAAAGTTTTGTGGACCCAAGGGATTATCCAATGAATAAATTATGGAACCATTAAAAATAACATCTGTTTGGTTTGTCGGAGGCCTGCTTTCCGGCCTATCCCTGCATTCCTATTCCAGGAACAATCTGTCAATTTGAGTCTTGAGCTCCTACAGCACAAGGCGTTAGGGTTAGCAGTACACAAGAATATCTCCTGTGGGAAGGCATCTTGTTTCACCTTTTCTACGGGCAGCTCTTAACACACTGCCTGGCATGTTCGATTAACACACTGAGTAACGATTGCTTTTACTAGGACCAGAGTTATATTCCTGTCAGAAGTATTTGAGGGGCTCAACAAAGGACCTAAAACATAAATTAAAGTCACTGCTAACAGCAGTCCTACTATACATCTATCTGTGTATTTAAAAAAAAATTAAATCTAAAGTTCAGTTCATAGCTTGATTAAATATGATACCTCCTAGCGATTAAGAAACATGTAGGTAATGTCCATGGTTCTTTACATGTAAAAAATACATACAAACACAGAAATAGTCTTAACGGTAGAGCTCTTGCTATTCAGTGTGTACACACGCACACACACACACACACACACACACCACAATTAAGACATGCAAGTAAGCATACTAATTTTGAAAATGTTTTCTTCTTAAAGTTCCTTTAGTAGAGTAATATAATTAATTAAATTTAAATGTATTATCACATACATTCCCATGTTTCTGGCTTCAGCTTGTCTTAGATTTTCTTCTGGTCCTACTATTTTTATAGTACTGATTTCATGTTTGGCTTTATCAAAAAATACCTTGATGTCCTTTTCATGATAAACTTCCTGTAACATATTTTAGAAATCAAAAATTAAAGAAGAAATACAACCATAAGATGACTGAAGTATTTATATGTAGAGTGCTTCACATGCAAAGTAGTGCATTCCACAATTCACCTATTAATCCAATTACAAACAAAATAATAACCACATTAAATAGGCTATAGTTTAATATCACATGTCACATGAAAAATCCAAAATATATACATAGAATATTCCTTAAAAAGAACATACTACAAAAACATTTTAATATATCTTCCTAGACAGGTCTTTTCATAAATATTTAAATCTTACTGCTCACTGTATAAGTATTTAAATCCTAGGTGCTATAAAATGTTTCTAACTCAAAGAAAAAATAATGGCTTCTAGCCTGAGGATCTTAGACATGTGTTGTAATATATCCAGAAAAATTGTTTATTAAACCTAATAGACAATCTGAGATTTAAATAAAAACAAGTACATTTTATAAAATAAAAAAAATTTAACTTTTGCTATTGGTTGCATGAGCTCATGGGAGAGAGAGATAAGTGAGAAATCGCCCTTCAGGGGGATGGCCAGGACACAATCCCTTCTCCTCCATTCTCCTTTTGGGACATGTATGCATGCCCAGAATGTTTTTAAGCCTCCAAGTCTGAGACTTGAACCACACAGTCAGCCAAGTGGGATCCGGTCACCCTAACCACCTTGTCGCCTGTCTGCCCCACATAGAGATAATTTTAAGAAGAGAAAAACTCTTTCAAGCCATTTAAGGTTATATGAAAACAGGAATATATAAATAAAAGGGCCAATATAAAATAATAAAACACTTTAAGTGCATATATTATGACACATTTCACAAAGCAAATGCTCAGTTCTTTACCCTTTAAAGCGTACTTAAACTGGTTTCCTGCAAATGTAAAATATTCTCTGAAAAACGGTGAATGATTGGGACCAGCAGATGGAGTAATGGCTATATTGCTGGCCTCCCATATAGTCAACCATGGTTTGAGTCCTGGACCCAAAGGCTTCAAATTCATGTCGGATGTGCATGTACGTGTGCCCAAGATCCCAAGAGGAGAATGGGAGAGAAAGAGTGCATAGTGGCCATCCCCTCTGGGAGGTGATTTCTCACTTTCTGTCTGTCTATCTCTGTCTTTCTATTAAGTACATGCACCCTAAAGCAAAAATCTCTCTCTTAAAAAAAGAAAGGTGAATGATTAGCTTAGACGTACCATGGGGAAAAAAGAACAATATAAACAGAAGGTATAAAAACCCAAGAGAGTGAGACCAGTAGTTGGCGTAATGGCTATATCACTGGACTCTCACGTAGTCAACCATGGTTCGAGTCCCAGACCTGGTGACTTAAAACTCACGTACTGGTGTGCATGCCCAAGATCCCGAGAGGAGAATGGAGGAGAAGGGATTGCAGCGTGGCCATTCTGCCTGGAGGGTGATTTTTCACTTTCTGTCTCTCTGTCTCTCTCTGTCTTTCTGGTGAGCACATGCGCTCTATAGCAAAAAAACTCTCCAAAAAAAAAAAAAAGCCCAAGAGAGAAAATGGCATATTTCACAGCTACAGTTCCCAAATCCACAGAGCTAACCAACTGAAGATTGAAAATATTATTAAAAAAAGAAACCAATTCAAAATAAATAAAAATGTAAAATTTTAAAAATACGGTATAACTATTTATATAGCATTTACACTGAATTAGGTATTTTCAGTAATCAAGACATGACAAGTTATATAAGAGCATATGTGTAGATTACACGGAAATACTGTGCCATTTTGTATACCTCACAGTAAGCGTCTGTAGAGTTTATCTGCAGGGATCCTGAAACCATATCATAAGACAACAGTATTGAGTTTTTTAGATGATGCTAACTACCAATTTTTAATAGGAAAGAAAAAAGAAATGGTAAAATATTGAGCAGAAGTTTAATTTTAGGTTACATGTGGGAGGTGTGTGGGAGGCTCAAATATTTTTAAAGGAAATGACAGTACCACAATCCTGTGGGGAAGAGCATACTATTGTGTGATTAATCAAAACAATATCCAGAGGCTGTTTAAAGTTGTAATATTATGGTATTACACAAAGCTGCCAACAATTGAATGACCAGTTCTATAGCAGAAAGTACTGGAACTGATCCAAAAACAGAAGAAGATAAGGCCCTTGGACATTCTGTATGTCGAAGGCCCTTGAGCCACATGAAAATGGTGACTCTTCAGCCATTTTTTTCTTCCCCCTTCTTATTTTTTAGTTTGCTACAAGGTGTGTGCACTTGCTAGAGAAAGACAGAGAGAGACAGAGACAGCAAGAGAGGAAGTGAGAAATCATTGCCCAGGGGGATGGCCATGCCATAATCCATTCTCCTCTCTTCTCCCCTGGGGCTTTGGACATGCACACACATGCACCAGGTGTTTTTCAAGCCACAGGGCCCAGGACTCAAATTACACAATCAGCCATGTGGGGATCCAGCTGCCATAACCTCCACGTCACCTACTGGCCCCCTCAGTCTTTTTTTAATCTACAAATATTGGAAGTTTTACATGGCTCATCTCAATATTCTGATGCTACTTGCCAGACTCTCCAATTCTTAAATCCTAAAATGTCAGGTCAGCTGTTCCACTAAAAATCCTCCACTGAATTTGATCCAATGAATTTTTCTAGACAAAGTAACAAATAGCTTCCAAAAGATCAACAATAGTTTTCATGTAAAATATTTACTTCTCAACCACTTACTTTGTTATGAATAAAGAGTTTAAGAGCTTCTTTTGGGTAATCCAGTGTCAAAAGTGTGTCCAGAAATCGAGGTAGAAAAGGCGTTGGTTGCTCAATGAAAACACCTATGGTCACACTTGGATAGACCTTTGTTTCAAAGCACACACAAAAATAAGTGTTTGTTAGTATGGTTTCATTTTAAATTGTATTCAAATTATAGCCACTTTACCATAACAAATACTATGACCTCAGTACAACCTAATCTGCTAAACTGAGATGGCCTTACAGCAGATCTTTCACACTTAGAATAAATTTTCTTTCCTTTTTTTTTTTTTTTTGAGAGAGGATTTTTGCTATTGGGCACATGCGCTCGCCAGAAAGACAGAGCGAGACAGAGAGACAGAAAGTGAGAAATCACCCCTCCAGGGGGGATGACCACACCGCAATCCTTTCTCCTCCATTCTCCTCTCAGGATCTTGGGCACGCATGCACACGCGCCTGGAGTGAGTTTAAGCCACCAGGTCCAGGATTCGAACCGTGGTCGACTTCATAGGAGTTCAGTGACATAGTGATTATGCTAACTGCTGGTCCCTTAGAATAAATGTTGTGGGCCTCAGGCAAGATGATTTTCCTAAATCCTGTCTTGGCATTATGATTGGTTAAAAAGGATATTCACTATGATACTTTTTATATAGATGTAATTGAAGATATTGCCCAACCTACTAGTCAATGCTTTGTTGATGATACCCTTGAAGAAATTTTTCCAGAATTCTATTTTAAAAACTTCATCTAGGAAACCAAAATGGTAATTGTGTTTCTCTTCTTATTTTCATGGCTGGTAGCTCAGTGCTTCATTTGTAGCTCAAATAAAGCAAACAAGCAATCATAGGGGACTTGAGCTCTTATTTTTATCCTAGAATATCCTTTTTAATCTCATTTTCCTGCTAGTCTTTTACTTTGTCTCATTATTATATATAAAGAAAGTTATTTTCTTTAAGATACTTTATCTTTCTTCATATATTTTATATATATTTTTAAGAACTTCCTATTAAAATGTTTTAATGTATGCATTATCTTTTTTATATATATATATATATACATGAGAAAGTACCCCCCAAGGGAAATGGTCACACAGCAATCTCTTCTCCATTTTTCCTTTTGGGATTTGGTGCAAGCAAGCACACATGCCTGGTATGTTTTCAAGCTGCCAGGTCCAGGGCTTGAACCATGTAGTTGGCCTTGTGGAAACCAGCTGCCTTAACAAGCACATCATCAGCTGGCCCTATACAATATCTTCCACTCATCACATAAAAGCTTCTGAACTTTCCTTATACATGGCAGCCCTTCTGACGGACAATTAGCAAAAGGAATGAAAGATCCGGGATTGAAAACTTACAACTACATGTGGAAGACAGAGATAGAAATAAACTACCATGTAACACTGTTACTACCAGAACCATATGCAATGTCTTTTTAAAACTATGTCTTAGGAACCAGCAGATGGCATGATGGTTACGTGACTGGACTCCACAGGGCTGACTGTGGTTCAAGTCCCAGACCTGGCAGCTTGAAACTCATGCCAAGTGCATGTGCATGCATGCCCCAAATCCCAAGAGAATGGAGGGAGGGGGACTGAATGGAGGAAGCATGGTCGCAATGTGGAGTGATTTCTTAGTTTCTGTCTCTCTCTCTCTCTCTCTATGTCTCTCTGGCGAGCATATGTGCCCTATAGCAAAAAAACTCTCCTAAAAAAAAGAACAAAAAAAACTATGTTCTAAAGATTAGCCTTTAGGACTATAGTTATTGTTTTGTTTTGTTTTTTAATGTCGTATCTGTTAAATGCTGAATTAGGTACCTCTTCCCATCTTTTTGCATATGGTACTCATACATTGTTCCACTATCTATATTATAACTTAATATTTCTTTCCATAGAAATCTACTTTGTACACTGTCATATTTTATTGGTATATCAATTGATTCACTCACTTAAATATCACTAAATGAATAAACAAATAAAAAGAACTAAAAACAAAATATCTGCCTACTAAGTGTTCTCAATTTAATAGGAGAAATAAGCAAAAACAAATCATGAAAACAAAATCAGCCCCATAGTACAGTGGGGGAAGGCAGTGCCTAGAAAGACAGATACCACACCACTGACCACGGTTTAAGTCCCAGCCCCGGCAACCTGAAAAACATGCGTGTGGGGAAGCAGCAGTTAGCGTAATGGCTATGTCGCTGGACTCCCATGTAGTCGACTGTGGTTCACGTCCCGGACCCGGTGGCTTAAAACTCACACCGGGCATGTGTGCGTGCGTGCCCAAAACTCCAGGATGAGAATGGAAGAGAAGGGATTGCGGCGTGACCATTCCCCCTGGGGGGTGATTTCTCACATTCTGACTCTATATCTCTCTCTGTCTGTCTGGCAAGCACACACGCCCTATAGCAAAAACCTCTCCAAAAAAAACAAAATGTGTGTGTATGCATGCTCAAAATCCTGATGGGAATGAGAAATGGAGAGGAAAGCATTGTGGCATGACCACATCCCATTGGGGTACTTCCTCTCTCTCTCTCTCTCTCTCTCTCTGGTGACCTCATGGAAAAAA
>NW_006209381.1:242575-278552 GCF_000334495.1 Tupaia belangeri chinensis
TGGTGACCTCATGGAAAAAAAAAAAAAAAAAAAACACCTCTCCCTTATCAAACTAGATAATACATTTTATTTAAATTTCATAATAAATAGCCTTAGAAGCTATGATCCTAAATTTACAAATGAGAAATGAGAGTTAATTAACCCAGAACACATGAACTTGTACCTACAGATCTGGGCTTCAACACACTACATCTCCCTTATTAATCTAAGTTCTTTTTATTACTATTATTATTAAGAGAGATTTTTTGCTATAGAGCATGAGCGCTCACTGGAGAGACAGAGAGACAGAAGGCAAGAAATCACCCACCAAGGGGGATGGCCACACTGCAATCTCTTTTTCTCCATTCTGCTCTCAGGATTTGGGGCATACACGCACACACACCCTGCGTGAATTTTAAGCCTTTTAAGCCTCCAGGTCCAGGACTCAAACCATGGTCAACTATATGGGAGTCCAGTGACATAACCATTACACCATCTGCTGGTCCCTCTAAGCTCATTTTTATATGACAATAATAATGCTACAGTTAACATTACTTGAAACCTGACCCCTTCCTTTGTATGAATGTGTACTTACATATACTTATATATTTACTTACCTGTACATATGTAATAGGTATACATGTATTTATACATATAAATGTCATTTATATCTTCATCATTGTACACGTATGTAAAATTTCCTACTCTACTAGTTATTGCTTCCTTTAGCCCTTGAAGAACTTCTTCTGAATGATATTTTTAAAATTTCATCTGAGCAACTGTCCCACCAGCACACCAAAATGGGCACTATTATTTCTACAAATAAAGAAACTTGCCTGTGGCCCACATCTAAAAAGATGGCAGACCTGAACCTTAACTTCCCACACAGTTTTCATTTGTATGTCCTTAGTCCATGATTACTACAGATAGAAAGCACATAAATGTATTTCACATTTTAGTATATTTTAACAGGCTGTGAGACAAAACAGCTTAAGAACTGATTTACTCAAACATACACAAATAAACACATATTTTGAAAAGAGTTATTTTATTTAACTTTTTATTTATTTATTTTGATTTGACCAGAGAGAGACAGAGTGAAAGAGAGAGAGAGAGAGAGAGAGAGAGAAAGAAGAAAAGTGAGAAAGCAAGTCACCAGGTCTGTGACTCAAATCACAGTCAGCCAGCCATGTGGGAGTCCAGTGCATTTAACTACCACGCCACCTGCCGGCCCCATAAATACATATTTTCATACAGATATTTTTCTATCTTTGTACCAAAAAGTTTATGTAAAAAGAGAAAATTCAGATAAAAGTCTTAATTCCCCCTCCAGACCAGGCCACTACTTTCTGCAAAAGAGATCAGGATGAATTTTTAAACATCTTCATCATGCAGTTTCATTCAGAAAAACTCTGGCATTCTTTCCAGATAGAAAACATTTGGTTTGTTATTTGAGAGACTGGCCAAAATGTCTTATTTTCAAGTGAAATAAGGCTCTATTTAGAAGCTTCTAACTGTACATAAGTTATCCTTTATTCTCTTTCAGACAGTGATAAGACTAGGAACTACTTAATTCAGGGTCATGAGTGTCTAAATGAAAGCATTTAGCATTTGCATGGGCCCAGAACTCTAGTCCTGAGAATTTATTTTTGTCTGTATTACTTCTACTTAGCTGGCAAGCTGTAGGTACTCAGAAAAACCTATGGTGAATGAAAGAAAGAATCAGCCTTAATGACAAAAGTCAGTCCTAGAAACCAACTGTTCATACACTTCATATTCCTCCAAGTTACTAAAGCTATATTTTTTTGAAGAATGATATTACTACAAGATATCCTAAATCTGCTCTGGCTGATGTCAGAACAAGAATCAATAAAAAAATACTTCATAGGGACCAGCAGTTAGCATAATGGTTATGTCGCTGAACTCCCATGGAGCTGACTGCGGTTCAAGTCCCAGACCTGGTGGCTTAAACTCACACCGGGCGCGTGTGTGTGCGTGCCCAAGATCCTGAGAGGAGAATGGAGGAGAAGGGATTGTGGCATGGCCATCCCCCCTGGGGGGTGATTTCTCACTTTCTGTCTGTCTCTCTCTGTCTTTCTGGCGAGTGCATGTGCCCTATAGCAAAAACCTCTCAAAAAAAATTTCAGAGATAAATAATACATATTTCCAAGTACATGTTTACCCTCAAGTATAAATGATAAAATATAACTATAATTTATGAACCATGAGGGGAGTCTTCAAAAAGTTCATGATGTGTACCATGAAAAAAATCTATGAATCTAGTTCACTTTTTTAGCACAAAAATTAATTTGTATTTTTTGAAGTCTCCTTATAAATATAAGTGGCACCATGTCCAGCATAAATTAGATGATGTGTAGGCAAAAACTGCACAATGATCAAGAACCTAGGGTCTGAAACCAGATTATCTAAATTCAAATCCTTACTCAAACACTTCCCTGTGTGCCCTTAAGCAAGTTATTCATCTTTCTGTACTTCACTTTTCTCATCTGTAAATAGTATTGACACAGTACTAGTCTTTCTTTTTTTCTTTTCTTTTTTTAAGAGGTTTTTGCTATAGGGCGTGTGTGCTTGCCAGACAGACAGACAGAGACAGAGAGACAGAAAGCAAGAAATCACCCCCCAGGGGTATGGTCACGCCGCAATCCCTTCTCCTCCATTCTCCTCTTGGGATCCTGGGCAAGCACGCACACGTGCCCAGCATGAGTTTTAAGCCACTGGGTCCGGGACACGACCCTCGGTCGACTACAAGGGAATCCAGTGACATAGCCATTACGCTAACTGCTGGTCCCCGCACAGTACTAGTCTTTAGGGGCTTTCCTATGTTTAAACAAGTTACAGTATGTACAGTAGTTAGAAAAGAACTTAGTTATTACAATGACATTTTAATATTTCTAAACCATCAACTTTGAAAATCAAACACAGATATAATCAGTCAATAAAAATGATGATTATAACCATTCTTTCACAATGAATTGACCAAGCTAACAAACCAAAATAACATAAAAATACTGAATCATAGCAAGCTATGTATTAAAGATTAACTAACACAGGGTCAGCAGGCAGAATGGTGGTTGAGGTGCTGGACTCCCACATGGCTGACCCCAGTTCAAGTCCCAGACTTGTAGCTTGCTTTCTCACTTTCCATCTCTCTCTTTCTCTCTCTCTGGTGAGCACACGTGCCCCATAGGAAATTAAAAAATAAGAATAATAATTAATAAAATTAAATAATTCTTTTAAAATGATTAAATACAAATTCTAGCAATTTTCTGAATCACTGAGTTAAACATTGTAAATTCATTATCTAACACACAATCTAAACTAAAAATAATTTTCCTTTTTCCTGTAAACCACTGAATTTCATGACAATGTACTGTTTTTGCGGGGGGACAGAGATTTTTGTTATAGGGTGTGTGCACTCACTAGCGAGGAAAGAGAGAGAAAGTGAGAAATCACCCCTAGGGGAGAGGGTTATACCACAATCCCTTCTCCTCCATTTTCCTCTTAGGATTTTGGGCACACATGCCCAGTGAGAGTTTCAAGTGGCCCAGTCTGGGACTTGGACCACAGTTAGCCATGTGGGAGTCCAGCAACCCAACCACCATCACACCTGCTGCCCTGAAAATGTAATTTTTATTACTACAATCCTCACCCAGTCGATTTCACTTACATCTACTGCAGACAAGTTGATTGTATCAGATTCACAGTGAGTACAGCCATTTTCCTGTGTCCATGAATTAGGTATATAGTTTCCGAAATAATTCAGGAGAATCTAATAAATGAAGAAAAGGGCTATTAACAAGAGTAAGCCTCTCTTATCAACGTTCTTAGTCTATAAGCATCTAACGTCAAAGGATGTTTTCATCACTATGCACTTTCCTTTTACAGTTCTACTAACATTTATCACCTAGAGGTGCACACTGAACAGTATTGTCCAATCCATTTTTTTAGGAATTATTTTTATTTAACTTTATTTATCCATTTATTTATTTATTTTTAATTTGACCAGAGAGGGATAGACTGAGAGAGAGAAAGAAAGAAAAAATGAGAAAGCAAGCCGCCAGGTCTGGGACTCAAACTGTGGTCGACCACGTGGGAGTCTAGCGCCCTTAACCACCAAGCTACCTGCTGGCTTCCAGACAATCAATGCAAAAGCAAGGCAAACTATGTCTAGAAATGAAAAATCTAAAAATCTGGGACCAGCAGTTGGCCTAATGGCTATATCGCTGAACTGCCATGTAGTCAACCAAGGTTCAAGTCTCAGGCCCAGTGACTTAAACTTATGCCGGGCAAGTGTGCGTGTGTGCCCAAGATCCCAAGAGGAGAGTGGAGGAGAAGGGATTGCAGCGTAGCCATCTCCCCTGGGGGGTGATTTCTCGCTTTCTGTCTCTCTCTTTCTTTCTGGTGAGTGCACATGCTCTATACCAAAATCCTCTCCAAAATAAAATAAATAAAATAAAAATAAAAATCTAAAAATATTAAAAATCGCAAAGGTCATTCTATTTCATACTAAGTAAGGAATCACACTGAAAAAGACAATAGAAAAGAAATATAAGTGGAACAACAAAACATCATTTTAAACGGACTAATGAGATGTATTAGCAGAACACAAATTAAGACTCATGTGAACAGTGATTAAGGAATGAGAGAAAAGTGTTCGAAGGCCCAGCACAGACACCCAGAGTAAATGGGGCAGTGGTGATGTGACCGTCCACCAACACAAAACCAATACTGAATAAACAGATCACCAAAAGGCATAAAGCTTTTCAGGAAACTAAGCTACTACGCTCCTTCAGGCTCCTGGGCATGGATCTAGGCACTGACGAGAAAAGGTAGCCTACAGATTGTGGCACTGGTGCACCCCTAACTACAGCTCACAAGTCCTGCCAGCCATAAGCTCACGTACAAAACTGCTTTCCGACCCTCCCCTTGCAGATCTCTGAGGATCTGCTTTGTGACTTAGCTCCCTCTCTCAAGCAGCTGTGAGCATTTATTTTACTCATAAAATCTGTGTTCTGGTGTGTGTTTTGGTGGGTATAACGAAAGACTTGGGGGAAGAGAGGGGAAATTGCTCAGATTTGCTCTGAACCCCTCAAAATGCCTTGAATATCTTAGGGAAATTTCTGCTCACTAGTAAATAATAACATTACTGCACCTCCTGCAATGTTAATACCTACTAGAACTTCCTGTTTTGGTTGTTTGCTATTCTTTCTTTCCACAAATTATTATTTCACCTCAAGGCAATGAAACTATAACACAGATTTGGCTGTTATTGTACATGACTGTTTAAAAGAAGCTATTAAAATCCTCCCTAAGCTTAAATAATCATTACTTTTTCACTGTGAAGGTACAATGGAGTCAAAAGAAAGAAGTCTCTGTATTAAATATGAAAGTCAAAAAAAAACCAAAAACGCAGAAGTGCCAGTTAGAATTATTTTTAGCTGCCCCAGGTCATAAAAGTGATCTTAAAGCATACAATGAAGTAGCTAGTTCAATACTAGTTACTAGATTTCTCCCAAATACCTGCACTCACATTTCTATTATACTGGGACTTGGAAACAAACACTGCTTAAACAACTACATAATTAACTGGGAAAATGTTTGTGCTATACACATATTGCAGGTATAGCTGCATTTAATCTCTGTAGCAACATCAGAAGACAAAGTAATCCATTCATATTTCTTTTGGCAACATGATCATTGAGGAAATAAATGACAAGGTAGGAAACATGTAATCATGACATTCATTAATGATATTTCAAGAGTCAATGTGGTCATTTTAATGTGCCTTAATAATAAAAAACAGAAGTAAAGGTTGGTGTAACAGCAGGTGAAATGGTGATTAAACTGCTGGACTCTTACATGGCCAAATGTGCTTGGAGTCCTGGACCCAGTGGCTTAAAAATTACAGCGGACACATGTGCGTGAGTGCCCAAAATCCTGACAGGAGTGTGAAGGAGAGGGGACAGCAGTGTGGCCATCCCCTCTGGAGGGTGCTTTTTCAATTCCCCTCTCTGTCTCTCTTCATCTCTTTCTGGCTAGAGCATATGTGCTACAGCAAAAAAACAAACAAACAAAAAACCTTAAAATAAAAAGGAAAGAAAAGAAATAAAAAATTTAGTTTCGAATGACAAATACGTTTAGCAATTTAATCACTCGTGTCATACGAAATATTATGGTTTTGAAAGAAGGAAATAAAAAAGAAGTTTATGTAACAAGGGATCCTTTATTAAGCATCATTTTTAATAAATATTTTTAAAAGCAAGTCTGTTCATACTACATACGTAGTTCATACTACATAGTTTCATTTAACATATCCCAGAAAAGAATTTTTTTCCAAAGGAAGGAAAAATAAACTCAAACATCAGGTCATAACTAAAATCCTCATCCCATAAAAAAACCTGGCTCATTTCCCTCATCTCAGAAATCTAAAAAAGTAATTCACATTTACTTCAGTAATTATTGATAAGTCTAATAATCCCCTGTGTGGATTTGTAAATGATCGGTATTTTTAAAGTTTACTTTTACTTATTACTTCCATGAGCTAAAGAGCAGTGAGAGACAGAGACAGAGACGGAACCCCAAAAGTCTTCATGCTGTGATCTATCCCAAGATTTGGCCAGCCCCAGACCATGGGCTCGAATACACCTGATATACCCAGGGAGGTCTCAGGATATGAACCCAAACTTTCCATGTGGGTCAGTCTGTAAAACATGGGGCTTCACAGCTGTGCCACCGAGTCTGGATTCGGTGATGAGTATTTTTAAAAGGTTAAACCATAAAAAAGAATTCCTTTTAGCTTTCAAAATTGAAACTTGATTTCGTAACTTTTCTACTTTCTGCTTTTAATTTGTTTTAGAGATAATTAAGATGTTTTGAAAACACTACCGATGACTGGAAAAGAGCCTCTTTTGGCTCTTGCACCACACAGACAGAAGTCCTACACCCTCCCCTCTCCCAGGAACATCTGTTTTCTCCATAAAAACTGCAGACATCTCTGCTGGCAGCTTTGGAGGTGCAGAAAACTGTTTCTGTAGTTAGGCTGCTCTGGGCATCCCCTCGCTACTAGGTGGTAGTATTTTCCTGAGTCTCCTTTCACAGTATCAGAATGTTTCCACAAATGATGTCATTTTCATTGGCAGAGAAACTTTTCCAACTAAAGCCTTTCCTTCTTTCCTTCTTTTTAAAAAGCATCTTAAGCTATGTTACACACACACACACAGACACACACACACAGGCGTGCGCAGAAATGAGCTTCGAGAATAAAAACTAAAGCACACACCTGTGGTCCCAGCTTCTGGGGAGGCTGAGGCAGGAGGATCAGGATGTAATGTGACTATCTAAAATACCACACACGGGCCAGCACATTGTGTAGCGGTTACATCACTCGACTCCACAGTTCAAGTCCTAGACCAGGCTGCTTAAAACTCACGCTGGGCTGTGCGTGCATAAGCACGATCCAGGGAGGAGAATGAAAGAGGAGGAATTGCAGTGTAGCCATCCCCCACAGGAGGGTGATTTCTCACTTTCCCCCCTCATTATATATCTCTCTCTTACTCTCCAGTGAGCACATGTGTCCTAAGGCAAATGAAGATAAAAACAGCTTCAAACGAGAAATCATAGTTGCTTTCTAAAAAGTGTTTTGTATTAAACTGAACCTAACAAATGTGAAAAGTATGCATTATAAATAAATGAATAAATACAGAAGTATGTCTCAAATGAAATGTTAATTGAAATACACAAAACTGTTCATGCACCATTATGAAACAAATGAAATCTATGAACGCTTGTTGGGTATACAACGAAACGACAGAAAATTTCAAAGCATCTATGAATGAGTACTATTTGAAAAGGTAGTAGATTATAATGATTTTTAAAATTGTTATTTTACAATTATTCTTTCTTTTCTCTCTTTTTTTTTTTTTAGAAATTACTTATTTTTATTTACTTATTTATTTATTTGACCAGAGAGAGAGAGAGAGAAAGCAAGTGGCCGGGTTCAGGGTTCAAACCACAGTCAGCCATGTGGGAATCTGGCGCCTTAACCACAACACCACCTGCAAGCCCCTAATTATCCTAATAGCATGAGATTTAGAAAGAGTAATAAACTCACTTTTATATGGTTTGTTATTATGAACATATTGTAAATAATTTATCGTTTATAGATTTTAAACTAAATAATGGCTTAAGTGTTACCATTCAGTTTAGTAATATGACTCAAAACCACTGACCTGACAATTATCACTGACTACACTAAATAACAAGTGAAACTAACTTATAAAAATTCATACAATCAAATCTCTTTAAGTTTTATGAAGTTTTTTTTTTTTTTTTTTTAAAAAAAAAGAGTCTGTAACCATCTGTTTTCTTTGTCCATTTGCCTGGACAGGGGCATAAGTCATACATTCCTGTGAATCTACTCAACTTTAACAAAATATTAGGAAGTAAACTTTGAGCTCCAGCACACCACTTTTTCTCGGGTTTTTAAATTATACCAATTTAAGTTTATAACCAGTCATTTTTTTTGTTGTCAAATGAAATCGTTAAGCAAATGGACTAGGTAGGATCGGAAGTGCATCCACTACTCAACAGGACACCGCAGCTGTCTCTGCAAGAGCATTTCCTGTGGGGGAGGAAGGCGCTGTGGTGGCGGTGAGAAACTTGACTGTGGACACAATGAACAGGTGCAGGATGGAAGGCAAAGCCCATTATTTTGGCTTTTGTTTGGTTTGCTTTTTGGTTTTTGTTCATGGGATGGCAAAAATTCGAGGGTCTTCAGATGGTGATAAGGAGAGAACGGAGCTGGGGAAATAGATTACAAGATTCAAAAAGGAGAAGCCTGCTGTCTGCTTTGGAGTCAGGCTGGAATGGCATGAAAAGCAAAGGGGGGAAGATTAACTAGAGAGCAGAAGATGGACTTCCTCCAGATGCAGAAGCTCCCACTGTGGGCTTTCCCTGGAGTTTCTTCCCATGCCTCTAGCTCTTCTCTACCCTTTGACGCAGCAGACCACATTCTCTGTCTGCTCTTCCTATAACACCAATCTACCTGGAATCTCTCTCCTGGGTACTTCTGAGTAAACCAGGCATCTCAGCATGTCAGCACATTGTTTTAAGCACATATTGCTGCAGGGTTTTCAAAGCTATTTGAGTTCTGTGTTCATTAGATAAGCAATACGAACTTATCTTCTACAAATTTTGTAACAGAATTTGTTCACCAGCTCACCTATGTATATTTGACACACACACACAAAAAAGGATCCAGAATCTCTTTTTTTAAAGAAATATTTAATTCCATTTGTTGTTTTTATTATTTTTCAAATTTGACCAGAGAGAGACAGAGAGAGAGATCAAAAGGGAAAGTGAGAAAGCAAGCTGCCAGGACCAGGACTGGAACTGCGGTAAGCCACGTGGAAATCCAGCACCTCCAACCACACCACCTGCTGGCCCCAGGATCCAGAATTTCATTAGTCAAATTATATCCCTCCATTTGGTGTACAATAAGTGTAAGAGGAAGCGTACAGTATTGCTAATGTAGAAAATGGCAAGCCTGGTGAAACAAATGGTCCCTTAATGAACCTGAACAGTTTCTATTTAGATAGGATACCCTGTACAAAGGAAATGTGGCTTGCTCTCAAATTAGCTGCTATTAAATAAAACATTAATGTATAATGTGCTATAAACAGGATGAAAAGTTAGTCCTCTACCAAGGAAAAAACATCAATTTGATTAGTGATGGAACCAGATGATATACTGAGTAAAAGATGAAGCCAGGGACCAGCCAGTGGCGTGGTGATTAAGGCACTTAGATCCCAACACTGCTGACTGCATTCTACGGCTTGCAAAATACTCCAAGCATGTGTGTATATATATCCAAAATCCCAACCAGAATGAGAAGCAGAGGAGAAGGGATTGCAGAGTTACCATTTCCCATGGGGGTGGGAAGACTCCTTGCTTTCCCCTCTCTCTCTCGGTCTCTCTGTCTCTCTCTCTGCCCCTCTCTGGTGAGTGTGTGTATCCTGTGGCAAAATTTTTAAAAAGAAAAAAAAAAAGATGAGGCCACTGCTATTGGCATCAAAATAAATCATTTTTAAGACATTTTAAAAAGAAAGAAAAAATTAGCATTCCACATATTGCTCTAGATCTCCCAAGAAACAGATCAAAGTCACTGTGACTCACCTTGGTGGGTCCATTTCCATTAATTGTCACGGGTAATGTTTCATAAAATGTATTCTTAGCTCTAGCTTTGCCATTTTCAAATTTTAAAACCACTTCATCTGGGTCAAAAAGAGAAAACTAATTTTAGTAAATTAAAATCTGTATGTATGTTTGTATCAGTGTGTGTGTGTTCTTATTACACAATTTCTGATGAACACAATATTCCATGTGCCAACACTTTTAGAAACATTGGCTATTCCAAGTCAGCAATACCCAGAATGAAGAACAGCCTTGACAAAGACAAAGAT
The DNA here is from genome assembly GCF_000334495.1 of Tupaia belangeri chinensis. Taxonomy (NCBI): domain Eukaryota; kingdom Metazoa; phylum Chordata; class Mammalia; order Scandentia; family Tupaiidae; genus Tupaia; species Tupaia belangeri. Next base: position 253,036 of record NW_006209381.1, read on the forward strand.
ACTGACTTGAGTGGGCCTTACTCCAAACTGGCATAAGCAAAATATTGAGGGGCTCAGCCACAGAGCTGTTTGGTGGAAAGATAGCATCTTTGCAACCCTGCCTCTGTCTCTTACTAGAAATGACATCCTCACAGAATTAAATTGTGGTCTTAGTTTACTCTTCTATAAAAGGAGATCTGTGCCTGCTTTGCAGGGTTATTATAAGGAAAAGTAACACTATACATATTACAAACAGAACACTGCCTGGAATAACTATGGTTTCTACAATGGGCAACCACAGATAGTATTTCCATTCCTTAAGAATCAGATCTAGTTCAACTATCCAGAAATACACAAGTTGGAAGCAGACAGAGTATTCTGTATTCTTTTCTCACATTTCATGAACATTCGAAACTAAATGCTTTTCACTCTTTTTACTGCATGAACTGGCTTGAAGACTTGTATTGAACTGCAATGCATTTTTAAATTTTAACGTACTGATGCATTAAATGAATTAAGATTTTTCTAATGCACTGATTAATTATTTTAATGTATTTCCATCAAGATTTACATATCTCTAGGAAAACACACACACAGCCACACATGCATATGCTCCTATGCAAGTGCACACACAACAAGCGAGTACACGTACACACACACACACACACACACACACACACACACACACACACACTCTCTTCCCAGTCTGCCTGTCGAGTTACCACCAGTTCCCTTTCAGCGAGGTCAAAAAGATCTACTCTCATCACCCTGTGTCACTTAACGATACAAAGAACTTGGGTGGAAAAACGTGTACTAATGAGGTGTAATTCATTCATACATGTGTCTACAGTCCCCAGGTGGAGAGAGAATAAATCTTAAGTTACCTAAGGCCAGAAGCTTATCTTTTCCACACTAGTCTTTGGAAATAATTTTGCCTGAATGTACTGAACTCTTCTATCAAGTTCAATTCAGTTCACTATTTTTTAAAGGTTGTAATATCTACACTATAAACCCCAATAGCCCCAAAGTGGACATTATGAAGGAAAGACAGTGGAGAACACAGGCTGTTCGTTGGTACACACAAACAATCCAATGCTGAGCAAGTATACCTGTGGCTCCATTTAACGTCTGGAAGATTTTGCATTTGTGATCCAATGTGATGTTAATGGCTTCCTAAAAGATAATAAAAGACATAATCATGAAATTGACAACAAATACAGCAATAACACTATTAGATTGGTATAGTTTGTTCTTTTGAGGACTTTAAAGTTTAAAATTCTTAAGAGTTTATAGTGTCTAATGAAAATATTTAGATGACTGAAATATTTACCTAAGACATATAAAAAGCTACAGTTAAAATATCTGTAAAATACATGCACACACACACACACACACATACATATCTTGTTTCCTACTTGTTTCCTAATGACACCAGCCACGAATACCTAATACAGGACGTTTTAGAACTGTATCAATTATATCTAGTAAATTTATAAAGCATATCTACATTTGGTAGATAAAAATGTTCTCAAATTAGAGAATTTTGGTTTTATTTCACTCCAAAGTTATACCTAAACTAACTTCAGGAAAGTTCTAAAGCCTATAGCAGACTATCCTTCCACTTAATAATAAAATTCAGATTTCAATAGGGCACATGAGTTTGAAAGAAAGGACAGAATTTCTTTTGTGTGTTGTGTGTAGCCACATAAATATGTTTTGGTCAAAGGACAGTATGAAAAAGTATTCTGTGAGACTTCTAGAAATACCACTTAAATAGAATTGATGAAATTGAGATGGTTTATTTTTGTTATCCTGTCCTTTTGCTGCACAGAATATGGATGCAATGGCTGGAGTGCCAGTAGCCACCTTGGACAAGGAGGTCCCATTGAAAATGAAAACTGGGCTAATGGTGGAGTAACAAACAACTAACCCTCTTGATACTACACAGCCGCCATAACAATCTTGTGTTGCCTACCTCTTCATTTTTCTAAAAGTGGTAAAAAGAAAGTAAAAAGAAATCTATCTTATTTAGGCTACTACTATTTTTGGTTGCTGTATTTATGAAAACTGCAATATTCTTATTAATAAAGGGCATAAGATTTGCATGATACCTTCATTCATATCTCTCTAACTCCTTGGGAAACTATTATCTCTGTAAATCTCCATGTTCCATATTTTCAAATATTCCAAGTCCTCAAGTCAGCCATAAAGTCCCATGGGCATCTACCAAAGGAATTACAGCCAACCTACTATACCAAAGGCCCTATCCACTCTGGGCCATCAACCTCTCGGAAACCAACCAGGGCTTTGGGCATCAGTGTTTCCTCCACACCTTCAGTGTCTAGGCTCCCAATCTCAGAAAGAGGTCTGTGACCTCAGTCGTGTCTCAGGGAATTTTAAAATGACAAACTCTCTTTTGAGTGGCCTTATTCCCAATGACTTCATAGGATCCAAAAACGTCGTTATTTTACAAATTTAGCCATGAAAATACCATTAGTCAATGTCCTATGAAACAGAAAGAAAATCCTGATCTTGGTAATCAGGGAACCTAAGATCCAGTTTCTACAGTCTCAGTACTGAGAATGTGCCCTCGGTTCCCCTACAGACAAAGCATAGCTACAAAATCTGGCTCTCACTTTTTTAGGATCAAAGAAATTCATATAGATACAAAAGGCTTTTCAAGGTTAAAAGGACTGCAAATGAGAATACACTGTGTGTGTGTGTGTGTGTGTGTGTACAGATTTTTAGTTCCAAGAGTACACTAGTATGGAATACCTTCAGAGAAGTTTCTGTGGGAGGGAAAAAAATCAGCATAGCTACAAGACAAAGTAAAAAGAACACACATTGCTATTACTTTGTGCCATAGCTATTAATGAACATGGCAGAATTCTGTCTCAAGAATCTTTGGAAGTTCATTACTGTCTCTTTAAATCTTCAGGCTCAAAAGCTTTGACGGTGTAACTTACTCTGTTATTACAAGGACAAGGACGTGTGTATACAGTGGAAGTGGGGCTGTCACAGGATAGAGATGCCATTTCCTTTTTACATTAAGCTATTTCAATACATGTTTCAAAATAATTACAGAGGAAAAGGAGAGTCTTCCATCTCTCTCTCTCTCTTTTTTTTTTGTCCTGCCTGATCCAACCAATTAGGCTGTGTTGCTGATTTGCTCACCAAAGAGGAATGGTAAGGATAAAATAAACTAGTAATGAGACTTAGCCAAATGAGGGGGAAAAAATCTTACATTTTTACTAGTTGATTTCATTGACTCATATAATCATTGATTAGAACACTCTGTAATTCAGTTTTCCAGTTCCAACAATATCAGTAAAATCCCTTGATTCTGACCCTCCACATTAACAAAGTATAACATACAAAACAATCACACTAATGAAAACAAAAAGAAAATGCAAGCTACCACATACCCTTTTCAAGGGGTCAATGTAGATTTTAGTGTAAAAGAGCTGATCGTCATCATTATCTTGGAGATTCCACTGCTGCACTATGCGGTTAATATACGGAGCATAGCCAATGAACCCTGTAACACAGCAGAGACAGGAGGGAACTGACGATTCAAACCTTGTGTCTACATCAATTCCACTGAGCAATTACACAGACTTCTGCAGGCATGAGACCTACTCTTTGGGTTGGAATTTCACAGCTTCATGAACGTTGTCATTTCTTGAAAGAAATATGAGTGACTGCCCGGTGTTCTATGCGTAAATTACAATAGAACGAATGCTGCTACCAATTGCACAATGTAAAATAATTAAAGACTTTTAAAATAAACATATTTGCCTGGGGCCGACAGGTGGTGGTGTGGTGGTTAAGAGTGCTGGATTCCAACATGGCAGACTGTTCAAGTCCCGGACCTGGTGTCTTTCTCTCTCTCTCTCTCTCTTTCTCTCTTCCTCACTCTGTCCATCTCTGATCAAATTTAAAAATAAATAAATAAAGTTAAATAAAATAATTTTTTAAAAAAAGGTAAATAAACACATTCCCAAAATGAATTGATACAATAGGGAAAATTAATGTTTTCCAAGGCTCCCAAAGAGAAAAGAGTTACTAGGAAAAGAATAAGGCAAGAAAGAAGAACTTTCTCCCTGACCTTATAAACTAACTCTTCTTGGAGCCCTGCAGAGGAATCACTATTCCTGATTTTGTTTCTGAAAGAAGAAAACCTCTACTACAGTGGTTTTAATGTTAGTGCCAGATATTCTAACACAATCAAAGGAATGTTAGATTTGTCACTGATGGCATGCATCCCAAAAAATTTTATATCTATGACATTTTGGGAATTTTTCCATTCCTTGAGCCAGTCATTGTGCCTGTTAAACTGTTTTCTGGCTGGCTTTTGTGTCATCGTCTGGAAAAAGGAAGTCTAAAATTGGATCATTCTCCTTGGCCGTAGGGCACAAGTATTAAATCTGCCAATAACATTTGTCTTAAAAGACATAGACAACGGGATCTGTTTTCCTGTTTGGGTTCTCCTCTGAATTTCAGGAATCCAGCCAAGTTACTCTGTTTCATTGACATATAATACATTTAAAAAGTTACCAATGTTACTCCTGTGAATTGAAAGGAAACCTAATTTTTTACCTTCAAAATTAAAATTTCCTCATAGGGATAAAAGAATTAAAAGAAATAGGTCCAGGAACATTACTGTTACCTAGAGAAAACAAGACAAAATGAAAACATGACAAACCCATCACTGGTGGTTCATTTGTTGCTATTCTTGCCCAATTTTAAAAATCATGAAACACTGAAATATATTTTTCAGTTCCTCTGACCATCTTCGAGATGAAAAATATGGCAAATAGCAACACACAACATTTTCCAATGGTTTATGTTACTATTTTGCAAAAGTTGTTTTCTTATCTATTGGGTTGTCTGGAAAGTCATGACATATTTTTGCACAGAAAAAAAAAATATATATATATCATGACTTTCCCAACAAGCTAATATTTCATAAACCCTAAATTGTAGACCAGCCAGTGGCTTAATGGTTAAGGGAGCCGGACCCCCACATTGCCAACCGTGCAGTTCATATTCTGGACCTGGTGACTTGGAGCAAGCGTGTGAGCATGTCCAAAACCCCAAAGGACAGAGAAATTAAAGAGAATAGCTTGTAGTATGACCGTGCCCTGATTAGGGGGTGCTTTTTCCCTCTCCATCCCTGTCTGTCTGGTGAGCACACATGACCTCTGAGAAATCCTAAATAAATAAATACTAAATAATTCCTTGAATAGATGAAGAAATAATTATATTTACTTTCATACAATATGCTTTTACCTGATTTACACTTCTGTATTAAAAATCACACTTGGGTGTTGCATAATGACCTTTTGTTTAGTGATGGACCACATATAGACAGTAGTCTTTGGGACCAGCAGCTAGTGTAATGGCTGGGTCGCTGGACTCCCACATAGTCTACCATGGTTCGCGTCCTGGACCCGGTGGCTTAAAACTCATGCCGGGCGCGTGTGCGTGCGTGCCCAAGATCCCGAGAGGAGAATGAAGGAGAAGGAATTGTGGCATGGCCATCCCCCCGGGGGGTGATTTCTCGCTTTCTGTCTCTCTGTCTCTCTCTGTCTGGTGAGCGCATGCACCCTATAGCAAAAACCTCTCAAAAACAAAAAAAAAAATAGACAGTAGTCTTACATACTATTCTAATGGAGCCGAACAACTCCTTTCCTCTAGTGGTGCTGAAACCAACATAATATTATTGTGCAACCCAATATTCACTAAATAATGAGTTGGTGATGATGCAGGCATAAACAAACCTACTGTGCTGTTAGTCATATAAAAATAGAGTATAGACAATTAAGTTCAGGACATAATGCTCAATAATGATAATACATAACTATGTTACTGGTTATATATTTATGTATTTATTATACTTACCATATTTTTTAATCACTTTTTTGGAGTGTACTCCTATTTATAAAAAATGTTTACTCTAAAACAGTGTTATAATAGCAGCCTCATTCATCTTGCTTACCATGTTTTATACCATACTTTTATTGTATCTTTACTATGTTCAGATACACAAATATTTACCATTGTATTGTAACTTTCTACAGTATTCAGTATAGCAACATACTATACTGCTGCAGTCGCCTCTTCTCGGCACCAGGGTCCAGCTTTGTGGAAAATACTCCCTTCACAGATGAGGGATGGTTGGTCCTGGGATGACTCAAGCACACCACATCCACCATGCACCCCATTTCCACCACTACCACATTGCAGCATACAATGAAATAATCACACAAAAACAGGGTTCGCACTTACATGACAATGTAATACAGCTGCTGATCTGACAGGAGGCAGAGCCTAGACGGCAATGTAAGCAATGGGGACTGACTGTAAACACAGAGTGAGCTTTGCTGGCTTGCCTGCTGCCCAACCCTGGTTCAAAAAGGTAGGGGGTACAATAGGCCATGGATCAATCCACAGCCCAGCCCGCAATAGGTCACAGACTGGCACCAGTTCGCACCCTGGGGCTTGGGTAACCCTGCCACACAGGTTTGTAGCCTAGAAGCAACAGGCTATACCATAGAGTAGGTGTGGAGTAAGCTATAATATCCAGGTTTATGTAAATACTAAGTGATAATATTTAGGTTTGTGTAAATACACTCTATAATGATTGCACAATAAATTGCCTAATGACACATTTCTCAGAATGTATCCCTGATGTTAAATGATGCATGTCTGACTTGGGACTAGCAGATGGCATAATGGTTATGTTGCTGGCCTCCCCCATGGCCTACTGCAGTTCAAGTCCCAGACTTGGTAGCTTGAAACTCACACTGGGTACATGTGCATGTGTGCCCAAAATTCCAAGAGGAGAATGAAGGAGAAGAGACTGTGTCATGGCCATCTCCCCAAGGGGTGATTTCTCACTTTCTGTCTCTCTGTCTGTGTTTTTGGCAAGCACATGTGCCGTATAGCAAAAACCTCTCTTAAAAAAATAGATAAAATTAAGCAACGCCTGTTTAAAAGCTACAGGATTGCAGACTCAAATGAACTTTTTCTCAAGTAAGGAAACTTATATACTGTAGCCAGAAAATCCTCAATGAAACTGTAATCAGAAGTTGTGGATCCATGTTTTCCCTTAACAAATGCCTTTAGGAAAAGTCACTTACATTTGGAGAATACAGCTTCCTTACTTATAATGTGAAAATAACTTGTAAAATGCATGGTGTTGCAGTAGATCCACCAGATGTTCCTTTGTTAACTACAAAATGCCCTGTGAATTTTAAACTGACATTATTTTTCCAGAGGTATAACAAGATTATGATTACTTAAATCATTAAGCCTATAGCTACAGGAAGAAAAATGGTTTGTCAACATGTCTTGCATTTTGTCTCCCAGTATCTTACCTCCTGAATTCAGGTAGCGTTTCCCAAAATGTACAGTAGGATACTTGTCCGCTAGTCTTTTATCTGGCCACAAAATTCCATCAGCTGCAAAAACCACTTTATGATTTGTCTTTTGAAACTTTTTAAGAACTTCTTCTGGACCACCAGCAAATACGACATCAAAACTGTTTGAGAGGAGAAAAAACGTTTTACAATGTATTCATCAGACTTTAGGCACATAAACAATGAAAATGTCACAAATACAAGGCAGAAGTTAGAAGCCAACAAAAAAATCAGTAACTGTTTAAAGAATACACCAAACAATTTCCCTCAATTTAAACAATGGGGGTTGTATTGAATTACTCATGTTTATACTACATTATCATATGAAATTCAAATAAAAGCTTTTTTTTTAGTCCTAGTCTCAATATTTTTAATAGTTGTATGCTCAAAATCAAAATTCTAAAAGCACTATGGAAATGTTAGAAATTCAGTTACTTGTCGGGATCAGCAATGGTTATGTCAGACTCCCATGGAGTTGGCCATGATTTGAGTCCCGGACCAGTGGCTTAAACCTCATGTTGGGCACGTCTGCAGTACATGCATGCCCAAGATCTCAAGAGGAGAATGGAGAAGGGATTGTGGCATGGCCATCCCCCTGGGGGGGGGGGGTGATTTGTCACTTTCTGTCTCTCTGTTTCTCTGGCAAGCAAACATGTGCCCTATAGCAAAAATCTCCACAAAAACAAACAAACAAACCCAGGGTATAACTAATTTAATAATATAGAAACAATCATTTACAAAAGTTGCTATCATGCCTGCCTAATATTTCAATTTAATTTGTTTCTACCCGTTAAATTTTTTTCATCATTATTATACTTGATTGACAAATAATAATCATACATATTTATGTTATAGAGTGCTATTTCGATACATGTATATAATGTGTAATGATCAAATCAAAATAACTAGCAGATCTAACCCTGCAAAATTTATCATTTTTTTGTGCTGGGACCATTTACAATTCTCTTGTCTAGTTACATTTCAAAATACATGTAAGAAATTGTTACCCGTATTCATTCTAGTGTGATTGAACACTAGAACTCATTCCTCCTATGTAGGTATAATATTTTAAGCTTATTTATTTAACCCATGAGTGAGAGAGACAGAGAGAGACAGAGACATAGCACCCCCAAGAGTTCCAAATGTGATGGTGTAATCCTATCTAAGCCTCAGCCCGCTTAGACCCATGCACACTCAGGGAGATCTCCAGACACAACCCAGAATCTTCCGAAATGGAAAACGGCCTGGCAGGATATATGTGGATTTATCTGCCTCAGTGCATCTCACTTCACTGCTATGCCACTACCTGGTCCTGCTAAGGTGTCATCTTGGATTTGTTTATCAATTTCTCCCTACTGTTTCTCCCACATCCCCTTCCCAGCCCCTAGAGACCACCATTCTACTCTCTACTTCTGTGAGATCAAATATTTAGATTCCACCTATGAAAGGGAACATGCGTATTTCTCTTTCTATGCCTGGCTTATTGCATTTAGCAAAACATCCACCAGACTCATCCATGTCGCTGCAAATGACAGGATTTCATTTTTTTAATGGCTGAATAGTATTCCATGTATATATGCCTTTTTTGGTTTATTATTATTCATTAATCTTGGCAACTGTTAAAGAGTACGGAAATAAGGACCAGCAGATGGTATAATGGTTATGTTACTGGACTCCCACGTAGTCAACCACGGTTTGAGTTCCGAACCTGGTGGCTTAAACTCACACCAGGTGTGTGTGGATGCATGCCCAAGATCCCAAGATGAGAATGGAAGAGATTGAGGTGTACCCATTACCCCTGGGGCTGATTTCTCACTTTCTGTGTCTGTCTCTGTCTCTCTCTGTCTTTCTAGTGAGTGTATACGCCCGATAGCAAAAATCTTTCTTAAAAACAAAAAGTGCTGAAATAAACATGGGGGTGCAGATATCTCTTTCAACACACTGATTCTCTTTCTTTTAGAGATATACCAAGTAGTGAATATTCTGGATCACACAGTAGCCCTATTCTTAATTTTTTTGAAAAAACCTGCACACTATTTTCCATAAGGTTTGTACAATTTGCAACTCTACTATCATGTATAAGAGTTCCCTTTTTTCTTCATCCTCACCAGTATTTTTTTTTTTTTTGTCTTTCTGATAATAGCCATCCCAACTGGAATGAAGTGATATCTCATCATGGTTTCAATTTGAATTTCCCTGATTAGTGATATTGAACACTTTTTCATAAACTTGTTGGCTATTTGTGTGTCTTTAAAAAAAATGTGTGTGTTCAGAACACTTCCCTATTTTTTTAGTCAGATGATTTGTATTTTTGCTGTTGAGTTATTTGAATACCTGGGGCATTATGGATATCAATCACTTCTCAGATAAAGTGTCAAATCCGCTCTCCCATTCTGTGGGGGCCTCTTTACTTCTTATGTTTTCCTTCACTTTGTAGAAGGTTTTTAGTTTGTTACAGTCTCTTGTATACTTTAGCTTTTTTAACTTGCACTTTTGAGATCTTATTCATACAATTTTGGTTTATTCCAATGACCTGAAATGGTTTCCCTTATTCCAATGTCCTGAAATGGTTTCCCTAGATTTTCTTCTAGAAGCATCGTAGTTTTTGGTTTTTCTTATTGTTAAATCTTGAATCCATTTGGAGTTGATAATCGTACACGGGAACTTGAGAGTCTAATTTCATTCTTTTGCATATGGATATCCAGTTCTCCCAGCAGCATTTATTAAAGTGTCCTGTCCTTTCACCAATGTATATTCTTTATGCTTTAATGGAAAAATAACTGGCAGGATATATGTGGATTTATTTCTGGGTTCTCTTTATTGCTGGGTTCTCTATATTTCTGGGCTCTATTCTCATACCTGTGTCTAAGTGTCCGTTTTAATGCAGTCTCATGCTGTTTGGTTGTTGTAATTTTGTACTATGTTTTGAAATCAGATAGTGTGATACTTCCAGCTTTGTTCTGTTTGCATAGTATTGACTTTTTTATTAAAGGTCTTTTGTAATTTCATACAAATTTTAGAGCTGTTTTTTTTTTCTATTTCTCTGAAGATTGTCATGGTATTTTGATAGGGATTACAATGCAGCTGCACATTGCTTAGAACAGCATATTAACTTTAATAATGTCTGTTTTTCCCATCAAAAGTTGGGAAAAGTCCTTTCATCTTCTCTGGGACTCAGCTTCCTCATCTGAAAATACAAGATATCTTTCCAATATTTTGAGTCTTATTCCATTAGTATTTATGTTCTCATTACAGAGGTCTTTTGCCTCTTGGCTAAATATAAACCTATATTTAAAAGTTTTTGTTTAGTTTTATTTTGTTTATTTTTGTTTGCTCTGTTTATTTTGTTTTGTAGCTACTATAAATGAGGTGGGGTGGTTTTAGTTTTTGGTTTTGTTTTGTTTTGTTCTGTCCATAAGGCATGTGCATTCGCTGGAGAGAGACAGAAAGGGAAAATGAAAAATCACCTCCACCCCTTCAGGGCGATGGCTACACCACAATATCTTCTCCTCCATTCTCCTCTTGGGATCTTGGGCATGCACGCACACACACCTGGTGTGAGTTTAAGTCACCAGGTCTGGGACTCGAACCGTGGTCTACTACATGGGAGTCCAGCAACACAGTCATTACACCAACTGCTGGTCCTAGTTTGTTGAGAGTTTTTAATCACAAAGGAATATGGAATTTTCTCAAGTGCTTTTTCTGTGTATCTTGAGTATATTTTTCTGTGTCTCCTGAATTGAATTGAGTTGAGTCTCTCATCATTTATTCTGTTTCTATGACATTTACTGATTTGCCTAAATTGAATCATCCTTGCATCCCTGGGATAAGTTCTACTTGATCCTGCTGTACAATCTTTTCAATATGTGTTTATTTCAGTTTGCTAATATCTTGTTGAGGATATTTATATCTATATTCATCAGTGACATTTTTTTACTGTGGTTTTTACTGTCATTGTGTCTTTGTTTGGTTTTGATATGAGGGTAATGCTGGCCTTGTAAAAGAATTTTGAGATAATTCGGTCCCTTCCAATATTCCAGAAAACTTTGAGGGGAATTAGTGTTAGTTCTTTAAAAGTTTTGTAGAGTACAGGAGTGAAGCCATCTGATCATAGACTTTTCTTTGTTGGACTTTTTTTGTTACTGACTCAATCTCATTTCTTGTTATTAATCTGTTCAAGTTTTCTCTTTCTTATTCAATCATAGTAAGTTGTATATGTCAATGAGTTTATCTTTATCAAGTTTTCCCCAATTTTTTGGTGTGTAGTTATTCTTAACAGTCACTAACGATCCTTTGTGTTTCTTCTATGTTAGTTGTAATCTCCCTTTTCATTTCTGATTTCATTTATTTGGGTTTTTTTCTTTTTTCTTCTTTTTGTTGATCTAGCTAATAGTTCATCAGTCTTATTTACCTCTTTATAAAAAAAAAAAACTCTCTCTTCACTTCATTGATCTTTTGAAATTTTTTTTTAGTCTCAGTTTTCTCTATTTCTCTTTTATGATATCTTTTATTCTACTAATTTTGGTTTGTTCTTCTTTGCCTACATAAGTTTTTAACCAATCAGGTTCAAATAATTTTATTTTTAGGCACATATACATTTTTAAAATAAGCTTTATATCAGAGTTAAATTGTTCTGACTAAAACCTTAAATCAACTTCTCCATACCTTAGTTTATTTAAAAAAAAAACTGAACTAATCTAACTTTATTAAACACAACATGTTTCTCTTTTTCTTCTAAGTACAACGGATTCCTCAGTATTATCTTTTTAACTTAGGTATTTTCCTCAAAGTACTAACTGTTTGGATCATTACTTAATAGTTAAGATGAATAAATAAGGTCGGTTCTGTGGACCATAAAGGCAGCGCAAATAAACTAAATCCTCTGAGGCAGAGACTGCCATGCAAGTTGTAGAGGAATCCAGATACATTATCGGAACATAGGGAAAAGTGACTTATCTTTTATTCCAATCACATGATTGGAAGCTTAGCCAAACTAATTTTGCAGGTAGCATCACATATTCAAAAGATGTATGTCAACTTCAAAAAGTAAATATCTTTGAAACCCTAGTGAGTGAAGGATACAAAAATGTACATCATGCATTTCAAAATTATTAATAAATGTCAACATCTGGAAAATGAGGAGTTGTGGCAACTTTTCCATGTCCAATTTAGTATATTATAAGCAGGTTTCACCTTTATAACAAATGAAATATTTTGAGGCAAAAAGTAAAGGGGAAAATTATTTTTGCATACCATAAATAATAAGAGCACTTCAAATAATTATTTAAGGTTGCTGAAATCGCCCGCTTTAGTAGTATTAGCTATTTCTGTGTTTAAGTACTTCAGAAAAGTTCTTTGAACCTACTTAACATTTTTCAAATGGCAAAAAAGTTTTTCTACTTAAAATTATTTTGGCCACAAAATCTCAAATTTTTACAAAAAAAAAAAAAGAATGCACAAAGGTCATAAAAATAATTCTACAGGAATTTAGTCCATTTAAATATGAAGAATAAAGTAAAATTTTCCACGTCTAACTGTGGTAAATAGTCCAGGGTCCTGTAAAAACCATAAGATTCCACCTTATGTGGTCATGCTGAATCTTCTACCAGACACGTCAGTGTCCTATCTCCAACAGGTCATTGAGACTTTTACAAGCGTTTGTCCTTATGTGTTCCCTGTTTCTGTGGCACCATCAACCACATAGTCCCCCAGGTTGAAAATTCTTCATTCAGTCTTAACTCCACCTTTTCCCTGACCTACCTTCTCAAATCTTTTGCCAAATCCTGTGGATACCATCCGCTTCATGTACTCAGCATTCCAATGTTCCCACTCCCACTAGAAGACACAGGCCTCAAGTAATTCAGAAACACATCAAGCCTCCACCTTGCCCATCCCGTCCACATCTCATTAGGACTGTCTGACAAACCTTCCTGAAAACCATGCTCCATGCTTCCCCAGGCTGGATCAGTGGTTCTCAATGCTGTCTAAAGCAGGAGTCAGCAAATATTTACTCTCTGGCCTTTTACAGGAAATATCTTGGACTTGTGGGGGAGAGGGCAAATAATCTTTGTCACAACAACTCTACTGCTGTGGTGGAAAAGCAACCAGACAATGTGTAAGCCAATGAGGACAGAGTGCTTCAGTACGGCCATAGTGCACTGACTCCTAGCCTGAAGAACAGTCTAAATGAATTAGCTTCACATAACAACTCTCCATTAAATAACCCGTTCTTAAGCCAACTTGAGTTATTTGATTTGTCATCTGTGTCTTTACCCATGATGTCACCTCGGCTTAGCACATCTTTTCCCCAATGGTTCCAAATCATTCACTTTCAAGGCCCATTTCAAATGCCACCTTCTCTACAAACCTTCCTTTGATCAGAATAACTGGAAAAGATCATTTCTTTCCTCTTAATTTCCACAGCTCTTTTCCTCTTGTTTTTTCTAGATGCTTGATTTTCTGCTCTTCATGCTAACAGTGTCCATCTAACGCCAGACTGCACGTTTTTAATTCATAGGTTAAGTCTACATCTTTACTCATCTGGGTAGCCCTTTACATGTTTATTTTGAATACAGCAGATAAATATTTACTGACCAAATAAGAGGATGAATGAATCATCCTAAGTCTCAATACGAAGCATAAGTTACTGGGTAGCCAGAAAAGAGAGTAACAGAAATGTTCCCTAACCTCATTTGTTCTTCCTCCCAAATCCAGTACTTTCTTCACCATCTCAAGTATAAACATAAGTAAAAAAAAAAAAAAAGAAAAATCATCCAAACTATTAGCAAAAGGTGAAAGTCTAATGAAATGGAAGAAAAGCAGCAGCACCACGCCAGATGACTCTTACAGCACATCTTACCACAAATGCATGTTTATGCGTGTTTATCCAAAGATAATTAACAGCACCCTCCAATACTGTGGAGCCACTCCCTATCCCCCCAAACAAACGAAAACACTTGAAAACGTCCACCTACCCTGTTAACCCTGCAAATACATTACAATCAAATGACAGTGGAAATGGTGAAATTGACTTTAGTCCTTTTGGAGGGCGGGAAAGGATAAAGTGGGTACTATTTTTAAAGGTAAATATTACTTGGTGAACTTTCTTCCAAATGGCATATAATTGCATTGAGTGAATGTGAAATTCTACTGAGGGTAGGGAGAGGTGGGAGTCAATGAGGACAGAGTCTAGCTGAAGGGACGCTTCCTCTAGACTGTCCTCAGAGACTGACCCAGCGCTGGATTGATACCTGGTATACAGGGCAGCCTGGAAGAGAACAGTGGCAAAGACAGCAGCTGCTCAAGCTGCAAGCTATCTGTGGGACCATGACTCAACACTTGTTGATTCTGGGTCAGACTGTTTATTTGTAAAATGATGCAATCAATTAAATAAAAATTTCCTCTAGTCTAAAAATGATAGCTACGTTTATCTTTGCCAAGACTAGAATTTTCGAGTCATACACAGACTCATGTCTCATATGTCTTCACTGAATCAATGAAGAAATAGTTTTTGGTTTTCAACCCCCAGCATTTATCATGAGTTGGGTACAATATGCAGAATGTAATACACACAAAGCTGTTGAAAGAAAAGAATCTAGAAGCAGGATTTCTATCCCCCTTAGAACCCTAGCTACAGAAGCTAGTCCCATATTTTGCATGTAACAGATGCTTAATCCATGTTTACTAAGAAGAGTATTAAGGAGTAGACAAATTGGTTATAGACAATAGTCATACATGATAAGACTACACAGGGATGATCAGTCCAGCCATAGCAGCTTAATGTTATTTCTGTATATCATCTACTTCTTCATTCCAGCATTCACATCAATATACTCACCCAATACTAAGTAAATACTAACAAGAAAACCTGTACAATTTAGAGGGGAAAACACCACAATAATTATTTATTTCTTACATTATTTTCCTAAAAATATTTTACACTATTCTACATCAGCCAGGAGGCAGTGCAATACATTTAATTGTTCAAATGACAGCTAATAGTTTCAATCTTTCTTTAAAAAAAAAAAAAAAGAAGAAGAAGAAGGAAAGAAAGAATATAGAAATTGGGAACAATAATGTGCCTGGCTTTCCTTCGTACTAACATAATGAAATATTGTCCATTGTTAATGACTAGGTTCTTTGTGTCTGCACACTTAAACTGTCATCCTTGCCAAAATGTCATAGATATAAAATTTTTGGGATGTATGCCATCAGTGACAAATCTAATAACATTCCTTTGATTGTGTTAGAATATCTGGCACTAACATTAAAACCACTGAGGTAGAGGTTTTCTTCGTTCAGAAACAAAATCAGAACAGTGATTCCTCTGCGGCCCTCCAAAAAGGAGTTCATCAAATAATTCTGCCATTACTAGTTAAAATTATAGATACAGTACTTGAAGAGCTTTGCTTTCAGAAAATGTTCAGTCCGTCGTCTGTACAAACTATGTAAGACAATATAAAAGGCAGGCCTACGGAATAGGAACCTTGAATGATGAGAGGTACAAAATGTTTATTTCAAATAATACCATAACAGGATTTGACAACCTACAGAATAATGCACATAAATTGCATATAATTCTTTCATAATTTTTGAAAAGTAAGTAGGTGTAAGGAGATATTGCCAACATTTGGGTTATGTTTGTTTTGTTTTTGTTTTTTTGCTATAAGGGTATGTGTGCTTATCAGAGAGAGATGGGGGGGAATAGAGAGAGAGAGGGGAAAGTGAGAAATCACCCTCCAGCGGAGGTGGTCATGCTGTAATCCTTTCTCCTCTCAGGATTTTGGGCATGCCCACACACTTGCTGGCCTGATTTTCAAGCTGCTGGGTACAAGACTCAAACCATACAGGTGGCCATGTGGGACCCAGCACCTTCACCTCCATGCCACGCGCTCACCCATCCAACAATCAGTTTTTATGAAGACATCATTCTTCCACATTAGATTTGGTCAGTTTTGTTTTCAGAATTAGTATGCAGGTACTTCAAAAAGTTTGAGCAAATGGAATTAAAGTATAAGTGTAGCTTGGCACAAAAAATTTTCAAAGCCATGTGTAGTTCTTCCTAGTGAACCATTCCAAAAACTTCCCCTCGAGTGAGAATGTCTTGACATGATCTGTTTATGTATCCTTTGCTGGGGTGTTAAGTGTAATGCCAAGATCCTAATCTGTGCTCAATACATGTATACCAAACAGAAAGCGAGAAATACGCTCATTGCTCTCCCTTTCTCAGCAAAATAAAATTTAAAAAGAAGCCAAACAAACGAACATTTTTTGACATATGAAAGATCAGAAGCAATAGCATATTTAGAGTTCTAATCAAAATTCAATAGTTAAGTCATTTTAATCCTTTGAACTTTTTTTAAAACATGCTTTCCTGCTTTTAAAAAAGTCATTTTATTTATCAAAAAAAGGAAAAAAAAAAAACACAGCAATCTTGAAAAATGGATTCAAAACATCCACCGTATTTCTCCCTCTACAAGGTCTGTTTTTCCTTGTGACACAGTCACTGGTCCCTTGCTATTGTGCCCTGAAATACGTCAGTCAGATCCAGCCCTCAGTTTGCTGTGTGAAACACACAGTTGCGTTTCAGTATGGTAGCTGAGTAGAATATACGACATGTACTGTATGTGTAGCCACATACAGCCACACCGATGAGGCCCAGGTGAGCAGCAGGGAGCTGTGGAACTGAGGTGACCCCTCTGTTTTTAGCCAGTGTTTATTTATCGTCCACCTACCTCCTAGACCACAGACAGCTTGAAAACTGCTGAAATAATGTCTTCATGTTATATTTATTTTATTTATCAGATTTTGTAGTTTTCACAGTGACTACCATTCTCCTGTTTTAAAAATAGTTTGATCAGGGCCAGCAGGTGGCATAGTGATTAAGGCACTGGACTCCCATATGGCTGATGACTATGGTTCAAGTCCTGGACCTGGCGGCTCGAAACTCAAACCAGGCATGTGTGTATGTGTGCCCCAAATCCTGAGATGCACATGGAGAGGAAGGGATTGTGGGGTGGCCATTCCACCAGAGGGTGATTTTTCACTTTGTTTCTCTGTCTCTCCAGTGAGAACATGCATCCTATAGCAAAAAAAAAGTCTAAAAAAACCCCAAAGTTTAGTCTTTCTTATTGCTGCCTCTAGTTGGTAGCAGCCAATTTCTTTATCTTGCCTCAAAGTCACAAGCATTTCTTTTTTAAAAGAATTCTTTTATTTCACTTTATTTATTTATTTTAATTTGATCAGAGAGAGAGAGAGGGAGTGAGAAAGCAAGTCGCCAGGTCTGGGACTTAAACTGTGTTCGGTCATGTGGGAGTCTGGCACCCTTAACCACCATGCCACCTGCCGGCCGCAGTCACAATCACTTCTAAGTGAATATCTCAATGAACTGGGGAGTTTCTATATACCAAAATCTTCGAATAGATTTTTCATAAGGAAAATTCTTTATTCAGAAGGCTAATAATCACCACCAAAAATATTTTTTTTAAATACATCATATACTGGAAGCCTAAAATGGAGTATACCTGTATTCAATTAATCGAGTTATATACAGTTATGAAAGAGGAAATTTCTGACATGTCCCAGCTCAAAAATCAAATAATTATTTCACCCACTTATTTCTAACTAATTTTCTTCTAACTTCCTTAAGTTTAAAAAAAAAAAAGAGTAGAACAAATAGCCAACATTTTTACTAGATGACTTTATCGGATATTCAAAAATCTAGAAAAATTATACTACCACATGCTAAGTAAGATTCTAAGATTCTGTTGGTATATATTTTATTAATACATGAGACCTAGGAAAAGTTTAGTGCAGATTTTTTTTAAATTTTTTATTTTTTGAAGAGGTTTTGCTATAGGGTGCGTGTGCTCACCAGACAGAGAGAGAGAGACAGAGAGACAGAAAGCGAGAAATCATTCCCCAGGGGGATGGCCACGCCACAATCCCTTCTCCTCCATTCTCCTCTCAGGATCTTGGGCACGCATGCACACACACCTGGCATGAGTTTTAAGCCACTGGGTCCAGGACGTGAACCGCAGTTGACTACATGGGAGTCCAGCAGCATAGCCATTACGCTAACTGCTGGTCCCTAGATATTCAATACATATCAAATATACTCCCAAGAACACACTTTTTCTTATATTCTGGTTTATAGATTATCCTTACCAAAAACAAACCAAACAAAAAATAACTACTGGCCACTATGTAAAAATTAGGTTTGATCATCTGTCTACAATATGACTAGAGGGAAATACACGTATGTTTATAAAGTAATTCTAAAAGCAATACAAAGAACCTTCGTATAAAACACAAATGATCATTCACATTGACTAATGTGTAATATAAAATCAGGATGGAATCATTTCTCTCCTTAAAGGAAGTTGCACCTCCCCAGTTACATGTCCTCACAATTTTCATTTAGCCCATTTTTAAAACACCCATCACACTTCATCCACTGGGATTTTGTTATACTCCAGATAGTTGCTCTCATCAAAGGGAGATTATCAAACTTCCAAAGCCATAGGAACTGCAAAGACATACACACACACACACACACACACACACACACACACACACTACAGTATAAAATAACTTGAAAATTAAGTTTGATGTACTTCCCTATTTGGCAATCTCCAGTTTTCATTTTGTGTTAAGAAGAACTCAAATCCTTGCCAAATGTTTATATCTAAATGAAATCTAATAGACTGTATTTCTGGAGTTTATCTTTAAAACTCCAGTCTCTAATTTTAAAGGTTTATCCAAAAGTCAGTTCAGAATATATATTCTCATGGAAGCAATTTTCAAAATTGCTTCTATATTCACAAAAAAACTAGCTAAATGGACACAAAGGATCATTATTAGGTACTAGGAATGTCTTAAAATCGAAGAATGGTGATGATTGCTCAACTCCATAAATTTACTAAATATCACTGAATTTTACACTTAAAACAAGCAAACATCATCTTAAGTAAATTACCTCAGAAAAGATGGTTTTGGTTTTGTTTTCTTTTCTTTTCTTTAAAGAAAAGGCCTATCCAGGGACCAGCAGTTAGCATAATGGCTATGTCGCTGGACTCCCACATGGTCGACCGCGGTTCGAGTCCCGGACCCAGTGGCTTAAATTCATGCCAGGCGTGTGTGCATGCGTGCCCAGGATCCCGAGAGGAGAATGGAGGAGAAGGGATTGTGGCGTGGCCATTCCCCCTGGAGGGTGATTTCTCGCTTTCTGTCTCTCTGTCTCTCTCTGTCTGTCTGGCAAGTGCACGCGCCCTATAGCAAAAACCTCTCAAAAAAAAAAAAAGAAAAAAGAAAGAAAGAAAAGAAAAGGAAAAGGTCTATCCAGCACAGCCCCATAGCGCAGCGGCTAAGCACTGCCCAGAGGAAGTCAGACCCCAGATGCCAAACAGGGTTGGCTTGAAAAACATCCCAGGTGCACTGGGCGCTCAGGACCTCATGAGATAGAGAGCTGGATGACAAAAGGTGATGGGGTGACGCTCATTGGACAGCGCTTGCTTTCTCTCCCTCCTTCCCCACCCTCCCATTCCCTTTCTCTGATGCTACTAAATGCACCCCTTGACACAGAAGGACAAATGCTAGCTAAACCATTAAGCACATAAAGCTGTGCACTTGGTAATACCGTAGTGACCTATGCATCCATAAATCTAATTATTACAACAGCTGAATTATCCTTTTAAAATACCACTTAAGAAATAGGAATTACCGTAGTTTGCTCTATTAAAATGAATATATTCTGAATGCTAGCCTTCGACCAAGAGGTACACTTAACTAAGGACTAGCAATTTTATTACACAATAGGCATTGTATTTCAAATAATTTACAAAACAGCCTAATTCTTTTCAGCTGGGCCATAGACCACCTATGGTTTTCAATTATAGTCATCACTATCACTCTGTACCCAATACTTTTATTTAAAAACAAACAACAAACAAACAAACAAAAACCAGAAAACAGCTCTAACGTGAAACAAATTACTCATCGCTCTTCAACCTCTCGGTTACTTTCTTATGTTTCCAGGTACCCCCACAGGACAGACACGGTGAAAGAGGATGGAGAAAATGACTCTTCTTGGACATTGGGCTGGCTGAGTTGGGACTCCGTGTTTTCAGTTGGCTGGTTGTTCTCACAGGAAATGTTTTCAGAAATTCTATGTATGTAATTCACTGATACGCCCCAGGCACTGGACCTTCCATTAACACTTTCTATCAAGTTGGGTCTTAAGGTATCGAAGTAAACCAACCCACGCTGATACTTCACATCTCATTTTTCATTAGAAGTAAACTGGCCTCTCACTAGAGCAGTTGCCCCAAAGCTAAATCTTAAGTGGTGGCTGGGTGGCTGGGGAATGGGTGTAGGAAAGATAAACATAGATGAAAAAAGTTCTTTCTAAAACCAAAAAGGAAGTTTGTGGATCCACAGTCATTACTGCCTCGTAAGGAGAGTCTTCCTCAGAGACAAAATCAAAACAAGTTCAAGCTGACTGATACAATCGTTTAAAATCCATGGTAATTGTGAGGCCAGCCAGTGGCATGGAGGTTAAGACGCTGGACTCACACAGGGTCAGCCACCATCTGAGTCCTGTATTCGGTTGCCTGAAAATTCTTGGGACCAACAGTTAGCGTAATGGTTATGTCGCTAGACTCCCACGTAATCGACCCCAGTTCGAGTCCCAGACCCAGTGACTTAAACTCACTCCCGGCGCGTGTGCGTGCATGCCCAGGATCCCGAGAGGAGAATGGAGGAGAAGGGATTGCGGCATGGCCATCCCCCCTGGGGGGTGATTTCTCGCTTTCTGTCTCTCTGTCTCTCTCTGTCTGTCTGGCGAGCGCACGTGCCCTATAACAAAAACCTCTCCAAAAAAAAAAGAAAAGAAAAAGAAAAAAAAAAAATCCTACCTGGCACATGTCCCCATAATCCCAAGAGGAGAAGGGAGGTGAAGGAATTGTGGTAAGCCATCCCCCTGGGGGAGTGATTTCTCACTTTCCCTCTCTCTGCCTCTGCCTGGCAGGCACACACACCCTATGGCAAAAGCCAAAAAATAAATAAATAAATAAAAATCCTTGATAACTGTAAAATAAAACCTACTCAATATTTAATCAGAACAGTTATTATAATGAGTTTCTGACTCTTTTTCTTAAATACTCATATAAATTTTATATGTATATTTTATATATTACATATAAAATTTATACAGAAAATGATAAACATATTGTATATATATATATATATATACTGTAGAAAAATTCACAGTAAACAAGCTAATACCTGCCATACCATACCTGATTTTGCAAAAAGAGGCCACCACAAACAACTTAATCACAAACATAACTCTATGAGATACGAGGACAGTCTTAAGATGCAAGTATTATGTGTCTTTTCTTAACACAGGTGTTATATCACTGGGACTTCATTACATCATTTTCATTTCAAAAATGTATGCCTTTCTTATTTACATATTTTCATACGAAGTACTATTCTGACATCTACAAATAATTCGCATCTTTGCATTTTTAAATGGAAAGAAATACATAAAAAGAGGGACAAACTTAAGAGCATGTAAAATGCAGAATTAAGGATTAAATAAAGAAGAAAATCTGGGGAAAGGGAGAGAGAAAGTGGCCATTGAAGACTCAGGCAATGTGATGTTATTTCAAACATGTAAGAAAATAGTAAAAAAGAAAAACGGTGCCAGCTCAGTGGCACAATGATAACCTGTTGTTCAAATGATGGTGAACCAATATCAAAGATCACAGGTTCAGTTCCCTGGTCATCCTGTACACATCAGGGGTCGCCCGGTGATCCTGGCTGACAGGAAGGCTGGGGATGGTCTGGGGGAAGATGTATTGTGAAAGATGATATTGTGAGGGCTCTTGCTTCTCTCTCTCCCCCTTTCTCTCTGTCTCTCACTCTCATGAAAAGAAATAAATAGTTTTAAAAGTGATAAACATAGTAAATACCTCAAAAAAGAGAGAGAGAGAGAGGCCAGCAGATGGTGTAATGGCTATGTTGCTGGACTCCCACATAGTCAACAGCAGTCTGAGTCCCGGACCCGGTGGCTTAAACTCACACCAGGCGCGTGTGCGTGCGTGCCCAAGATCCTGAGAGGAGAATGGAGGAGAAGGGATTGCAGCATGGCCATCCCCCCTGGGGGGTGATTTCTCACTATCTGTCTTTCTGTCTCTCTTCCTTTCTGGCGAGTGCATGCACGCTATAGCAAAAACCTCTCTAAAAATATATATATTTCTGTGTAGGAAAGGATCTTCTTTCTTAATAACAAGTATTGTTTGTGTCTCACTGTATTTACAACTGTCCATGATCTTTTCCCTCCTGGATATCATAATCTCGACAGCTACTCACTGTAACAGAAAAGCTCAGCACAATCTTTACGCCTTCTCTAACTTGGCACTGAATCATGAATTCATAACATCATTAGCTCATGCCATGTTTTCTCAGAAGTTAGCGTTTATAATAACTCATCAGCTTTGATCATATTACATCATTAAGTCAGATCACAAGCTTAGAACTATGAGTGAAATCTAATTTTTAAAACAAAGATTCTTTGTCAATAAAGTAAATTTAATACATGATTTACAAACATAAATTTCAACTCTTTTAAACATAATTAAACACAAACTTAAAAATCCAGAGTGTTCCTCTTACCATTCAGTAAACAAGACAACCAGGTCATCCTGACTGGCATACTGTCCCAAGGCTTCTTTCATCAGTCTCACCTTCTGGCCCCCTCCAATACTGTTAATTCCATCACCACCTCTCCACTCTTCTCCTTGACCAAGGACCTATAAGTGAAATCAATATTTTATCCCTGAGCAAAACTCAAAAGATAACAGTCCATAAATAACTGAAAGACATTAATAATGTGTACAATAGTACACCATAAACACCCTTTAAATATTTATGTAAATCATGATATTGGGGTCTGCAGGGGAAACTTGGAGTCTAAGTCAGACCATAATTCTTCCTCGTTATCCACTCCAAAAATAGCATTCTCAAGTTTACCACTTCAAAAGTTAAGAGTCTAATATAAAAAGGTAGACTCATAAATATCCCTATTTATTTCAGACTAAAATGAAAAAGGAAATTTCCATGTCACTTTTAATAATCCAATAAGAAATCTGCATGAAGCTCAGCAACTTCTGGATTGAGACCTTAAACGATGTTCCTACTGATTCAAAATGAGCTGTCCAGAGAATTGCAGAAAACATCAAGTAAAACATCACCTTTTTTTTTTAGAGATTCTGGCTATAGGGGTGCATGTACTCGCTGGAGAGGCATGAGACAAGAGAGAGACAGAGACAGTGAGAAATCACTCCCCAGGGGAGATAGCCACAGCTCAATCCCTTCTTCTCCATTCTCCTCTTGAGATTTTGGGCTCGCACACACACGTGCCCAGCATGAGTTTTAAGCCTCCAGGTCTGGGACTCGAACCGCAGTTGACTACGTGGGAGTCCAGCAACATAACCATTTTGCCATCTGCTGGTCCTGAAACATCACCTTTTGATATATAAATCTAAAATGTCATTCTCGAAAGTGTGATATGAATTCATCAACGCAGGAAACTGTTTAAGTGCAATTAATCAAAACGAAGCTGAACTCCTCTTCACCATTTGCCTTAGCTGCCTCCTCAGTTGGAAATATTGATACCTCCTTGACACCCCTGGCTCTAAGGGACTTGAAAGCACAGGCATGCCTCTGAGATACCATTGTTTAGTTCCAGACCACCACAATAAAGGAAGACAACACAAGAAATATCTCATTCTGCCTGGAAGAGCTGGGCAAGAAAGCAATTGAGTGTACTCACTACTCAGGAGCAAAAGCAGAAATAAAGGACAATCGCCCAGTTTAATAGTCCTGTTAGCTCCCTCAAATTTCCTGTGATCATTTATCAATGAGATATTCCCTGGGAGGTAAGTCTCCTAAACCTTTTTTTTTTTTTTTTTTTTAATTTTAAGCCACCAGGTCCGGGACATGAACCGTGGTTGACTACGTGGGAGTCCAGTGACATAGCCATTACGCTAACTGCTGGTTCCCTCCTAAACCATTTTGTACTATTAGAGTACTTCAAAATTTCTCTAAACAAATGAAACAAAGAAACAAAGAATAGCAACCCTTAATAATACAAAAGGTATCTCCTTCACAATCATGTTTCCAGTTCTGTATAAATAAAGAATCACTATGGCTATGGCAGATGAACTCCTTACAGGAAACAATACTGAAAATCACTAAGATAATTACTGCCAAATCTTATTTACACTGCCTTGGTATTACTAAACATTAAGAATTTACCATGCAGCATATTAATAAGGCCAAAATGTATCTTTAAAACAGTCAACTGTATATAAACTAATAGTATTATGTAACCAAATTGTATCTTTCTTCTGTGGGTCATGGATTGTTAATGTTATGAAAACTGTAGTTTCGGCACATTGTTTTACACCTCCATAAATGAAAGGATATACCATACCTTAACAGTATAATTGAAATATTTGGCAGACTGCATAAATCGATGGAATCCATCACTTTCTTTTGTTGCAACAGTTATAACTAATAATTTATCTGCAAAGACAGAAGGAAATAATATAAGAAGGTTTACCAAAAGGTTAAATGCTAATGTGATACAACTTTCTACAGTGATTATAGACCTGACCAAATACATGCAACTGCTTCGGTTTGTGAATGTACATGAAGCTAAACAAAGAGTTATTCAGATTGGTTATATGACTGTCAAACAACAAACCAGCAAATGATAAGTTATTTTCATGGTAAGAAAGGTCATAATGCTTAACAAAAACATGTCCTCAATAGAGTATTTCAAAGACCAAATTTTCCATTAAAATGCTATTTTTAATCTACTAAGACTCTCCTAGACATTATCTAACCAATCGGCTTCATTGTCACCTATAAATCATCCCTGACTTAGCGCATCAGTGAGGTCCCAAAGCACATTACGTTCCCCAAAACATGGGGAGGTGACAAGTAGCAACGTGGCTAGGGCACTGGACTCCCACATGACCAACTGCACTTCATGTCCTGGACCTGGCAGCCTGCTTTCTCACCTCCCCCCTGCCTCTCTGGTGA
>NW_006209381.1:278839-327991 GCF_000334495.1 Tupaia belangeri chinensis
GAGATATTCCCTGGGGAGGAAGTTTCCTAAACCTTTTTTTTTTTTTTTTTTTTGGAGAGATTTTTTTTCGCTATAGGGTGCATACACTCACCAGACAGAGAGAAACATAGAGACAGAAAGCGAGAAATCACCCCCCAGGGGGGATGGCCACGCCGCAATCCCTTCTCCTCCATTCTCCTCTCGGGATCTTGGGCACGCACGCACACGTGCCCGGCGTGAATTTTAAGCCACCAGGTCCGGGACATGAACCGTGGTTGACTACGTGGGAGTCCAGTGACATAGCCATTACGCTAACTGCTGGTTCCCTCCTAAACCATTTTGTACTATTAGAGTACTTCAAAATTTCTCTAAACAAATGAAACAAAGAAACAAAGAATAGCAACCCTTAATAATACAAAAGGTATCTCCTTCACAATCATGTTTCCAGTTCTGTATAAATAAAGAATCACTATGGCTATGGCAGATGAACTCCTTACAGGAAACAATACTGAAAATCACTAAGATAATTACTGCCAAATCTTATTTACACTGCCTTGGTATTACTAAACATTAAGAATTTACCATGCAGCATATTAATAAGGCCAAAATGTATCTTTAAAACAGTCAACTGTATATAAACTAATAGTATTATGTAACCAAATTGTATCTTTCTTCTGTGGGTCATGGATTGTTAATGTTATGAAAACTGTAGTTTCGGCACATTGTTTTACACCTCCATAAATGAAAGGATATACCATACCTTAACAGTATAATTGAAATATTTGGCAGACTGCATAAATCGATGGAATCCATCACTTTCTTTTGTTGCAACAGTTATAACTAATAATTTATCTGCAAAGACAGAAGGAAATAATATAAGAAGGTTTACCAAAAGGTTAAATGCTAATGTGATACAACTTTCTACAGTGATTATAGACCTGACCAAATACATGCAACTGCTTCGGTTTGTGAATGTACATGAAGCTAAACAAAGAGTTATTCAGATTGGTTATATGACTGTCAAACAACAAACCAGCAAATGATAAGTTATTTTCATGGTAAGAAAGGTCATAATGCTTAACAAAAACATGTCCTCAATAGAGTATTTCAAAGACCAAATTTTCCATTAAAATGCTATTTTTAATCTACTAAGACTCTCCTAGACATTATCTAACCAATCGGCTTCATTGTCACCTATAAATCATCCCTGACTTAGCGCATCAGTGAGGTCCCAAAGCACATTACGTTCCCCAAAACATGGGGAGGTGACAAGTAGCAACGTGGCTAGGGCACTGGACTCCCACATGACCAACTGCACTTCATGTCCTGGACCTGGCAGCTTGCTTTCTCACCTCCCCCCTGCCTCTCTGGTGAGCACACATGCCCTATAGCAAAATTTAAATAATAATAAAAAAGGCTTGAAAGATGTCTAGGTCACCGTTGGGCTACCACATTTGTGGCTGGTTTTTGTTTAAATGTCTAGAGGCTCCTTTGGGAAGTACAGCGTACCCAGCTGCCCAATGTCAGCCTTGGGCAGTAACCAAGGAAGCTGAGCCATGGAAGGGTCTTGAGTCATTCAGGTTTGTTCACACCTTGTATGTGCAGGCCCTGCGTGTAGTGCAGGCTCCGACCCTGTGGCCCAGCCAGGCCTCTACGAGGAGAACGCTGTGGGTGTTCAGGCTGTCCCGGCCGGTTCTCTTCCCCCCCCCCCCCCTGCCTCTCTGGTGAGCACACATGCCCTATAGCAAAATTTAAATAATAATAAAAAGATAAATAAATAATTACTTTCAAAAGATAGAATTAACATGAGGCAGGCCCCCTGGCACAACAGTTAAGCTTTTATGCATTGGGAGCTGGATCCCACATCGCCAGTGGTGGTTCAAATCCTGGCCATCCTTGAATAAACTCTCTGGGCATGTGTGGAGGTTATCAACATCCTGATAGGATACATAAATGGAGGGAAAAGTATTGCAGTGTGACCACAACCCACCGAGGGGCGTTATCTCTCTCTCTTTCTCTCTGGTGAGCATAAAAGCCCTTTAACACTTAAGAAAAAGTGTAAAATACAAAAAACACTATCATAAGACCTATAATCATAAGACCCATCCAAATTCTTTCAAATAAACTATGATAAGTTGGAAGCAAACGTTTAGAAACAGAATCTTAATTTTTCCATCCTTCCCACAAGTTTTTTTTTAAAGTTCTTAAACCCACAACATGTATGTGACTTTCAGTGTTTTTGTCTCTTTAAAGAATAAAGAGAATGAAAACTAACTTCATCCAAGTAAAATAAATAGCTTTCAGTGACTGTTTTAAAATGGATTATGATCTTCAAACTAATATACACACCCCTTCTCAACAGACGTAGGTAGAGTTTGGAGTTGTTTTAAAATACCTACAGAAGCGATCACTGATAATGCTTATCAGAGAAAGGCAGGTTGGAAAATGCATAAAAGCAGCAATATCAAAGGGGCCTGGACACTTTATTTAACCTCAGGATTTAGAAGAACCCATACACGAAGAAAGCAAAACTAGCGCCTTTTCAACATTGACCCAGTGAGTTACACCATTCGATTCACACTTGCCCATTATCAATAAGTAAGCAATCAGGAAGGTGTTAAATAGTTCCTAAGTAACAATCACTGAAAATAATATTCGTGTCTCATAGAAATCAATTAAAAACAGTTTCCTATGACCCAAAGTAATTCTCTAAATAAAATGATGAGATATAAGTACAGTATATATCAGGAAGTAATAAATTCAAGTACTCATTAGTCAACTAAAAAGAAGAAAGTATTTCCATGAAGACAAATAACGTTCTTTTTATCAATGTGTTTTCAAGAAAACAGTACACCATGGAGGGACCAGCAGGTGGCGCAGTGGTTAAGGCACTGGATTCCCACACGGTTGACCACAGTTCAAGTGCTGGACCAGGGTCACACTGGGTGCATTTGCATGTGCTCAAAATCCCAAAAAGAGAATGGAGAAGGGAGTGTGACATGGTCATGTACCCCACCCCAGGGTGATTTCTCACTTTTTCCCCACCGAGTGCACATGCCCAATAGCAAAAATCTCCCTCAGGAAAAAAATAGTTTCACCATCATAAGAAATAAATATTCCAAGAAAAAAATATCCTTTCATTAATACTGTCAAATACTGAGTAAAACATTTTCAGAATACTTTTCTAATTGACTCTTTTTTAAAGCAAAACTTTAGAAAGTTTCAGATAGAGCTTGACCAAGGAAGAAATTCAGTTTGTTAGCATCTGTAATAAATTCTGAATAGGGAGTGCCAGATTTTATTTGTAAGAATAGAGAGCACCTTTCTAACATCTCTTCTCTCTATCACAAATGACTCCACAAATAACGTTTTTACTTCATTTTTCTATATAAATCATAAGGATTCATCCAAGTTTAGATCTTGGCTGGGTGGACTTTTCACACTTAACCACTCCTAATATAAAATTAGCAGCCAAGACTTCTTCATCCTGAGCAGGAAAAGACCTTGGGGTAGCCAAAGTGCTACCAATCCAATGACTCCAAAAGCAAAGCATAAAATGTGTTATGTGATTGTGTTTAGCAATATGAAGCCAAATACGGCTCCTGCTGTTTTAGTTCGGTTGCTAATTATAATTTAAAAAGTTAATCTTGTTTAAGAAAAGATGTTTCGGGCCCATCAGATAGCTTGGCAGTAGGGTGCTAGACTCCCACATGGTTCATCGTGGTTTCAGTTCCAGACCTGGTGGCTTGCTTTTTCTCTTTCTCTCCCCCTCCCCTTGCTCTCTCTCTCTCTCATCAAGTTAAAATAATAATAATTATGATGAATAAAATAATTATTTTTTAAAGATGTTTAAGAGTATTACATATAGACAGTTGTTTTCCTTTCACCTGCTATTCAGTATCATTACTATGGTGAAAAATAACTGTGAATTAGAAAAACTGAAAGAAGATGGGGGCAGGTGGAGGCAGACCATTAACCGTGACTGCAAAGCAAAGCTCTGTGGGAAGGTTCCTTGTTCACATCTGGACACTTCCCTGAGTACCCTGGCCATGTGCATGCTAAGCCTGAATGGATCCTGGTGTCAAGACCTTGTTGTGGATCTGTGCTTTCTCGCTCAAGACATTTAAAAATCTAAAAAATAAATAAATAAATAAAAAGTGAAAGAAGAAAAAAAAAAGTGAAAAAAGAAAGAGCTGATATGTACCAATCACAAGCTTTTATCAACCAATGAGGGAATTTCAACTTTCTCACCATTTATGAAATATTACTGTCAGAAAATTAACCAACATTTGATACAAACTTTAAATTTTACTACAATCTACAGTAGAAATTTACCAAAAATGACCAAAAAAAGAGATGCCATCAACATAATCCAGAACAGGAGATATTCCACAGGACAAATGACCAAAAGAATTCAATGACAAATGGGAAAAAAGGAAAAGGAAAAAATACATTTTAATATACTGGCATAATCAAGAAACAGTTCAACCAAATGCAAACCATGAGCCTTAGTCAGGTCCTGATCAAATTAACAATAAAAATGTATGTCTAAATAAGTTAGGGAAATGTGATCACTAATGCAATATTCACTGATATTTAGAAAATATTTAAATTTAGTATGCTAATAGTATTTTTAAAAAGAGCTCTTTAGTTTAGAGACATAATGAAGTATCTACCCAATGACATGATAGAGTAATAGTGCCATTTGCTTTAAAGTTATCTGGAGTAAACAGGAGGCAATGGAAGAAAAGATAAAGATTCAACAAGGTCGACCATATGTGATAGTTGCCTAAACTGGAATACTTTTAAATATGTGTGAAAATTCCAAAACTTAGAGAGACTAACATTATGCAAAATCTCTAATCTTCCAATTAAATAATTATAGAACTTTGTTCACATGAATAAGAAAGGTGCAACGCATCCATATAACGTGGCAGACCTGAACAACCACATACCAAGTGAAAATCACTTCATGGCGACAATAAAAAACTTCTAGTCACTTTTACATAGTCCCCCCAAATGCCTAGCACTGTAGTCAAATTTAACCAATGTCTGTTAAGTGGCTGAATATCTAGTTCTCTATGAAAACTAGATAGATTTCAGAACTTCTGCAAAAATCAAAAAGTCAATTAAATAAGAAAGGCCAAAACATGCCAACAGTGTGGGGGTGGCGGGGGAGACAAGGGGACGTGTTATTAACGTCATTTTTTTTCCAAATAGCTGATAGTATCTGAACAGAATTTATCAATACTCATGGTGACTCAGTTTCTTTCTGAAATAAACCATGGGTTCTTTTTGTTGTTGTCTGTTTGATTTTAAAAGAATTATTTATTTATTTAATTCTATTTGTTGTTATTATTATTATTTTATTTGACCAGAGAGAAAGGGAAAGTAAGAAACCAAGCCGCCAGGTCTGGGACTCGAACAGCAGTCAGCCATGTGGGAATCCAACACCTTTATCCACTATGCCACCTTGAATTAAAACTATGGTTTTAAAAGAGAAAGTCTCTTTGCTGGAAAGTCACCCAATGCTCAGGCAGCACAGAAAGGCCATCTAAACAGCACTGCTTTAACTACCGCCCTGCACTAACTCAGCAGGAGCCCCAGCTGCCTGTGATCCCAGCTTCCCAAGAAACTTCACACAGGGTGCTTAATTTGAAATGGACCAGACTAAAGCCAGGAGCTCTGAGTCCACTTCTCACTGCAGCTAACTCATTGTATGACCAGACAGGTCTTCATCTGCAAAACTCCCTGGTTCTCAGCTTTCTACTCAAGGAACATTTTCTTAGTGGAGGTTGGTGTAGCACAGAGCTGGCAAGCCTTTGCTATGAAAGGCCAAACAGTAAATATTCAGGTTTTGTGGGGACTCTACTCTCTGTCACAGTTCTCTGTTTTTTTTGTTTTTTGTTTTATGTTTTGTTTTTTTTTTTCTTTTTAAAACCCTTTAAAAATGTAAAAGCCATTATTCGTTTTCTGGTTAGCTATATAAAAACAGTCATGAGCTGGACTTAGCCTAAATAAAGGTCACAGTTTATTACTCCAGTTGGCCATATGACTATGAAGACTAACTACTTGAGTTCAAATCCTCAGCCCTATCATTTATTACTGTTTTCAAATTTGTTAGTTATTTAAATTCTGTGTTTCATCTGTGTCTTATCAAGGACACTCTGTAATAACAGCACCTACCTAGTACATTTTCCATGAAGATTAAATGAGTTAGTATACGTAAAGTAGCTAATCCATTTAGCTCTGACATATATGTTAGATAATATCTTACTATTTCTACTCAAAAGATGCAATAAGTTTTCACTGATATGCAAATCCCAGCAAGTTATAAGTCAGTCTCCTTCTCTACCAGAGATGCTATTTTATTTTATTATGATGTAAAAAGTCTTGAAGCTATTCATTCAAATAATTTAGCAAGTACCTGTAAATATTCTCAAATCTTTGCATTTCTCTCCATCTTCAAGAAAGCTATAACTCTAACACAAGTTACAATCATTACTAACCCAGGCTTCTGCAAAAACCTCCAAATTCCCCTTGCCCATCTTAATTATATCTCCATGAAGCAGCCACAGTGATCTTTTCAGGAACGCTTAGATTATGTAAGTCCACCCCATCGCCCAACTTCCTTAAATGACTTTCCACTGCCCTTACAATAGTGGTCAACATCCATTACCACCAAGGCTCTTACTCTCTTCTCCAATTTCATTCACCTCCTCTCTCCCCTTTGCTCTCTGATCCAACCACATTGGCCTATGGTTTCTTTCTCTATTTTCCAATAGCACTTGCTCCCTCCTACCCCAATGGCCATAATATATGACCATTATCCAATGTCCCTCTCACAATCTCTTGATGTAGCAATTGCCTATGCTAACTTGAGATTATTATAAATAGGCCATTTTTTTCAGGGTGACCTTTCTCTAACCTACTGGACCTTAAACAGTCTTGCATTTCTGGATGAGTGAATTCAGGGACAAGTGACACTATATTTTCATGCAGATGTGTATATAAAATAATTTGTGTTCAACAAAATCTTCTATGTAGTTACAATTTTATCTCAAATTCACAAATGAAGAAAGTAAGGTTTAAACAGCTTAAGCAATTTGGCTCAAGTCACCTAATGAGTTACTCCTCAAAGGCCACTTTTTCTAAAATTTCATGTGGCTTCACATGGTAGGAAGAAGTCAAGTCAAACAAACTTTGTTCTCTTAAAAGTTTTTTTCTATCTTTCATGAGAATTAAAGATAAAAGACACAGAAACAGGCACCCCCAACAAGGTCTTGTGCTGCAATTTCCCCTAATTATTCCAACCAGTCAGGATTATGGGCACATACATCTGGGTATAAAAGTTGGCCACTGAGCCAAACTCCATCTTCCATGTGGACTCAGTTTCACTTTAGTAGTATATTACCGCTGTGCCACGAAATCTGAGTTTTACTATGCAGAAAAGAAATAGCAAATGTGAGACTTCTATTCTTAGATAGAGTTGCTTCAGGTTTGGACTTTGGCTATTGTGTGGAAAGTTGAGCCCTAGGTGGTTTCTAGATGGCTTTCCAATGGGAAAGATTCCCACCATCCCCAGATAAGACTGGCTCAGTGTACATAATTATACAACAATGTAGCTGATGTTGAAAACCAGCTTTCCGGCACCCAAACTTCCAGATAATCAGTATCCCAGAAGGTGAGGAAACTAATAAGGACATTGATCATCTATTCCATGAAATCTTGTAAGAAAACTTTACCAATCTAGAGAGGCATGAAAATATTGAGGCCCAAGAAATGCAAAGGACCCCTAATAGAATCAACCCAAGAAGATCTTCCCCAAGGCACATCATAGCCAGACTGGCCAAATGTACAGACAAAGACAAGATACTAAAATTGGCAAGAGAGAAATATCAGGTTACTTATGAAGGTTATCCAATCAGGTTAACCTCAGACCTCTCATCAAAACAATGCAAGGAAGAATGGGGAAATATAGTCAAAGTGTTAAGTAAGAAACAGTTTCAACCAAGAATATTATACCCATCAAGATTATCTTTCATATGGAAAGAAAGGATAAAAAATTCTCAGATAAACAAGACCTGAAAGAATTTGCCAATAGCAGACCCACTCTTCAAGAAGTTCTGAAAGAAGTGCTCTAACCAGGAAAACCAAAGACACATACAGAAGTAAGAGAACAAAAAGCAACCAAGAAAAATGACCAATTTAATGCTAGAGGCAAGAAATAACTGTCACTGACATATACGTCCACCCCCCCCCAAAAAAAAAACAGCTAGAAGAGCAATTATCAATTGTGCACAATAGATTATAATACTCGAGACCAGCAGTTGGCATAATGGCTATGTCGCTGGACTCTCATATAGTCGACCATAGTTCGAGTCCCAGACCCAGTGGCTTAAACTCATGCCAGGTGTGTGTGCGTGCATGCTCGAGATCCCAAGAGGAGAATGGAGAAGGGATTGTGGTGTGGCCATCCCTGGGAGAGGCGGGGGGGGGGTTTCTCACTTTTTGTCTCTCTGTCTCCCTCTATTTTTCTTGTAAGCACATGTGCTCTATAGCAAAAACTTCTCCAAGAAAAGAATATAATATTCAATATCAAGTAAGATGTACGTGCCCATATGCTTGATTTAATTATTATACACTGTATTCATGCTTTGAAAAATAATACAATACCTCACAAAGATATACAATTATGTAGATCAGAAACCACAATTAAAAAACACATTAACAAAAAAGAGTTTCAAAAGTGACAGTCACTTAGAAGACTTTGGTGAACTATCCATCCTTCATAATTTCTACAAGCTACAATATACTTTTATATGCTTATTTTTTAATAAATATTGTATAAACTAAAACTGAGAACTTTTTTTAGGTTTTCAGATTTTTCTTTTGGGTATTCATGTTTTCAGGTGATAAATGCACGTATTTATTACTTTGTATCCTGGGTGACATTATATTGAATAGAAGACAAATTTCAAGACAGAGTTGAAAGGGATATGAACATTATGGTCAAGCGTTCTAGTAGCTAGCTCCTTTCACAGTGAAAGCTTAAAGACATTTAAGAAAAATATGCAAATAGATTATTACATTGTGAAGAACATCAAAAAAGGTGTATGTACCATCAATAAAATTAACCATTAGGTAAGTTGGAATTTTAAAATAAGAGACCCAAATTTTCCTAGAATGAGAAATGATATTTAATACAAAATTCTGTAGGCTGCTCTATAAGCATGTTAATTATACCAACCATGGATCAAAGGTTACAATGAGAAAGTCTTGATAGAAATACTGCTACGCATTTAACTAGTGTATATCCTCTGAATCTCAATGGTATCTACATACTTTAAAAAATCGCGTAATGGCTATGTCGCTGGACTCCCACATAGTCGACTGCGGTTTGTGTCCCGGACCTGGTGGCTTAAAACTCACACCGGGCACGTGTGCGTGTGTGCCCAAGATCCCGAGAAGAGAATGTAGGAGAAGGGATTGCGGCGTGACCATCCCCCCTGGGGGGTGATTTCTCGCTTTCTATCTCTCTCTGTCTGGCGAGTGCACGCGCCCTACAGCGAAAACCTCTCAAAAAAAAAAAAAAAAACCCATAACATACACATATAAACCATATAATGTATTCAATCTGAAGAAGTAAACTTTATTCAGAATTACATTATGATAACTCTCTTCACTAATACCCCTCTTCTCCTCACAATCCTACACACCCCAGCTTCAGCCTTTTAACAACTTTCCATGACCTGAATGTTAAGAACTCAATGAAAACTATAATAAACAGCAAGAAGAACAACCAGGGGAACCATTAACCACTCCTCCACATCTATGCCAGTTCCCTCTCAGACCCACGGAGATAAAACGCAAGGACTGGATTAGAGCCAAAATCTACACGCTGACTTCCAGCAAATTCTTTCCAGAGTTCAGAAAGTGAAAGTAAAATTAAAACACTGAAGAACAACCATGCTAAGAGAGGACTTCAATCAGGGAAAATAAAACTTCACTTAAAAAACAGTTAAAGTATGTTATGGCCCTTACTTAAATACAAGCTCAAAATTGGGCTAACACACAAGGTAGCTCAAACAAACAAACCCAATCTCTTTTTAGAAATAATTATTTATTTAATTTTATTTATTTATTATTATTCTTCAGTTTGACTGGAGAGAGACAGAGAGAGAGAGAGAGAGTGAGAAAGCAAGCCACCAGGTCCAGGACTCAAACCATGGTCAGCTATGTGGGAGTCCAGCCCTTTAACCACCATGCACCTGCCAGCACACAAAAACAATCTTACCAAGAGAAGGAGTAATCCAATCCCACTGTTATCCATACAGTCCTTGAGCGGAAAATTATGAGACGTCTGACAGGTTATATCAAGGAGAATTTTGTCAGACAAGGAAATTAACCGCCAAAGTCAGAAGCTTGGTAATCCGATTATACATTGAAGAGTTGAGGAACTGAGTTTTCCTACCTGAAGAAAAGGTTCACTACTTTCTCTCCAATGCATTACATTTGAAGAGAAAAAAAAAAGAAATAGAAAAAGAAAAGATTGCTCTATTCTATATCTATTCTATATGACTTTAGAGAAGAAACTTGATTGGTGGACTGGAGAACTAATTGAGAAGTAGGCTCCGTATTGATATAAAGTATTATTATACATAGTATCCAAAATGAATGGATTGAGAAATGTTTCCTACCTTTACCGAATACTGCAACAATAACAGAACCATTTTCCAGAATCCATGACTTGGAAACATATTTGATCACCGCAAGTGTTACAAAATTTGCAAACTATTATACACATCATTTTAATTTCAAAGGAAAAAAAAGATCTGTCCTAGTCACAGATACAGTGGACTTTAATCTACTGAATTCCAAGAGTCTGAAGTTCCAGCAACCACCCCTCCCCAAAGAAAAGATGCGCTAGTAATGAGAACCTCCTTTGAGGGGAATAGGGGTAACCCATCTGTTGGTCAAATGCTATCCCAGAGTCTGTGAACTGGCCACCAGAAATCTAGTTCCAAATTTCTATAGTTTGTTGAAATACATGTGACATGTTTCTGTTTGTTCCATATTTTGCATAGGCACTAAAGATATTTTCTATACTTATATGCAAAGGGCATCAGCAAAAAAGTTAGGAACCAGGACAAAGGAGGCTGTGATAGTAATCCCACCAATCCACCTATAAATAAGAACAGTTACCCGGAGGCCCAGGCCATTTTAGGCTTAGGTGAGCTGCACTAGAAGAGAATGTTGTGAGGCCGTGGTGCCTAAACCAAAATGACCTTTACTTCTCCACAATGGCAAAAGAAAAATCATTTTGTACAAGTCTGCCTCACCTAAACAAAAAAGAATAAATGAGTCTGAGAAACAAAATTAAAAGTCAACCTGGGACCAATGAGTGGCATGGTGGTTCAGGCACTGGACTCCCACATGGCCAACAGTGATTTGATTTCTGGACCTGGCATCTTTCTCCCTCTCTCTCTCTCTCTCTCTCTCTCTCTCTCTCTCTCTCTCTAGTGAGCACACACTCTGGCAATGAAAATAAAAAGTATATTAAGATAAATAATATAATTAAATGAATAATTCTTTTAAAAAAAACTTATAAAGTATGATATGGCTGAAATGGAAATAAAGAGTCATAATATAAAGTATGGTATGGCTGAAATGGAAATAAAGAGTCATAATTTCCATTAATCACCTTTAATTATAGTGAATCATTTGCTTCCTCCACTCTACATTGCCATGAACACATTATTAGACAATTTTTTTAAATGTACACTTAACATTGACCTACTTTGCATAAATTATTTAAACGGAGCAACACCCCAACCTCACACCATCTCAAAAGTGTTTTGACATCTGTTTTGGCAGTTCCGAATCCTTTTCTTACAACCTGCAAGTTCTCCAAAACTGTTCAACAAATTGAAAGTTGCCATATATTACTAGAAAATGGAATTGCGATATTAGATGTTTTGGAGGACAGAAAATTAAAGGTAGGTGATTTTATTAAGTTAACTCTAAATCCCATAGAAATATAACTATAAATTCAATGAAATTACAGGAAGACTCCAAGAAAAGTATTTTTTTTAGTATTCACTTTGTGTGACACACTGTCATAAACTCTCACCTTTATGTAAAGAGAGGCACCTTATCTTTTTTTAGAGCATACCTCACCAAATTTAAGAAACATCTGGTATTTACTGAGTCAAGTTGGAAATCTAAATAATATGTTCATATACATAGCTTGTTTTTTCTTTCTTGTAATTTAACTTTTGGACGACATAATGAAACACAAAGTGACATTCTTTCCACTCTTTCTTTTAGACAGCTGGTCAACTACCTTTTAAGAGAGACCAACAAAGTTGGTTCTAATATATGCTTTAAGAATTATTTCAGTGTATTTACAAGTAAATACTTTATATTCTCGTGCATGAGCATACTCTATACCTCATTATGCATCTTCCTTATTTTTTTTAAAAAAAAAGTACTTATGGGGGCCAGCAGGTGGCGTGGTGGTTAAGGGCACTGGACTCCCACACGGCTGACCATGATTCAAGTCCCAGACCTGGTGGCTTGCTTTCTCACTTTCTCTCTCTCTTTCCTTCTCTCCCTTTCTCCCTCTCTCTCTCGCTGTCTGTTCAAATTAAAATAAATAAACACAATTAAATAAAATAATTATTTTTAAAAATACTTTATATATCCTTGAGATACTTTCAAATGGAATCCAGCTGCACAGTATGGATGAGCCATAATTTTTTGTTTTTAAGAGAGATATTTTGCTATAGGGTGCATGCACTCGCCAGAGAGACAAAGAGACAGAAAGTGAGAAATCAGCCCCAGGGGGGACTGCCACACCACAATCCCTTCTCCTCCTTTCTCCTCTAGGAATTTTAGGGACCCATATGCTCCTGGTATGTGTTAGAAGCCGCCAGGTCCCACACTCAAATCCTGGTCAACTACGGGGAGTCCAGCAACGTAACCATCTGTTGGCCCCAAGGATGAGTCATACTTTTAAATTTAAAAAAAATGAGAGGCTTGTGCTTACCAGAGAGAGAGTCAGAGAAAGAGTGAGAAAGGGAAAAATGACAAAGCGCTCCCCATGAAGAATGGTCATGCTGCAAACCCTTGTCCTCCATTTCTCCTTCCTTTTGGGATTTTGAGCATGCACACATACTAGCCTGGAGTATTTCTTAAAATGTTGGGTCCAGGACTCAAACCACATAGTTGAGCATGGGATCCAGCTGCCCTAATCACCATGCCCTAAGCTAACCCAATGAGCCATAATTTAATTAAACAGCATGTCAGTAACAGATATTAAACTATTTCCAATCCACAGCTACATGAAAAAAAATTAAAAGAATGCAACTGAGAATGATGTCCATAAGTAACTTATTATAGATCAAATGTATCTATACAATGAATTCCAAGTAGAATTTCTGGGTCAAAGATTTCCCTCCCATTTACCATACAGCTTTTGACTATGTTTGACAGTAATTTTTGCCATGCAGAATTTTCTTTTTCTATGATGTTGTTTTATCAGCCATTCAGTCTTACATCTTCTGGATTTTTATTTTATTTATTTATTTATTTCTTCTTGAGTGAAAGAGAGTAAGAGAGAGAGGCACACTCAACAGATTCCTAACACCACAAACTATCCAAAGCATCATCCAGCCCTGAATCACAGCCATACACATGCCTTGTATACTCAGGGAGGTAACCAGATGTGAACCTTGAACCTCCTCATGTGGGTCAGCCTTGTGAGGCATCTCATTTTTACCACTGTGTCACCACCTGACTTTTGTGAAATAATTTAGAAAGGGCTCCCATATGTTGAAATTATAAAATATTTTCCCCATATTTTCTTCTAGTACTTTCATAGTTTCATTTTTTACTATCTTTCATCACATAGTGTATAAATAAAATTCTGAACCTGCTCAGGCTGTTAGCTCATAGATTTGAAACAATGAAGTTCTAAATTACCAAGCAGATGATAAATTAACATATCAATATTTTAGTAAGAAATTTTAATTTCAACTCTAACTGCAAGGTGACCTGTGGTTTTAAAACAATGCATTATTCAAAAGGTACTTTCTAAATCTCAATGCATACTAATTCTGAAAACACTAACAATAACAGGAAGACAATACAGGACCATAATTTTTTTCTAAGTAATCTACTTCATAGCGGTAATAAGCTCTACCTGCTGCACTCACAAAAATTCCCTTAAGATGTACACCGTGACCTTTTATTCACCAGCTTTTTGTCTAAGTCCCCGATTTTCTTCCCTTATTTCTCTCAATTTCAAGAGTGTTTTTGTTAAACTTTGAGCTAAGTTACACATTAAAAGACATGCATGGGCCATTGTCACTGACAAGTCATTGTTGAACAAATCTGGCTGTGACTAATGAAACTCAGGACCCTGAGACAGCCATCCCCCCGGGAGAGCTCAGCCACCCGTGCTATGGTTCATCAGCACTGTAATGCTGGACCACAGTCCTAGACTGGGCCACAGATCAGAGGACTGCTGGGTTCTCAAAGGGAAATATGCTACCATATGAGAGCTGTTTTTTAATTATATCATTTAATTTTATCTATTTATTTTAATTTTTAATTTGACCAGAGAGGGACAGAAAGAGAGAAAAAGAAAGAAAGCAAGTTGCCAGGTCTGGGACTCAAACCACAGTCAGCCATATGGAAGTCCAGCACTCTTAACCACCATGCCACCTGCCAGCCCCTACTACATGAGGTTTTGAGCAAAGAACATTCCGGAAGGTACTGTAATTTTATTCATTTCTTCAATATTTATTGTGTGCTTCCTAAGTGCCAGACACCGTTTAGAAGGCCAGTGTTTGGTAAACAAAAGAGACAGAAAATAAATCATTGCAGTCCAATAGAGAGGGATAAAACTCAAAACATTTCCATCTAACTTACAAGGCCAAAGAGAGGGACGAGCCATAGGGAGTCTTGAGTATGGTGCAATCACATCATCAAGTGTCACCGAGCGGGTAATCGGAAGCAAATTGAGCTACGCAGATGTTTGCCAGAAAGCTTTCCAGAAAGGGGAAACAACCAACAGGAAGACTCTGACAGAGTCAACTTCCTGCCTGGTCTAATGACAGGAGAGGGGGGGAGAAGGACACTCCAGGCATTCAGAAAGATGAGAAGAGACTAAGCTAGAGAAAAAGAGATAAGTCCAAGATCAAAGTGAATAAATATGCAGGACCTAGACAGTCATTGTAATGATAGAAGACGTGGGTTCGAATGCAAGAAGTCAGAAGATTTTGAGCCAAGGGAGGACTTAACAGGAACTATTGTAAGATAATAAACAGAATAAATTTGCTTCCCATCACTGAAATAAGTCAAGGGCCAAATTCAGAAGCCTGACTGGGAGAGAGTGTATAAGAATATTCTAGGCTAGAGGTCATCGTGACACGAACCAGGAGCAGCTGGGAAAGACATACCAAAGTGATCAGTTTGGACGTATTTCAAACGTAGATTAGACAAGATTGACCAAAAGATCGAACAAGGTTTGTGAGAACCAGCAGGTGGCATGGTGGTTAAAGCACTGGAAACTCCCACATGGCTGATCATGGTTCAAGTCCTGGACCTGGTAGCTTACTCACCTTCTCTCTCTCTCTCTCTCTTCTCTCTCTCTCTCTCTCTCTCTCTTTCTGTGTGTGTGTGTGTGTGTGTGTGTGTGTGTGTCTCTCTCTGGTCAAATTAAAATAAATGAATGAATAAATAAAATTAAAATTAAGTAATTATTAAAAAAAAAAGAGGATCAAAAACTCCAAATGATTTGAGAAAGCAAATCTTCAAATATAAGTCTGCAGAATGAGTAAAATGGTAAGAAAATCTTTAACTTAAACTATATACTGTGACCTTCTAGAAGATAAGAACTCTAAATGCTGCACTCTCTAAAGGGTACGTGGTTCCTATAACAACCCTCAGTTCAATGCCTGTTCGCTCCTGGGAAAGCTATGGCCTCCACTAACAGACAACTTAAAAGTAGAAGCAAGAGTTTTATTGTGGTGCATTAAACAGAAAAGTAACCGAGCTAATCCAAATACATAAAGCTTTTCTGCAAGTCACAATATTTTATTCTGATTTTTTCACTGGACAGAAGCAGAAATGAATATACAGAGGTTTTTCCTTTCTCTTTTCTTTAAACCAGTTTGTAAAATAATCAAGCTATTGTTTGCACATTACTGTATTAATACCATCGTTTTAAGTCACTAGTAAGAAATTCTTTTACAAAGATTAGAACATGTACATTGAAACACTACTGGCTTGGGACCAACAGCTGGTGTAATGGCTATGTCGCTGGACTCCCATGTAGTCCACCACGGTTCAAGTCCTGGACCCGGTGGCTTAAACTCATGTTGGATGCATGTGCTTGCGTGCCCAAGGTCCCGGGAGGAGAATAAAGGAGAAGGGATGGCGGCATGGCCATCGTCCCAGGGGGGTGATTTCTCACTTTCTATCTCTCTGTCTCTCTGGCAAGCAAACCCTCCCTATAGCAAAAAACAAAAAAAAAAAAAAAAAGAAAGAAAGAAAGAAAAAGAAAAAAAATGAAAAAAAAAACAAACAAACAAAAAACCACAACTGGCTGAAAGAAATACTACCTCTTGGCAAACAGCACTGTTAGGTCACTGAAAAAAAATTGATTCATCCCTCCCTCTGCCTCCCTGCCTTCCTCCCTCTCCTTTCTCCTATTTCTTGTAGTCATAACCAATTAATTCCTAGCTACACACACTAGAAATGAATGGCGCACACACACGTGCGCACACACACACACACACACACACACACACACACAGTATTACTTGGGGGAAAAAATTAGAAATGAATAGCTAACCATATGAGTCTTCATATTCCATAAAAACATAGCAAGGCATTAATTATGCACAAACAAGACACATATTTAAAGCAGATGTTCATAAAATAGCTCTTTTTTCAATGCAATCTAATCTCAGCCGCGTAACTCCACTACAGGGCCAGTGGGGCCCCTACCCTGGGTCAGGATGTTTCCCTGCCCTGGGTCAGGATGGGTCTAAAGGAGCCAGCAGCTCACTGTGATATGAGAAATGACATTGTCCCGGTTGGAAAGCTCAGTCAGTGTTATACAGGGCCAGTTTCTTTCGAGATCTTCAAACACCCAAGCTCTCAAGATGCCTCGACTCTAGAGTTAAACAAGGAAACACTCCCAGCTACAGGGACCATGACGTTACTCATCAAATAACTGCTCCCCACAGTGAAGTCTGATTTCACTGTGACCTAAAAGCAGAGGGTGAGCGTTCAGCATTTTCTCAGTATCTCCGACCTCTTTCAGTACTCCTCACTCGCTCTTAATTCCAGAATGTCTCAAAGTAGAAGGAAACTCACAATGATCACATAAACTGATACATTATTGGCAAAAATATAGCTCCAGAGAGCTGGATTAAACTATACTCTGTGTGAGTTTTCGTAAATACACACTATGGTTTAAAATAAGAATAGAAAAATGTTAAGTTTATAAATCACTCTCTGCATTTTTAGGTTTATATTCTTCCAGTCCATTACACATGGTATTTTTACGCCCTCTCTGAACACTTTTTAATAGAAAACATTCTGTAAGGTACTAGAATGAGCCAAAGGACACCAAAAAATATAACCTCGAGGCATCATAATCATTTCTCACCATACTTTCCAGTGATGCAGTAACTACCCCACACACATCTAATCCCCCATGTAAGTGGTCCCTCACTCGATGTTTCTTTTTTTTTTTTTTGGAGAGGTTTTTCTATAGAGCGCATGCACTCGCCAGACAGACAGAGACAGACAGAAAGCGAAAAATCACCCCCCGGGGGGGATGGCCACGCCGCAATCCCTTTTCCTCCATTCTCCTCTCTGGGATCTTGGGCACGCACACACACACGCCCGGTGTGAGTTTAAGCCACCGGGTCCGGGACTTGAACTGCACTCGACTACATGGGAGTCCAGCGACATAGCCATTACGTCAACTACTGTTCCCGACATGCTGCTCCTCATTTCCATTTTAATGCCTGAGTGTCACTGTGCCTGCTTCTATTAACAACACAGCATGTTTCTTAATTTACTTAAAATTTTTATAATTCATTATGTACTGAGGAGTAGAGAACCGCGTTAGCTCATACTGTGTATTAAATTAAGTCAGTAAGTGGCTTTCTATCTTTAATCCTAAATAATGTAAAGAAATAGCTGGATGTTTAGATTTCTGATGGCCAAAACTAAGTACAAAGTTAATCAGATTCAAATTAAAATAATTATTTTCCATAAGTCTTCCCCCAATTATACAATGATCACTACAGCAAATTTTCTCGAAGCTTGCTGAAACTGTGTACGCTCCCCAGATGCAGTTTTTAAAATGGGTCTAACACGAGGGAGGTTCTAGTTTTATTGAGAGAAGTCAGGCTGACCGAAAATACTCCCAGGCCGGAGCAGTGAAAAGTATCTCAAGCTTCCATGGTATTTAGAGAAGAACTGTGTTGCTTTGATAATTATGCAAATGACATGGAAAAAATTTCAAAACAACTTCTGGGAGGAAAAAAATACACAGGCATACATGCACACACCCTACCTACAAATTCCTCTGCCAAAATAAAACAAATCATATTTGAGGAAACCAGAACTGTCTACCTAGAAACTCTTCTTTCCTTAGGATGTAGTTTTGAAACTGTCACGTATACTGACACCTAAGGACCTTTTTTAAACTACAGCTGCTAGGGTCGGCAGGTGGTGTGGTGGTTAAAGGCTCTGAACTCCCTCATGGCCTGGCAGCTTGCTTTGTTACTTTCTCTCTCTCTCTCTGTCCCTCTCTGGTCAAATTAAAAAGTAAGTAAAGTTAAATAAAATCATTCCTAAAAATAAAAAAAAAAAAAACAAATAAACTACTGCTGCCTACAGCCCACCCCCAGGTCAACTAAAAATCCAAAACCTCAGGCCAACAAGTACCATAGTGGCTAAGACACTGGATACTACATGACCGACTCCATGGTTTGAGTCCCGGGCCCGGCAGCTTGAAAATCACACAGGGCACCTGTGTATGTGTGAACAAAAATCTCAAGAGGAGAATGAAGGAGAAGGTACTGTGGCATGGCCATCCCCCAGGATCACCCTCTCTCTCGCTCTCTCTCTCTCTCTGTCTCTCTCCAGTAAACATACTTTATAGCAAAAACTAGATGATAATAATTATTCAAAAGCCTCTGGATATTCTTATTTTC
This sequence comes from Tupaia belangeri chinensis, assembly GCF_000334495.1. NCBI lineage: Eukaryota > Metazoa > Chordata > Mammalia > Scandentia > Tupaiidae > Tupaia > Tupaia belangeri. Next base: position 298,066 of record NW_006209381.1, read on the forward strand.
CTTTTTCAGAACTGTAGATCACTGTGGTCAGACAGAAACGCCTGTGCACTCTAAGAGGAGCACAGAAGCAGGGACCCATGGAAATTTCAGCTGTGCTCGCAGAAACAGATCCCCAGCAGAAGTTTGCATTCCTCAGCTAGAAATTTAACCTCTGGCCCCAACCCACCATTGAGCCCTGCAAATAATCATCAGTGGGCTTTCATCTTGATTCTTCAGCAAATAGTTACAGACCTTCACGGTGACCCAGGCACTGCGCTACATGCTGGTGAGCCCACGACAAACAAAGCAAACGTGAAAATTTAGCAGACTGTAACTTGTAATATCTCCCATTCCTGGCTGACACGCAGTAGGCACTAAATAAATATTTTCATAAAGCTCGATCCCTCCTTCATGGATCTTACAAAATATCTTACAAAATAGTGGAGATGACAAATAGTAACTAATTACAAAACTCAAGTACAAGTAGGAATCGTAAATCCTAAGAATTAATTTAAAAACAAGGGGAATAAAGGAAGCTGGTTTAAACTGGGATGATTATGAAAGAATTCTGAGTAACTCACTCTTGAAACTGAGACCTGGAAAAAATGTAAGTTCACCAGGTAAAGAAGTGTGTAAGTATGGGGAAAAGGAGATTCAATATAAACCAGCAATATTGATGTCTCGGGGCTTCCTATTGGTCATATATTCTAGAATTTTCCATTTCTGTCTCTAGATAAACGGTTGATAACGATATCGCCTTCCTGAACACAAATGTTCCTGTCAGAAAAAAACAAGTACCAACTTATAATTTAACACAATTCCTTACTTTCAAAGAGATGAAGAAAATATTACCCCTTTAGAAACCCCTTCAAATAAACTAACCCCAAAGCTATTTTAATGTCCTTCTGTTTAAAAAACCTAATTACCGGGGCCACCAGATGGCATGATGGTTAAGGCGTTAGCCTCCCACATGGCCGACAAGACTCGAGTCCTAGACCTGGCAGCTTGAAAACTGTGGGGCATGTGTGTGTCCCCCCAAAATCCTAGGAGGAGCAGAACGGACTGCAGCATGGCCATCCCTCCTGGGGGATGATTTCTTACTTTCCCTCTGTCTCTGGCAAACGCACTCACCCTAATGGCAGAAACATTCAAGAAAAAAAAAAAGCGTTTCTTATACATATTTTAGTCACCAAGAAAAACAGCCTAAATCAATATGAAAACCACTTTTTTCCTTTTTCAGTAAATTGTATAATCTACAAGTTTCTTTCTTTCAGTTAGCAAAAATATTCACTGTCTACCTGTATTACTCTACCTCTCCTGACACTCCTCTATACAATTTTTTAAATCTCTTTTATGCCTACGCATTCCCAATCCCTTTTATTCTTTTTTCAATTTTTCTTCTCTGTCAAGTGCTTCTGAAAACTGAGAATGGCATGTATCAAAATCACAAGAAAACTTTTTCTAACTCCAGGGAAGCTACACTTCTGGGCAAAGCATGATCCATAAAAATACCCCAAAATTCAAACCTTTCAAATTGCAAGACTAATTTTCCCAATGAACTAAATGAAAACAAGAGTGGAAAAGGAGTATCTTCCAGGCACAGAAATCTAGGGCTTGTCCTTCCACATAATTTAAGAACAACAAATAACAAAGAATAAAAGCTCAATTATAAATAAATGGTTTAATGAACATACTGCGTCAGATTACAAGAGACAGGCGCTGTCAGCATATTCCGGTCTCCTGTCAGCTCAGATGTGCTCGATGCTCCGATATGGACGAAGGGCCGATGAATCAGGGACTCTGGCTAAACCCCCACCCATTGTGTCTCACGCTCTTTGCTCTATCTGTACAATGTCTGTAAACTTAAAATCCTGCGTCAAGCTGCTTCGAATTTTTCAGCTCTAGAACACTTTGCAAAGACCTCTTTCCCGAACTCGTAGCTCAATGAATCACAGCAGCTGTTCTGGCCTTCTTCCGAAAGCTTAACACTCCAGCTTCCCTCGCAAAATCTGTTTTAAAGGAGTATTTTTCCACACAAGCACCCACTGAAAAAGCACTTGGGTAGCAGCATAGACACCAAAAAGACTATACATTTGAATAATAGCAATTACTAAAATAACAGTAAAGTAGGAGTAGAGATTTCTGGGAGAAAAACACAGTTTATTTCATCTTGCCTTTCCTGTTTGAGGTATTTTTTATATTTTCCTGTATATAATTTGTAATATTTTACTTCCAGTGAAATGAACCACAATTACAACATCATTTCTTAATACAAAGGAGGATAGATGGGAAGAAAATGTACACTTCTTTGATTAAAATTATTTCCCACCAACCTAAACTTGGAGTGTTTTAGAAAATAAATAAATATTCTACATTAAAAAAAAAATCGTCATCATCGAAGTTTGTCAAAGAAGTTCTAAGTAAAGAAGAGTGAGAAGATAAAGAATGGCAGGTAAAGTGTACTCCTAGTTGGTATTAATGTAGGCAAATTTAGACTTTTAAAACATGCGAAATTTTATGAACAACTTGGAGTCACTCTTATCTCCAGGGTCCCTCTCACATTCCTTTCTGATCTGCCTGGGAATTCTCTCGGCAACACAGAATCCAGCCTCTCCTAACCACCCATGCTGTATCCAGCCCCAACTTGGATACTGTCACGTCCCCTCCAGACTGCTAAATCTCCTAACACACACGATCTCCTGGTCTCTGTCCCTGCCTCTGTCAATCCATTCTTTACTTTGCAACCAAAAAGATATGGCTACAACTCTATCAAGTCACAAAGACAATGCATAAAATTTAGCAATTGTACTGAACAAAGCCACCTAGCAGAGGGGCCAAAGGGCAGAACAGGGCTGAAATTCAGCCTGTACTGCATTAGCAACCCTATACCGAGGGAATTTACTGTAACTCTTGCCTCCTTTCCCAAAGTGTCCAATGGTTGCCCATTTGCCCGCAGTCAAATCTAAACTCCTTAGCACAGTCTCTACATCTCTAAGCGTCTGATCTGTCAGTCTGGTCTCTCTCTCTCCAACCCCTCTCTGCCCCGACTACAGGCACACTGGACTCTTGGGTACCCTACAGACAAATCAATCTCATCTCTGTTCAGGCTTTCAGCACTTGCAGCTTCTGCTGCCAGTAACCCTCCTCTCCTGGAAATGACCCCTCTGTTCCTGTCTCTGCTCAAACGTCACCACACACAAAAAGCCTTCTTTGGGAACAGTACCTAATGCTAGACTCCCACATGGCCGACTGCAGTTCGAGTCCTGGATCTGGTGGCTTGCTTTCTGACTTTCCCTCTCTTCACTCTGTGTCTCTCTCTGGTCAAATTTTACAATGATTATAATAAATAAAGTTTAAAAAGAAAACAAGAAAGAAAGGAAGGAGGGAAGAAAATAGTATACTAAAATGGCATTCTCCCACCTCACTGCTCTTTTGGGTTTTTTTGTTTGTTTGTTTGGGGTTTTTTTTAGAGATTTTCACTGTAGGGCGCGTGCGCTCACCAGACAGACAGAGAGAGACATAGCGACAGAAAGCGAGAAATCACCCCCCAGGGGGGATGGTCATGCCGCAATCCCTTCTCCTCCATTCTCCTCTCGGGATCTTGGGCACGCACGCACGCACACGCGCCCGGCGTGAGTTTTAAGCCACCGGGTCCGGGACACGAACCACGGTCGACTACGTGGGAGTCCAGCGACATAGCCATTACGCTAACTTCTGGTTCCCTTGGGTTTTTTTTTAAAGAGACACTTTTGTGATAGTGTGTGCACTCTCTAGAGAGACAGAGACAGAAAGAAAGTGAGAAATCACCCCCCAGGGGGGATGGCCACGCTGCAATCCCTTCTCCACCATTCTCCTCTCAGGCTCTTGGGCACACATGCACACACACCCTACATGAGGTTTATGCCATCAGATCTGGGTATCGAACCATGGGGGACTATGTGGGAGTCAAGCAATGTTACCATTACATCATCTGCTGGTCCCTCACCAATAATCGTTTATTTTTCTTCTTAGGATTTATATCTTCCTCATGCATTTGTTTATTGTAGTGTCTCACCTTCCTAGAATGTATGCTCCGCTGATATGAATATGCAACTCACTGAAGGAACAGTAGCAGTGGAGGGGGGGAAGCTTTTATTTTGGCAGGTCAATAAATAAACCACTATAAATGTAAGAAATAAAAAAGGAAGAGAAAGAAAATCACACTGTTTACCCCTCAAAACTGAAATAGTCCTTTAAAAGTTAAGCAGCTGAGAATGCCATACAACAGCCGAGCTGGTGGAGATGACAACCCAGCCATATGGCCTTCCGGGAAACAACCTGCCAATCTGTAACCATTTGTAATTTATATGCTTTCATTTAAATTTTGTCTCTTGAACCTATTCTATAAGCAAAGATGGAAACAAACCTTGTTTTCAATAATATCTCCACACTATTATTTCTATCACAGTGGTTGAAGATAGCAAACAACTATATATTCAGAAATAAGGTCATTGTTACACAAATCATATCAATAGTATATGCCCATGACAGGTATCAAAATATTACTTAAAAAGTTAGGGCCTGAAGACTATTCGGTACCATAGAAAATGCTCTAATATAGCACTTTATAAATGAAGTTGAACACAGGGGCTAGCAGATGGCATAATGATTACGTCACTGGATTCCCACAGGGCCAACTGCAGTTCGAGTCCTGGACCCGGATGCTTGAAACTCACACCAGGCTCATGAGGCATGAGAAAAATGGAGGAGATGGGATTGTGGTGTGGCCATCTCCCAGGTGGTGTGATTTCTTGCTTTTTGTCTCATGTCTGTGTCTCTGGCAAGCGCACATGCCCTATAGCAAAAATATCTCTAAAATAAATAAATAAATAAGGTAGAATACAAAATTATCTCTTTATTGTTTATGAATATGTGTAAGTATCCTGACTTTATAAAGAAAAGATAAAGGTATATGAACAGGACAAAAAAAAAGAAAAGAAAAAATGCTATATGATGTTGTTTATTGTTTCTAAACTGATATGGGATCACAGACAAACTTAGTCTTAACCATTTTTATGTGCAGTGATAAGCATTTATTTATGATAAAGTCATCATTTTTAGATGAAGTCATGCTATAGTCATTATATCTATTATGTCCTAGTTCTTACTAATTCCTATTGGTACTTTAACGGTGTTTACATGAGCCCTGTTGTTTCTTCTAGCTGGTCACGTGTTATTATATCGAGCCCATGTCATCAAAATAAATCCAGATTTACCAAAGATTTGTTTTTATTTTCATTAAAACAAAAGCACACATTTTTGAGCTATATCATTTTGAACACACACACACACACACACACACACACACACAGAGTCAATATTTCCAGCACATCAAACCTGCCGTGTATTAATCTTGCTACCCCGATCTCATTTTGTTTCTTTGTTCATTTTAACACTGAGATGTCCCTACGTGCCACCTAGAATTCTCACAAATAATAAGCAAAATAAATGAAATTCTAAAACAAATAAATCTCACGTATAGTTGGGGAAGCATAGAAAAGTCAAGCAAAATGGAATAGCATTTCAAGTAAAGTGGAATAGCATTTACACGTCCCAACTCCAAATAAGGTGAAGAAGATGGACATTCTAACTCTCATGCACGAGACTCCTCTGTAGATCTGGCCAACAGCGATTTCTGCCATTGGCTAATTGGTCAATTCTGCCATGAGCAAATGAACTACAAAAGCAAAAAACGGTTACATGAAAAGCCATCCTTCAAGTAAAAAATCATTAAAAGTGACTCCACAACGACAAAGTCCAGTTATGGTGGGCCACAAAGGTTTTCTGCTGTTTGTTTTTCTGTTCTTTTTCTTTCAAGGATAGTTAACAGACAGGGTCGAATGAAATCCGTCCTTCCCAGATGAGTCAGAATTTTCAGTTATCTCTGGACCTTCTCAGATTCCAGAAGCTTTGATTAAGCTCCAGTCATTTCATCTCAGAAAAGTGACATCAGTGACCTCCCCAACTCTCAGTGTCCTGAGAGTTAACAGGGTGCTGTGCAAGATGAAAGTACTAGAAAATAAGCAAAGGAATAAATAGCTGGAAGTCAAATAAACACTGAAATTGTAATTAGGGATGAACTGCATCACACTGTCCCCCACAGAAGTTAGGATCCACTTGCCTGAAAAGGGGAGAACAGGACATAAATTCCTATTGCTTAGGTGCCTCTGTTGCACGGTTGTGTTACATTGTTTTCAGGACTTTCTTCAGGGTTTGTTCTTTACCTTGACAAAGCACTCAACCACCACAGGGCTCTCGGTTAAGAAGTAGAGCATGTATTCCACACAACGCCGAGCCCACCTTTGGGTCCCTAAAGTCAGAAAGACTTACACATGGAATCTAGAATTTTTGAATGATTTATCAAGCTTCCAGGAGAACAATTACTGAAGACAGTCATGGACAAATAGAATATTAAATGGCCATTCCTCAAACTCCTTGGGAGCTCGACACCTGGAGGAAAACTAGGTCCCTCCTTTCAGATGTACTCCTATGAGATTTGAAAGACTGTTTTCTCCCTGTTACTTGTAGCCATGTCTAGTGGTAAGCATGGTCAGAAATACAAAAAGGTTTTCTGTATTAGTGTTTCAGGTTCAATCTCCCATTCTGTGGGAACTGAGGGAAAGGGTGAGGGGAGAAAGAGAGAGTGCAAGAGAGAGGGAGACAGACCCACAGATAGGCAGATAGAAACAGAGACTGTGGTCGATGTCTGCGCTCGAGTCTCGGCACCAGACCCCTGGGCGTCACACGTCAGCTCCTAGATCCTAGGATTACATTTATGGCACCCTACTCCTGAACTGAGCAGCCCCAATGGCAGCCTCCTCCCCAGCTGGGACAGAAATAGCAGCCTCCTTATTTGGCCAACTCCTTCTGCTGTTCCAGAAGTCACTGCTGCAGGCTGAGTCTGAAGCCTGCTTTTCTAGCCTGCCCTGTCATTGCGTAAGCTCACAATGACTTGTATTAAATTTCCTTCTGCTCAAGATACCTGAGATGGTTTCTTTTTCTTCAGTGGAACTCTGACTGAGTCGAGAGTCCACTCATCTGAGGTGTGACTGAGAAGGTCACAGATTGCCCAGCTGCCCACGGCAAGGCCTACAAACAAAGCCACGTCTAATGGCTTGAAGCTCTGTGACTCAATTCACAAACCTTTATACCCAATGATAAGAGAAACTGTCTCTATTCTCTTGCAGGTTGAAATCCAACTAAGAGACAAGCCTCATGGAGCAGTGGTTGGTCTCTGCTCAGAGAAAAGTGGGTATCATACGATCAACCCAGGTTCCACTCCCAAACCTACAGCTTCAGCCCCAAGTCATGCATGGACACACATACCCAGGATCTGGACATCATGGAGGGTGGGAGAGAAAAGACTGTAGCCTGACCAGACCCCATGATAGGCTGTGGTCTCTCCCCCACACACATATGTATGTGTGTACATGTACAAAAAAAAAATCCCAGCTAAGAATATAAAACGAATTCACACGAAAACACTGCGAATAGCATACTCCATGCCTAATTCAGTAGCAAATTAGATATGAGCACATAATATTTCAGTGTTTAGCTTGAGGGTGGGAAGAATGAAAAATAAGGAGAAAGTTTGACTATATTACTTAATATCTTAGATTCAGTCTCTTGGATAGGAGGAAGATGAACTGCAGTGAGGGGAAGTGTTAAAGAAATTTTCCAATTCTAATGAAAGATTTTTAGGGAATATTGTGATCAAGGGGCATCAAAAACAGCTTCATGAGTGGGGTAGAGGGAGGTCTTCACCATGAGTCAGTGGGATTTTGACAGTCCAAGGACCCGAAAGTATGACCCAAAAGGAAGGAGCTGCAGAGAGAGGGGAAGGGTGGGTCAAAGCATGGTATTTTACAGTGAGGAATCCAGAATGCATATGGAGTGTAAATTCAGAAAGCAGGAGACTTCTGGAAAAAGAGAAACACTGGAGCCAGAGCAGTGAAATTAGAAATCAGACAGACGCAGAGATTCTGACTGCTGAGAGAATTTGCACTTTGACGTTTGGGGCCAGATAATTTTTCATGGGATGCATGTGCAGACCACTGTAGAGTGTTCCAGCAGGCTCTCCCACTTCTACTCACAGGCTGTCAAGAGCACCCACCACTTGTGACAAATAAAATATCTCCAGATGTGACGAAATACTTTCTTGGGGGCAAAATCACCCCTGGTTAAGAGCCACTGAACTCAAGAAAGACAAGGCAAGAGAAATAATTTAAGAAACAGGGATGGAACCAGCAGTTGGCATAATGGCTGTGTCGCTGGACTCCCATGTAGTAGACCGTGGTTCAAGTCCTGAACCCAGTGGGTTAAACTCTCAACGGGCACATGTACGTGCGTGCCCAAGATCCTGAGAGGAGAATGGAGAAGGGATTGTGGTGTGGCCATCCCCCATGGGGGTGATTTCTCGCTTTCTGTCTCTCTGTCTCTGTCTTTCTGGAGAGCACACATGCCCTATAAATAAAAAACCTCTCCAAAAAAAGAAAAGAAAAAAGAAAGAAAGAAATAGGAATCAGCATATGGCATAACAGTTACTTCTCTTGACTCCCACACAGGTGACTGTGGTTCAAGTCCCAGACCCGCAGCTCAAAACTCAGGCTGGTTACATGTGCTTGCATGCTAAGATCCCCAGAGGAAACATGATTGCAGCATTGCCATCCACCCTGGGGGGTGACGTCTCACCTTCTGTCTCTCTGGTGAGCACATGTGTCCTATAGCAAAAATCTGTCAAAAAAAAAAAAGAGGAAAAAAATTCCAGTTATCTAATTCAGTAACGTATATGCCTAAACCAGGAGCCGCAAGGGTACTTGAATGAAGAGACCAGGTGGGCGCTACGGTGACCGAGTAACCAGGGGACACAAGCACCGCCTGTGAGGTGAGGGCTTCACAAAAATGTCAATCTAGGTTTCTAGATTTTCATTTTGTTTTTCCTCCAAGAGAAGTTTATATTTTTAAGTAAAATTTCCTGATATTTAAAAATGCAAGACTTAGACATTTGTGTCCGGGATCCTCGAACACGGCAGCACCATCGAGGAGGAGTAGTTGGCAAGAGAAAGTAAAGGGGCCTGGTCAAACAAACCCACTGCAAGAAAGGTATTTTAAGAAAAGAGGGAAAAAGCAAGTTTGGATAGGTATTGGATGACTTTAAGAATCACTGTGAAAGGAGGAGAGTGTGAGGAAAAGAATCAAGGAGAAAGATAGAAAGACAAGCCATTTATGGGGCAGGAAATGCATGACCATCTGCTGCTGATAACGTGTATAGTAGCTTCACCTGGACTGCTGTGAAGTGTATTCACGCTGGCTAATTCACCACACAAGCTAGAGTGATGTATAGTGGTTGAATGTATAAAAGAAATCAAAATAAGAAAACTCATAAAAGAAAAAAATGAATCACTGTGGAGTGTGATCATGGTATTAAGGTTATGTTTTTAAAACGTCCTTACCTGTTTGAGATTTAATGATTTATACATACACACTTTTCACTATCAATGAAACAAAAAAGAGAAAATAATGGGTGAAACACGATATCTAAATATTAAGTGTAATTCAGAGGAAAATGACTTCCAAGTTTTGAATTTGAGTAAACAATCAAAGAATCTCACTGAAGAGTCTGCAGCTACCCCACAAGAAGTATTGTTTGTTTCCTGTGGGTTCCCCTGGAAAACTTGCCTTGACATCTTCACTTGTTAAAACTTATTTTTAGAATTCAGTGATAAACTACATTTTTCTCCATTATGGAAACACAAGAATTATTTTTATACATTCTAGGTTTCACTTTATAATATTGCAATTATAATATTGTAAAAATAGATCATTTAGGGCCAGCAGGGGGCGTGGTAGTTAAGAGTGTTAGACTCCCACATGGCCAACTATGGTTCTCGGCCCTGCTGGCTTGCTTTCTCACTCCCCACCGCCCCTCACTCTGTCCCTTTCTGGTCAAATTTAAATAAATAAATAAATAACGTTAAATAAAATAATTCTTTAAAAATATGTATTGTTTGGGGGCCAGCAAGTGGTGCTGCAGAGGTTAATGGGGCTGGATCCCACATGGCTGACCACGGTGTCCCAGACCTAGTGGCTTGCTTTCTCACTTTCTCTCTCTTTCTGTCCCTCTCTGATCAAATTAAAATAAATTAGTAAACAAATACATAAAGTTAAATAAAATAACTATGTGTGCGTGTGTGTGTGTGTGTGTGTGTGTGTGTATAGTTTAAAACTTTAATGGTCATGGCATCTGTTTGTAGGCACAGTGCTAAGCTTTTAACAGCCATTAACACATTTAATTCATGTATCAACCCAGAGAATAATTATTATAAAGAAATTATAATAATTCAGAAAAGTTAAGTAACTTGTTCCAAAGACAATCAGCACCTACAGGGTAGAGATGGGATTCAGGCAGTCTGATTCGAAAGCCCCGTCTTCTTAACGATTACCCTACACTTTCTCCCATGGAGCACCTTTCATAATTAGCATGTAAGCAGTTGACAAGCATTTGGTCTTAAAATAAATCCTGCATTTCAGGAAGCCACGTAAGAGCATACACACCTTTCATTTACAGTTAGAGATCCCTTGTTCTCTCCCTGGATGCTGACCTTTCTGGTTAAAGCCAGACTGCAAACGTTCTCTTCGATACTGCTTCTGCCTTGGCTCTACTATGTGAACAGTAAAATAACTTCATCCTCAAGCTTTCTGTAATTAGAATGAAAGTGCAGCCAATACGGTTTCCCAAATAATTCAAAGTACGGACAGAGCTGTACTTGAACTTACCAGAAATACCACGGGATGAGAGGCATCCTCACCCACCGTGGAACACAAGCCCAGCTGTCTCCTAGTCACAGCATCAATATTTCTGAAGCTCTGCTGATCACCAGAGTAACCAGCTGGGATCTGGCAACCAAACGCAAAGCAGCTACAGTGTGCACAGTGTCACCGAGTCTCAGGGTCCACGCACACTGGCCACAGGGACATGGCATGGCAAGACGGCTGGAATATTACACGTGTCGTGACTAATATGAACTATTTCGACAGCCGTTAGCAAAAGGCAGATTAAAAAATCCCCAGAATGAAACCACCCAGACAGTCGTTCTGCGGAGGGCAGAATTAGGCGTCCAGTTTTATAGCCACAATATTTTCCTTTGGCAGCCCACAGTCGTTTGCAGTTCGGGTTTTTCTGAGTCAAGTGTCTGAACCCATTCAAATCGCATACTGTGTCAGTTTCTACCACACTTACAAGCAATGTCACTTCTCCTCTTCCACGCACCTTCTGCCTCCTGCACCTCCTCACACTGAATCAGACGACTTTCCAAAAGGATTTTCTACAATCCAAATCCCCTTTTCAAAGTCATTCAAGGGCCAGCTATTCTGAGTATCACTAAGGAAAATGTATACCTTGCATCTAGGAAGAATTTAAATCTAGTTACCGAAAAGGAGATACGGCTATGAAGACATGGTTGTGTGTTTGGGTGTAAAGTGTGTGTCTTTGTTTGCCACACCTCGACCTGAGAACTCCCCAGTCTTAAGTCAAGAAGCTGCTAGAGTTTGTGTTGTAGAGCTACTTAAAGACATGCTATGGGGCCAGTAGGTGGTATAGTGATTAAGGCAGCTGGACTCCCACATGGCTGATGGCGGTTCAAGTCCTGGACCCGGCAGCTTGCCCTCTCTCTCTCTCTCTCTCTCTCTGGTCAACTTCAAAATAAAAAATAAAAAATAAAATATAAAATAAAATAAAATAAAAACAATGAATAAAATTAAATAATTATTAAAAAAAAAAAAAGATTTGCTATGGAGAAGTGGGACTGGCTGTTGAAGATTTTAAACCCCACTTAAAAAAAAATAAAATAAACATGTCTACATTTGAGGGACAAGAAAAAACCAAGTATATGATATTAACTAGTGATATGAAAGCTCATCATTTTAACAAAAAAAGACAGTTTTTATCTAGCCTGACCCAAAGGGTCTTCAAACAGTTCATAGGAAATGCATATTATGGGGGCCAGCAGGTGGCGTGGTGCTAAGGTACTAACATATGGCCAACTGCAGTTTGAATCCCAGACCTGGCAGCTTGCTCTCTCTCTCTCTCTCTCTCTCTCTCTCTGTATATATCTTTCTCTGGTGAGTACATGTGTCCTAGAACAAAATTAAAATAATAACAATAATAATTAATTATTAATTAGCTCTTTAAATTAAAAAATGAAGAAAGTGCATATTATGGGAAAACTGCATGGATTTCAAAAATGTTCTAACTAAAATAAACGTGGACTTTAATTTCACTTATTCATGGATATTTTTTAAGTGCCCTTGAACTAGACAGAAAAACTGCCTCTGTCTTGAAAATCAAGCCACTCTCTTCTCTTTCAATGGTTCTACTCGAGCCATTTTCTCCAATTTATAGAAAATCTTTCTAGAAAAGGCAAGACAAAATAGACAGAAGAAAAGCAAAAGCACTGGACCTCATCGTCTCCTCTGAGGGTTAGGTCTAAGAGGGTGCCACTCCCTAGACAGGGTTGCTGCTGTGACGACAGCCACATCCCAAGGAAGAAAAGTCAGCTCAAAAGACAGTCCGACTTTCTACTCTGACCTTCAGGCTTCCCAGTCATCTCCATGGCTACCAAGCACATGTGCACACACACACACACACACGGAAATACGTTTCTCTTATAAACTCACTTCCTCTATCATCCTATTTCTAGTTCACTCACTGCAATCATATTTTAAAGATATCTAATGAATTTAAAAAGATGGATCTCAGTAATTTAATAGCGAATCTCTAACAATTTATGTCTCCAAACTTTGAACAGCTCCTATCATAAAAGCTATTTGTTTGTGTTTTAACTTCTCAAGAGTTAACTAGCATTGTTCTTGTTGATTTATAACTAATCAGGACCGAAGCAGAGAAATATAAAATTATTTTTTTAAATAGCTTAATGAAATATCCTGAAGAGTACAAAATTTTTCTCAGAACACAGAAAATAGCTTCACATAAACACCAGATGTTTTCTCCTGTCATATAGAAATGCTTGGAGTGTTTTCTCATGATCTGGGGCTGGCTGAAGGCTGAGTGGACCACTGCATCGAGACCCTGTTAGAAGTGCGCTCTTTATTTTTCTCTGTCTCTCTCATCTTCTTCTCTCTGACTTTCTAGCTCATCGAAAAAATAAATAAGCTTAAAAGAAAAAACTTGCAATCTTTTAAATGTACATTTAATTCCAGTTATTTTTTTTTCACTTTATTCATTGTCATTGTTATATTTATTTTTATTTTATAGAGGTTGACCAGAGAGAGCCAGAAAGAGAGGAAAGTGAGAAAGCAAGCTGCCAGGTCTGGGACGTGAACCACAGTCAGCCGTGTGGGAGTCCAGCTGCCTTGACCACCATGCCACCTGCCAGTCCCTTATTCTAGTTATTCTTGACCTACTTCACAAGCTAATTAGGAAAAAAGGCAGCATCAAGTCCTGATCAAATCAATTCCTGACACAGTAACTAAGAAGCAAAAGTAGAATTCAAAATATAAAACAACTTGGGATCTACTCTTCCTGTAGCCTAACAAATGTATTAAAAATAAGATCACTTGTGACCTCTTTAGATTCCTGCAGTACTATCTCTACCACTCTTTTTGACACTAAAAATTCAAGAATCATCCAATAACAGAGCTAGAAAAATTATAATTTGTAACTGAAGTCTGGAGAGGCTCAGTAACTGGCTCCAGGTGGGTGAATGGAAGGATTAGAGCCAGGTTTTCTGATGCCAGATGTCTGTGCTCTTCCCAGTGACCCAGGCTGCTTCACCATGGGTGCTTCTTTGATTTGGTAAGGTTTACATATGCATTATTTTGCTTGCAAGAATCTTAGAATTTCAATGTGCAAAAGGAACTGAGAAACAGAGCCAGTCTGGTATGGTTTTTGGTTTTCTATTTCTAAAATAGCTGGGAGTCTTCTTTTTCTTTTCTATTTTTTTTTTGAATAATGTTTGTTATAGGAAGCATGCACTCACCAAAGAGACAGAGAGAGAGAGAGAAAGTAAGAGACCACCCTCCCCAGGGGGATGACCACACCACAGTCCCTTCTCCTCCACTCCCCTCTCAATATTTTGGCCATGTATGCACTTGAGCCTAGCATGAGTTTCAAGGTGCCAGGTCTGGGGCTTGAACGACCGTCAATTAGATGGCAGTCTAGCTCCTCAACCACTATGCCACAATCTGCCCCCGATGGAGTTTTTGTTCTTTTGTTCTTCCACACAAGGCAATTAAACACAGACTAGTTTATAATACTCAAATCAAATTTTGAATTATTAACTGTCAAATTTCAGCATATTACACAGTGAGAATTATTCTTTTTTTTTTTTTTTGAGAGTTTTTTTTGCCATAGGGTGCATTTCTCCCTCTGTCCATAAAGACAGAGAGAGAGAAAGCAAGAAATCACCTGCCAAAGGGGATGGCCACGCTGCAGTCCCTTCTCCTCCATTCTCCTCTCGGGATCTTGGGCACACACGCACACGCGCCCGACATGAGTTTAAGCCACTGGGTCTGGGACTCAAAATGCAGTTGACTACATGGGAATCCAGAGACATAGCCATTATGCCAACTGCTGGTCCTGGAATTATTCTTGATGTACATTTGCCTCTATGAAGTTACAATATTGTTAGATAGCACTAGAAAAAAATGTATTAGGGGAGTTCAAAGAGTTTGTGGAAAATGGAATTAAGGTATGAGTTCATTCTGGTGCGAAGAATTAGAAGTCCGTGCGTGATTTTTTCATAATACACACTTACCATGAATTTTTTGAAGACTTCTGAAATTATGGAAGAATCTTTAAAGTTTAATTAGATAAATGTAGATTTATAAAATTATATAGATTCATAAAACCAAATGCAAATGACTGTTCAAAACCAAGAGTTAATATAGGAAGAGTTTAAGACAAAACAAAAATTCATAAAAATGTTCACCTACTGAAGCTAATCAAGGGCCTAACAGCTAGAGTTATGCTAAAATGTCCCCCAAGGGGCCGGCAAGTGTCTTGGTGGCTAAAGGCGCTGGACTCCCACATGGCCAACACCAGTTTGAGTCCCAGACCTGGTGGCTTGTTTTCTCACTTTCTTTCTCTCTCTCTTCCTCTCTGCTCAAATTAAAAATAAGCAAATAAATAAATAAAATTTTTAAAAATGTCCCCAAAAACTACAAATCTACCTAGGCCATTTACAAGTTAACCTTTATCTACTGATGGACTCGCAACTGTAGAAAAACCTTATCTATGTAAGGAAATAAATAACCAGGAGAAATGTAGAGTGGGAGCAAAGCAAGGTGAACACAAGCAAGGGACCAGAACTTACAACCCCCCAAGAACGTGCCGGGCGGGCATCTCACTAGGGGTAGGTCCGAGCAGAGTAAGAACTCTGAGTCTCCACTTTAGCCGTCTGTTCCTTTCTTTGCTTTGGTGACTTTCCAGCTTGAGGTTTTGTTGTTTTGCTCTTGGTTTCCTAGTAAAGTCACAGTTTAAAAAATTCCAGCCTTGTCTAAACTAAACCAAGAAGAAAAAGGGAATTGTCCTCTAGACATAGCCAACGGGGAGCAGGGCATCTTGGTCACACGGTGGTGCCAGCTGGAGGCCAGGACAGAAGCAGCATGGCTGGAGCTGGAGAAGGGAGGTCTGAAGACCAGGGGCCTCAGAGCTGGCCTGGGCTGAACGGAAAATTCCATCAAAGAACCAGTTTGCACCCTGCCTAACAGCTCTGTAAAATTCCCAGGTGACTGAACCAGAGAGGTCATTTCAGTCTGCCTGCAAACCGTTAGCCAGTGTCTGTTTGCCTTTTTAAAAAAAATAAAAAATAAAGAAATGATTTTAATTCTAGAATTACATATTTTTTCTTTAACCTAAAATAGCTACTGATATTGAATATACTGCCATAACCAGGAGGGAAAAAAAGGTTAAATGTTTTTAAAAACTGTTAAGAGAACGCCTTTCAAATATCTAACAGTAACTGTCTCCCTTCACGGCCATGTGTGCGGTGCCTGTAAGTAATCAGCACCCCAAAGTCCCATACGGGCCGTGGCTTCGTGGGGCTGGATGGTGGCACAGTGCGACTCAACTGGACCCACATGGGAACGCAGAAGTGAAGATCCAGGGGCCCCTCTCTCACTCCAGGCACAAAGTGCATGCCCCGTACTCCAGACTGGCTGGGTCTGGGGGTGGTTCATGGCTTGAGAGCTCTGTTGGGAAGTGGGACTGTCTCTGTAATTTTTTTCTCCTCTCTCTCTTAATAAATGAAAAAATAAATAAATAAAAAAGCTGTGTCTTCAACTAAAACAGACTAGAAATAACAGATCCTGGTTGATGGGACACTGCCGTTCCTCTACAATGAAGAAGTGCAGCCCCTGGGGCATTTCCTCTCCCAGGCCGGGAGGATGCCCCAGGAAACCACGGCTGCAGGGACACATGCACTCCTACTCGCTGCGGTGGCTGTGGGAAGGGTGTGCTTCGTGGCACGACACACACCAGTATCTCCTCTGTCTGCTCCAGTGGCTCAGACTGCGGGAGGAGTGGTGAAAGCAATAAAAAGCGCATGTGCAGGACCAGCAGTTAGCATAACGGCTATGTCACTGGACTCCCATGTAGTCGACCATGGTTCGAGTCCCGGACACGTGGGGCGCGCGTGCGTGCGTGCCCAAGATCCCAAGAGGAGAATGGAGGAGAAGGGATTGCGACGTGGCCATCCCCCCCGGGGGGTGATTTCTCGCTTTCTATCTCTCTATTTCTGTCTTTCTGGCAAGCGCACACACCCTATAGCAAAAATCTCTTAAAAAAAAAAAAAATGTGCTTGAATATCCTTTTACCCAGAAAGAAAAGACTCCATCTTCCAAGCACAGTTGTCAAACCACAGCATTTAAATGTGAGGAAAATCCTATCTCTCTAGTTTTTGGAAGGAACCCCAAAACAGGTTAGCAGTTACTAGTAAGCAAAAGAAGAAAGTCCTTTTAAAAGTTTAAGACTGTAATCCCAAAGAGAACAAGCATAAGACCAGGCCACGTAATAAATACCAGAATGACTTCTGCACCCAAAATAATGAAAGCAATATTAAAATCAACCACCAATCCATGCAGCAATTAAGATGGGGTTGTCAGAAAAGTCAGGATGTATTTTTCTATGTTTTTCTATGCGAAATGCGTCATGACTTCCCAATCTTTTAACTCTGAAATTCACCCATGTTTGTAAAAAACACTTTTCCTGACTATCCTCTTCATTTAACCCCTCATTTTAGCGAAATGGTCACAAAATTCTGATGTGTATTAAAAGTTTTACGGTCACTCTGCAATCTCTCCTCGATTCTGCTCTCAGGATTTCAGATTATTGCAAGCCATCACGAGTCTATTCATGAGCTCTGGCAGGGATCCTGATAGTACAGACTGTGTTGCCTTCATAGCTAAAGATCCAATTGAGCCAATTGATCACTGAGCCCGCCTCGTTATGGGGGCCCCGCAATGGAATGGTCCAAGACCTCCTAAGTGCCACAGGGCAGGCTTTTGAACGAAGGTTTAAACACTACTTGAAAAATCCTTCTCTTGGGACCAGCAGTTGGCATAATGGCTACATTGCTGGACTCCCATGTATAAGACCATGTTTCAAGTCCCAGACTCGGTGGCTTAAACTCACACCGGGTGCATGTGCGTGTGTACCCAAGATCCTGAGAGGAGAATGGAAGAGAAGTAATTGCGGCGTGGCCATCCCCCCTGGGGGGGGGTGATTTCTCGCTTTCTGTCTCTCTGTCTCTCTCTGTCTTTCTGGTGAGCACATGCACCCTATAGAAAAACCTCTCCAAAAATAAAGAAAGAAAGAACAAAAAGTAAAGTCCTTCTCTGGGTACTTGTAAATGTGAGGAGGTACATACTGACGGCCCGCTAAGGAGAAAGAAGATCGTGAGTTTGACAACGGAATCCCAGGGAAGCAGCTGCCTGCAGGGGTATTTCAGATGTGTGGGCTCTAGTGCATGCCCCATACAGTGTGAAAAGTTGTGCAACTTGCCTGGAACCCCGAGTGCAGCAGAGCATATGAGAACCATTTGGAAGGAAGCCCTATAACAGGTAATGCCCATGAGCGAGGGCTGCAGTCCCAACAAGTGGCTTCATTAATGAACCCATGTTGAGGGTCTCTTCCATGACCCTCGTGACTTTAATACACAAGCTCTTCAAAGTACCCGTGGCCTTGCCTGAAATCAAAGCTCAGCTCAACCAGGGAGCCCATGGTACTGTGGAAAGGCACCAGAAACTGTTCAGCCAGGTCCCACGGCCAAGCCTGCCAGCTCAAATTCCTTGCCACACTTCAAGGAGCAGCTGTGGAGTGAAGCATGCTCCACCAGCAAGCCAAACAAAAAGGCCGCAGAGAGCCTCTTGGTAAAGAATGGGGACTTTTTCCTTCAAGAGAGTACGTCTCCAGGCACAATGTGTGTTAAGGGAACTACCAGGAAGACAGGCAAAATGCAGTCCTCTGGAAGATCCCAAACCAAAGACCATGTGTCCGGTAACGTTGGCCATCTTATGGATACCAGTGTGCCAATCATCTCTCCTGGAGGTGAAATCAGCCCTAAACAACCAAGGAAAAGCAGTACTAATCCAGGACTTTTGCATTCCAGCAAATGACAGTATCTAAGCACCATCACACCAATATGTCAAGAAACTGCATTTTGTGTTAGGACCCAAAGACAAGCCACACTGCTTCCAGACAAAACAGAACACAAACTGTGAAGTGCATCTTTCTGAGAACATCATGGAGTAGTCCTTTACCAAACAAAGAACTGACAGAAACTGATCTTCAGAAAATGTAAGCTGGAAAAAAGAAAGAGGATCTATTCCTTCGAAAAGAAATTATACATAAGCACGAATGTCACTTTTCAAGGTTGATCTGCACTGATGACAAGCTAAAGGCGCAATTCAAATTTCACATGCTAAAGACAACTGGAAAGAACTGCTGGGGCAGGGTACACCCCTTTCACCTTGATAATTCGGGGGCATTTTTATAACGGGGAGATAAGTTCTAAGAACTTCATGTTCTATAACTCCAGAACCATTTGCCCAAAACTAGGTGTTTCTTGCTACAAATTAAAAAGCAATTTCTCTTGGTAGTTACATTTCTTGACTGTTACATTTTTTTCTTTACCAGGATTTTTCATTGCAATAGTAAAATAAATATGGCATAGACTTCAGGCTATGTCTATGTCGGTGAAATCAAATTAAAAAAAAAAAAAAAAAAACACTAAAAACCTTGATCCTTTTCAATGGTCTGTCCTTATTTGCTGGTTAAAGAGTTGGTGCTCAAATTCCCTGGTTTAGGATTTCTCAGTCTTTGCCCTTCTAACTGTATACAGCACATGACAAACTACAGAGGCCATGTTTCAGTCATTTCTGATTTCATTATATTCCCTCCCTCGCCCCTACCGAAAAAAAAAAAATTGTTCATGGGTGCATAAATTTAAAAAATGGCAAACAAAATCAGTATCCCCATACTCAATATCCAAACTAGTTCTATTCTTATTGAAAGTATAGAATTTATTTGCAAGTATAGATAGACAGTCGTATCCTCAGAGTCTTTCATCTGCGTGTATCCTCAGCACCTTTCCTACACGTGATCAGACAACGCAGAAGAGAGGACACTAATTGAACGTAACTGTTGGAAAGGTTTGTCATATGTGAACCAACTGGTAAACTGAGAGTGTTTAGGGTAAGCACTGTGTAGGAGTTTAGGGTAAGCACTGTGTAGGTAAAAGCACTAGATTCAGGTCTATCAACGTGATCTTGAGTAAGTGATTGAATCTATCTGGATTCCATCTACTTCAGTCCTCACAGTATGAGACAATAAAAAGCAAGCTTTCTCTTTGTTAGAGGTTGATATTGATGATCAATCTGGACAGTTAAGATAAAATAGTCACTTTGGTTTTTTCCTTTCTTTAGTCTGTGTCTACACTCACAGAATGGATGATACCACTGTGATCAGATTCACATATGTTTGTCTCCAAGTCTTTTAGTTTAAAACATTGACATTTGGGGGCCAGCAGGTGATATGGTGGTTAGGGCACTGGACTCCCACATGGCCAACCATAGTTCAATTCCCAGACCTGATGGCTTGTTTTCTCACTTTCCTTTTTATTTTCTCTTTCTGATGACTATAACAAGTTTAATAGTAATGATAAAATAAATAATTCTTACCCAAAAAAAACCTTGACACTTTGGAATAACAGAGGTAATGATGGTAGGGAGCAGATAGGGTTTGTCCTGAAGAGCAGAAAACTGTTGGTCCTTTCCTTAGATGTGGTCATTACTATAGGGTGCTTTTGTTTTGTTTCGTTTTCCTGGCCTCAGTTATCTGGGTAAGTGTCTTAGCTCCATTTCCTTTTAGCTATGTAGACACAGCTTAATCTTTGTGATTGTGATATATGTGCTAAATTTTAATAAAACCTGGGAACCTTCTTTTTTTTTTTTAATTTTTTTTTTAATTTTTATTTTCTACCTTAATTCACTATACACCATCACAACACACCAATGAATTTTCCATCCAAAATACACTGTGCATTGGTTCAATCAAGCACATCAGCATACATGTTCTCAGCAAGTAATCTTCCAATTCTTACATCCTGCATACCTTGCCCTTTGTCTTGCCATCCCTGATTCCCCATCCCCTACCCTCTGCCATGTCCCATCTTCCTCCTCCATTGTCCCTGGCATCCATGGTTGCCCTCCATGCCTTCCGCCCCCCATTCTCGAGAACGATTTCTTGATACAAACAGACACAGAGAGTATAAATGGCATAAGAAGCACACACGGATAGTCAGCATTTGCCTGGAATGGCGTAGTAGTTAGATCAGTGCTGCATTTACCACAGGCAGCAAAATCAGAACAGAAGAAATGTCTACACGCTATTTTAATCTCACGTTCTTCATCTGTCCTAAAGTGGAAATCCATTTGCCTATTAATACTTGCAAATGACTCTTCAAAAATATATATATCATTATTGCTTTGTGACAATCAGGAAAAGAAAAACTATATAGGAAGGTGTTGAGGGGGACCAGCAGATAGCATAATGGTTATATTACTGGACTCCCCACGTAGTCGACCATGGTTCGGGTCCTGGACCCGGCAACTTAAAATTCACACACACCAGGCGCATGTGCCCAAAATCTCAAGAGGAGACTGGAGGAGAAGAGACTGCAGCATGGCTATTCCCCACTTCCCAGGGTTGGGGGAAGTGATGGGAGTAATTTCTTGTTTTCTATCTCTCTTTTTCTCTGTCTGGAGAGGGCTTGCACCCTGAAGCAAAAATCTCTCAAAAAAAGAAAAAAAAAAAAGGAAAATGGTGATTAGTAGGGGATGAGTAGGAGGGGCTCAGAAAAAAAAAAAATTAACAGACATAAGAATGGAAAGTTATCTGTTAAAGGTGATATATATGATAATATCTTTGACCTGGCTGATACGCACTGTATCGTGCTTTGAAAAAACCATATCATATGCTATAGAAATGTATTATGATGAATGTAAATAAGAAATCACAGGACCAGGAACCAGCCGATGGCATAATGAGAATCCCGCATGGTTGACCTCAGGTTGAGTCCTGGATCCAGAGGCTTAAAACTCACACCAGGCACATGTGCATGCATGCCCAAGATCCCAAGAAGAGAATGGAGGAGAAGGGCAGCCATCCTCTCTGGGGAATGACTTCTCACTTTCTGTTTCTCTGGGTCTCTCTGTTTCTAGCAAGCACACACGCCCTATAGCGAAAATCTCTCTCAAAAAAAAAAAAAATATGATTAAAATAAAAGGTAAAATTTAAGTACAAATAAATAAATAAATAAAATGTTCATTGATAAATATGCTAATTATCTCCTCCCACGAACTAAGCCAAATTCATAACCAAGGTTCTAAAACAACTTCTAGAATACACTCAAGCTCTCACGAAAAAATATGCATCTCCTTTCCAAATGGCCATCAGAGTGTTTTATTCATCTTGATCGTGACAGCACTATTACACCAAAGAACATGTCTAGTGAGCTTCAATTGCTGTGTTTAAAAAGATATAACAGAGAAGATCTATGTTTGCACTGAAAACACCAGAGGAATCACTGGCAAAGTCTGAAATGAAAAACAGGCCTCGGAAATGCCCAGAGCCAGCTGCTACTGTCGAGAATCAGGCTCTTTCCAACAGAGCCGCAGATTTGCACAAGCCACAGCTTAAGTGGGAATGTCATCTCCTAAGGCAAGGGCTGGCAAGGTGGTGTTGTACAGGCCAAATAGCAAGTATTTTAGACTCTGCAGGCCGGACACCAATCTAGCAACTACTGAACCCCACTCGCAGTATTAGAGTAGCTATCGGCGGCACACATGTGGACGAACGTGGCTCAGAGCCAACGCAGCTTTAATTTCATACGATTTTTACATGTGATGATATATTAATAAAGTATCCCCTTTTGAATATTTGTCAACCACTTAAAAATGCAAAAACCACGGTTAGCTCACAGGCCCTACAAAAACACGTGTCTGTTTTTGGCCCACTAGGTTTGGCCATGGGCCACCGTTTTCCTCCCAGGCCTAGGGCAGGGGATTTTGCTTTAGCCTGTGTTTTCCCGTCCATTTGCATAAACTTTACATTCCCCTTTCCCCTCTATTTACATAAATCTACAAACCCTGTGCCTCCCCTTTTCCTGAAGTGTTCCTTTGGCTTCTCTAAGCTACTGACACTCAGGTTCTATTTCTTTCCCATAAATCCCAAAAGCCCAACAGAACAAAGGTCAGGAGAGACATGGAAGTGTACAAGCCCCTCTTGTACTGCTTGTCAGCTAGGGGATCTTTTGCAAGTTATGTACCCAGTTCAAATCTTAATTTTACCACCTTAAAAAATTAATTAATTTAAAAAAAAAAACAAAAAAAACACAAAAAACGGGATCATCGAACTACCCAAAAGTAATACGGAAGGTGTCACTTTCTATCGAGTAAAGCGAGTAGAGTTGGTGATAACTGTGGAGAAGAGCTGCCGACGCAGTTCAGAAACAAGGCCTTGCCTGATGTTCTCTGGTAAGTTGTCAGTTAGGTCTTGGTAGTGTACGGGTCCCCAGGTAGAGAAAAGAAGCTCAGGAAATCCAGCTAAAGTCCTGGGAACATGAGCAGCTAGAAATCTCATTAATTGAATGCCACTTTTCATAATTCTCAGAAAAAGCAAGAAACTCAATCAACCCAAAGTGAAGCCTTTTTGTGGCAAAAGTAGATACGAGGGAGAGCATGAAAATGAATCAAACTCGGTCCACGACTTCAAAGAGTTTATTATTTATTAAACAGAAACACCTATAAGTCAAGCATGTATGAGCTGTATAAACCAACTGCATTAATGATAGAGAGACCAGTAGATGGTATAATGGTTACGTTGCTGGACTCCCAGACGGCCAACCACAGTTCAAGTCCTGGATCCAGAGGCTTGAAATACATTGGGCACAGGTGTGTGCATGCCCAAGATCCCGGCTGGAGAGTGGAGAGTGAAGGAGAAGGGATTACAGCATGGCCATCCCTCTGGGGTATGATTTCTCGATGTCTCTCTGGCAAGTGCACACACCCTCTAAAAAAAATCTCTCGCAAAAAAGAAATTAGAGGGACCAGCAGTTAGCGTAATGGCTATGTCGCTGGACTCCCACGTAGTCAACCACGGTTCGCGTCCCAGACACGGTGGCTTAAAACTCACGCCGGGCATGTGTGCATGTGTGCCCAGGATCCCGAGAGGAGAATGGAGGAGAAGGGATTGCGGCGTGGCCATCCCCCCTGGGGGGTGATTTCTCGCTTTCTGTCTCTCTGTCTCTCTCTGTCTGTCTGGTAAGCGCACGTGCCCTATAGCAAAAACCTCTCCAAAAAAAAGAAATTAGAAAGAAAGATTCAGACGAAAGTCAGTAAAGAAAAGAATTTTCTATGAGCTAGACCTAAACAATGAACAGAATTTCAAGAACAGGCAGACACATACATCGGAAAATATGATTCATGGATATATCTTGGATGGTAGGATGTGTGAGTTCTCAATTCTAGCAGACATTACTGAATTGTTCTTCAAAGGCATTTTGTTTCTATCAATGGTTTGAAAGTTCCCACCTGCCTTTTCAATCTGAGACACAGAAAAAAGTTTTTTTAAAAAGATATTTCTCAAAAAGTATAAGTTTTTCACATCTGCTGGTGTAACTATAGTGCTGGCTCTTCATAAATAACTTTTTTGATTTTTTCACAATGGTCCTTAAGCTGGATTCTTTTTCTTGAAACAGCAGGCAAATACAGCTGCAGATCTCAACTTAGGGTATATATCAAGCAATTCAACACTTTCTATCAACAATAATGCCCTATCTTTCCTCTGCTTCTTGAGAGCCCATCACCAATAGGACTTTATGAGTCCCACAGTTATTCAGCATTTTCAGAATTATACTAACCATGATAAAAAAAAAATGTGAGAACCAAAAGAGACCATTTTTAACTGATGTGCAATTTACGTGAGAGATCAACTGATCATCCAGATGGTTAGCATCAAGTGGCATTTCAAGTGCACACGTCCAACACTGGGTTATACAAGAGCAACAAAAGATGGCTACAAAGTTATTACAGTGGTGGGACCAGCAGAGGGCATAATGGTTACATCACTGGACTCTGACGTAGTTGGCCATGGTTCAAGCCCCAGACCCAGCAGCTTAAAACTCACACAAAGTGTGTGTGCGTGAGCCCAAAATCTCACGAGGAGAATGGAGGAGAAGGGATTGCAGCATGGCCATCCCATCTCGAGGATGATTTCTCACTTTCTGTCTGTCTGTTGTCTCTGTCTCTCTGGAAAGGGCATATGCCCTATAACAAAAACCTCTTTAAAAAAAAAGAGTTATTATTACAGTTGTCAAGTATGCAGTGCGGTACATTTTCTGCAGTTTTGATTTAATACTGTGTCTTTACCGTTGCTTATGTTTCCCCACAAAGTTTTTTTTTTTTTCAGATTATCACAAATCTCCAAAAATGTCCCATTGTATTCACTGAAAAAAAGAACACATATAAAGAGACCTGCTCAGATCCAGCCTGTGCTACGAAAGGGCCCACTGTCAGAGGCATACTCTGTTTAAGGATGATAGGCGGCTTTGTGTTGCTGGTGCCAAGGACAGAAAATGCACAGAGGATTTCTCTCTTCCTTCTCTTCCTCCGGTGGTTTCTCTAGGACCTTGCTATTTCCTTTCCACCCTGTAAATTGCTGGTTTCCATCAGTAGACAAGGATAAACTTTCCCTTTCCTCTGTGAGTGTACCAGAGTAGATTAAAGCGTTTATAAATGAAAACGGTTGAAATACCAGCCTTGATGAAAACATCTGAAACCATTTCCTTATTTTTGCCAAAAACTTGGTTTAGCTCATAGACTCGTCAAGGTACCTTAGAAAACACACACCAATTTTGATCCAGGTCTGGAGACCTGCTTGCAAAGATTTGGCAGGAATACACTCACCTTTCCCTCTCTCATCTAGAAGGCAGAAGGTGCAGGAAAGATGGTGAGGGCCAAGACAATGGCAGAGTGGAATAATGTGATGCCCCGGGAGACCGAACCACACGGGGAGGACCAGGATCAGGGCTGGCTGGGCGGCTGGGGATGAGGACAGCATCGAGACCTGGTAGTTCTCCTGCTCTCTCTCTCTGTTTCTTTCACTCATGCGAGAAATAAGTTTTAAAACTACAAGAAAAATAAATCAAAAGTATGAACCTGATTTATTGACACCGATTAGAAAGATTTTACCTAGGAAAGCTCCCATAAGGATATCAACCTCAGGTAGAATTCCTATAAATGTGCCAGGAGAAAATGGTTGCTTTTAACCAAAATCTCATTTCAATTCTTCCCATTAGAAAAATAAAGTGGAACCAAAAAGGAACCCATCACAGCACACAAAAGAAGTCTCTGTAAATGTAACAAAAAGCAGTGTTCTCAACTCTGGTCAACACTTAACACCAAACCTAGGAAAACCGGTATTCCAAACCTTGATGAACATGATTCAAATAGCACATTCGCTACTAGAGTGAAAAGTGGAAAATCACTATAAATATTTGCCTTCAAAAAAAAGCTGCTGCTATCATTCCAGTGACA
The DNA here is from genome assembly GCF_000334495.1 of Tupaia belangeri chinensis. Lineage (NCBI taxonomy): Eukaryota > Metazoa > Chordata > Mammalia > Scandentia > Tupaiidae > Tupaia > Tupaia belangeri. Next base: position 324,196 of record NW_006209381.1, read on the forward strand.
CTAGAAGAATACCACATTGCCTCAAACACACATAGATTTGTCTAATCCAATGGTTCTGAACCCCCGGATAATTCTGCCCCCAGGGGAAATTTGGCCATTTTTCATTCTGACACAGTTTTTATTCTCACATCTGGAGGGGTCGTAGCCTCTAGTGAGGAGAGCCAAGAATATTGCTAAACACCCTCCAATTCACAGAGCAGTCCTCAACAGTAAAGAAGCGTCTGAGGCAAACTGGGTCCGTGCGTGATGATCTAATGCAGCTGGGATGTGTTAGCAAACACCGAAGGTTAGACAGAGTTATAAGCACCCTTTTTTATAAAGAATTATTTTATTTACAATTAATATTTTTGGGTTTTTGGTTTCGTTCTTTTCTGAGAGATTTTTGCTGTAAGGTGCATGTGCTCACTGGAGAGACAGAGACAGAGAGACAGAAAGTGAGAAATCACCCCCCAGGGGGGATGGCCACACTGCAATCCCTTTTCCTCCATTCTCCTCTCAGGATTTTGTGCAAACACAACATGCATCTGGCACAAGTTTTAAGTTGCCGGGTCCAAGACTCAAACCACAGTAGACCAAATGGGAGTCCAGAGCCTTAACCACTATGCCACCTGCTGGCCCATGTTGTTGTTTTTTGTTTGTCTGTTTTCAATCTGACCAAAGAGAGGGAGAGGGAAAGTGAGAAAGCAAGCGACCAGGTCCAAGACTCGAACCATAGTTAGCCATATGGGAGTGTAGCACCTTAATGACCACGCCACCTGCTGGCCCCCATAGGCTATGGCTATGTCACTGGACTCCCATGTAGCCAACCACGGTTCGAGTCCGGGACCCGGTGGCTTAAACTCATGCCGGGCGCGTGTGCGTGCATGCCCAAGATCCCGAGAGGAGAATGGAGGAGAAGGGTCTGCGGCATGGTCATCCCCCCTTGAGGTCTCACTTTCTGTCTCTCTGTCACTCTCTGTCTTTCTGGCGAGCGCACACACCCTATAGCAAAAGCCTCTCTGAAAATAAGATGTCCTATCAAGCTAGGTCCTAAAGATGAGTGGATAGATAAATGCATGCTGCCATGTACAGATTAGTAGTCATGATAGTTAAGGGATAGAAAAGACCATAGTCCACTATTCTGGCCACGTTCTCTGGCAGTATACTTTCTACATTTACTAGCTTATCATGTAAACCTCAAGAACATCTGCCTACATGGAAGTCTGTGATCCAACTGGATATTGCTGGCCCTACCTATTACAAATTAATATTTTCTCAAAGTTAGGAAATAACTGGATTCCTCATGTCCAACTATCAAAAGTGACCAGACTTCAGATTTCAATAGTGGGTCATATGTGGTTATATTTTTCATGAGAAAAAATTCATATCTGAACATCTCTTTCTCTGATGTTACAATCCATTAAAAGTTTACTGTCCAGGGACCAGCAGTTAGCATAATGGCTATGTCACTGGATTCCCATGCAGTCAACCATGGTTCAAGTCCCGGACCCGCTGGCTTAAACTCATGCCGGGCACATGTGTGCGCGTGCCCAAGATCCCGAAAGGAGAATGGAGAAGCAGGGATTGCAGCGTGGCCATGTCCCCTGGGGGGTGATTTCTCACTTTCTGTCTCTCTCGTTCTCTCTGTCTTTCTGGCGAGCGCACGCGCCCTATAGCAAAAACCTCTTCGGGGGGCACCCTATAGCAAAAACCTCTTCCCCCCCCCCAAAAAAAAAAAGTTTACTGTCCAGCTCCATGAAATGTATTTTTTAAATAATTTAATTTTATTCATTACTTTTTTAAAAAAATTTTGCTGTAGAACACATGCACTCACCAGAGAGACACAGAGAGAAAGTAATAAAGTCAACCGCCAGGTCCAGAACTCGAATTGTTTCGGCCATGAGGGAGTCCAGAACCCTAACCACTGCCCCCCCCCACATGGTGACCCCAATTCCATGAAATTTAAAAGCCACACTGAGAAAGCAAGCTGATTTTGACTATAAACATAAAGACAGCTACAAAGGGAAGCCTTCTATAAAAAGAAAGGGACATAGTGAATGAAGGGGAATAAGATATACAAAGGCTGACAAGTTCTCTCTAAAAATAGCGTAGTCCTTAGAAGTTGTTTTATTTCCCCGTAAAAGTTTCCTTGGGTGTTTCAACAAAGAAAGACATTTTCTTGGAAATTTTTTTTTAACGTCTCTAGTTCCAAGTTTGCTGAAGGCATTCACTTCTCTATGGTCTACAAGAACGATCTTTAAATCATTAAGATAGTCATTAAAATGTAAAGGAATCCTATTAGTTCAGAAATCCATGTCTTAACCACCCCATACACTTGACAGAAAGAAAAGTATCCGGTAACTGATAGAAATCTATCTGATTCTGAATGCCCGTCTCAAGCTAACAAAGCAAGCACTGTTTGGCAAGAATGTAGAAAGATGGGCAGTTGAGTGGTTGAATTTTCTGAGACACTGAAAGATGAAGACAAAACTATGGCTCCAGGGATGAACGGGACTCTACCTCATGTTACCTTCTGGATGTAACCATGAAACAGTAATAGAAATCTCTGTCCTTAAGTTTAAGGAAAGTTGAACAGAAAAGCCCCCAATCAATTTAGAAAGGGGGAAAAGATAGTGTCAAAATGGCCCTAACTTTTCAAAAGAGGACATTCAACGTCATTACAGTGCAAGCTCCAGTTTCAGAGAGTTGAGGACAAAAAGCAGAAAACCCCAAGGATTTCTAATGTGCAGCGAATGGCAGCAATTTTTGCAGACAAACGTGGTGAGACTTCTCTTTAGTCTGGTTAACTAAAAAGCTGTGTTTTACACGACCTCGATTAAATTAGACACTGCCATTCCAGCTTCTGCAAACAAGGAACAGCAGCAGCCTCAGCAAAAGAGTGGCTAAGGGGAGACAGTGTGTCCACAGTTTCCCCTCCAAACCCCAAAGGAGGAAAGCTGCCTCCTGAAGGCTCTGGCCAGCCAGGCAGCCTCACTGAACACAACCAAGGTTTGTGAGCGTTGTTTTTGGCAAAGAGGTAGGTGTTACCGACGGCTTCCTGGGGCGCTGGAAGGAATGTGTCACCATCAATCAGAAAGTACACTGGGCCCGGTGTTTAGGTCACAGGGGGAGTACTGCCTCCTCCAACCCGGTCAATCATGCCAACTCCCGGAAAGGACAAGAAGGGAGACTGCAGGAGAGATATTGGTGCCCAGTGACCTGCAAGACCCAAAGGAACCCCCCAACTTGTTCTGAGGAGAAATCGGGCGCGCTCAGTTTAAGGGGAACACCAAGGGCCAAGGAGAGCGTGTGCACACTCCCCTGGGGATCAGCACTGCCCAAGCGCAGTTGTGGGGACGCCCTCGGAGGTCCTGGGGAGGAAAGAACCGGCGCCCACTTCCTTACTGGCAAGCCGGGAGCCAAGACCTAGCGGATGAATGAACTGTCCACCCGGCCGAGCCTGGCGGGACGGCAGCGGACCGCGGGGTGCTCACCTGTGGGGATGCTAACGGGCTTCTCGGAGTCCACGCCTAGGCAAGGATTCCAAGGATGGAGGGCGAGCGCCAGCAGGAGCAGCTGGGGCCGCACCGCGCACCCGCGCATCTTCAGCCCCTCGAGGGCCGGATCTGGCTCCGGCACCCCCACTCCCCTGCAGCCGCGTGCTTCTCGCGAGAGCGCAAGGACCCTCTCCCCACCCCCACCCCGGGTCCGCCCCGGGCCGGGGATTGTAGAGATCGGAGTAGACCGGCGGGATGCGCGCACTGGGGCCGCGGCGGGCTGCAGGAGCGGCTGGGAGGCCGGGGGCCGTCCGCACAGG
>NW_006209381.1:328675-334821 GCF_000334495.1 Tupaia belangeri chinensis
GGTGGCGGTGCGGGCCGCGCCCTGGCTATTGGCCGCCGGCTGACCCGCGGGGGTTGCGTGCGCCCCTGCGGTTGCCTGCGCTCGCCTTCTTGGGCCCCATGTCTGGGATTGTTTGCTCAGCTCGGACCCTATTTAAGGAGCTGTCTGCGGGTACGTGTAGAAGCTCACGCAGCACTTCTGGCTGGAAATGGAAAGCGTGTACTTGGGTTTGGGAGTGGGTCTGGGAGGGAGGGGGAGCCGCTGGGAGTCTAGGCTCCTTTTGGCGGCCCCAGCCCCAGAAGCGTTCACAGCAGCCTCAGAGGATGACAATGGGTTCTTCTCTGGGTTTGCTTTCACCTCCCGGTGAGAAAGGACTGCAGACCCACAGCAATCTTGGCTCCCTGGGAAACTCCCTAGAGTCTAAGTGGAAACGGATCACCGCCCTCCAACCCCGTTATTCGGAGGTCAGGTTCATCACGGTGTAGGAAGGCCGTGTGTTTATGTCACTCGGTAAACCCGAAGTTTTTATTGTCCACTGAACATTTTCTTCCTGCGCCTTCTGTGCCAGGAGAGCGGGAGACTCTTTCCAGTAATGAGGCTTGTAAAGCCTGCGGAATCGGAGCCCAGCGTGTGTAACCTGGGGCTGTGCCTTACAAGATCTTCGTGCAGTCCACATGGAAAATTACTCCGGAGATGTAGCGGAGCCATCGCTGGGCTCTCTGGCGCGGCCCCTGTTGCTTCCAGTTTGGGCTCCTGTCTAAGCCAGTGCCTTTCTGCGCTTCTTCTCACATTTTAACCAGCCCAAGGTTGAAACTGTTGGAATGAGCCAAAGCTTGACCATTTTACCTCATAGACTGTATCTCACGGGAGAATGCGACTTGGTCGTGTTCTGGAATCTTGTTCAAATCCTCCTGAAAGGGGGAGAGACAGATTCAAGCCAACACACATTCTAACTGTGATCCTTTGGAATGAAAATGGAGAATGATTGAAAAAGGTAAGTTCCATAGGATCACCTGTTGTCTAAAATTAGCATATCAAGGTAAGATGAGGGGCGGGCCCATAGCAGAGGGTTAAGTCAGTGTATAAGGAATTCCAATCCAGGCCCCCTGGACTTGAAAGACGCCCCAAGCACATATGCCAGGGACCCAGAATTCTGATGGGGTGAAGAAACGGAGGAAAAAAAAGGTTTGTGGTATGGTATTGTTACTCTCCACTGGGGGATGCGTCTGTCTCTGTCTGTCTCCGGAGCATGTGCTGAGCACCATTAGGGATGGGGGAAGATAAGGTGAATACTTAATGGAAGCACTGAAAGCGAAAGTGGGTGGAAAAACTTGTGAAGAAATGTTGCCTGGGGTGTGACACTTAAAAAAAAAAAGGATCATTTCCTGTGCTCAGACTAAGCCAGATATTACCATGTTTTGACGGCTGGGTCTCAAGATTTTTAAGAGAAGAGGAAAACTGGAGAAAGTTCAGAGGAGAGGAGCAGATAATTAAAGAAATGGAAAGTATGACCTGTGTGAAGGATGGAATAAGATTTATATAGTCTGAAGAAGGAAAACGGAGGGAGGAGTCCTTAATGACATCTTTCAGTGTGGGGCAAGCGCAGCCCTGTGTAACTAGGCAGAAAAGCAGCGGTCCACGGATTTGCGGATTCCAGGACTGCCCTGTGCATGGCTGGTCTTTTGGCCAAATCTCAAGTGTCCAGAATTCCAAACCTGCCTTTATTAAACTTCTTGATTTCTTGCTTTCCTGGTACTGTAGTATCTCCAAGTTCTTGCATGGCTAGAATGGGGCTTCAGGCCCCCCTCCACACACATACACACACACACACACACACCTCCTCTTCTCATGCACTCTGACAGCCTCTCTACGTCCTAAGGGTGTACGTGTGTTCTTGCTTTCCTGGTACTGTAGTATCTCCAAGTTCTTGCATGGAGAGTGGGGCTTCAGACCCCCCTCCACACACATACACACACACACACACACACCTCCTCTTCTCATGCACTCTGACAGCCTCTCTACGTCCTAAGGGTGTACGTGTGTGTAAATTACAAGGTCTACCGATAACTGCAGGTTACTTTGCCATTCCTTCTTCTCTACTCAGAGACAGTCCCAGGACTGTGTGGCTTGTAGAAAGCAAGTGTTTCCCTGGGATTTTCAAAATAGCCAGGCACTCCTGTTGGAGTCGAAGGGAGCCCAGATTCTGAAACCAAATCCTTCCTGCCTTCTGCCAGTTCCAGCCGTCGCTGTAGGTTTCTGCTTGGATGTTCCCTGCTACAAACTCAGCCTGGTCTTCAGCTTGCCAAATCCAGATCCTGCTCAGTTTCCTCATCTCTGTTAATGACACTACGGCTCTCTTAGTCATAGCCTCAGACATTTTCTTTGCTTCTTTCTTCCTGCTCCCTACACCCAGCAACTCAGATCTAGACACCAAATTCTCTTTTTTTCCCCACATTTTCTCTCTGTCCATTTCTTTCCATTCTCACTGCTCCTCACCAACTCATGCACTCCTGAATATCCTTTTAGTGGCGCTGTTGTAACTGTTTCCTAACTGGCCACTCTTCCTGTAGACTCTTCCTTTGCCCCAAATACAATGCCACCACAGACCTCAGCCAGATTTATCTTACTGTAATCCTTTTGATTAGGCCAGGTCCCAACTCAAAGGTTCCAGAAGGAACTTGGAAAAAAATCCCAATTCCATCACCATCATACTAATCCTCCCATCCCTATAGCCCATACACAACCAATCTAGTTTGCTTTAGTATCTTCCAACTCGGACCAACTTCTTTGTCACTTTTTTTTCTCTGATGATCAAGTAGAAGTCACTGTCTTTGAGTTCCTCCAGAGGCCAACCCTGAGCCAAAATTCAATGACCAGCAGTTGGTGAGAAGTTTTAAGTCAGTAAGTAAGTTAGGAGAGGGTAAAGTGATACAAGAAAGGGAAGATAACCAGGAATGGATGCATTTATAAATTGACCACAGTGAGTGAGTAGACCTTAACTTCACAGATTTGATGTACAATACACCCCTCAGAAATATGCTGGCTAACGGGCAACAGGATGGGGCCATGAATACCCTCAGCAACCCTCAGACATTGATTTAAGGTCTGAAGGGAAACAGGTTAATTCCTATTCATTCCCAGCCTGCCATACTCAAAGGCGTACAGCCCTTCAATGATGATGCTGGTCTTGACCATGGGAAGTCACACTGGCATGCTCAGAAATGATAAGGAGAAGGGACCAGCAGTTAGTGTAATGGCTATGTCACTGGACTTCCATGTGGTCGACCGCGGTTCAAGTCCTGGACTTGGTGGCTTAAACTCACGCCAGGCACATGTGCGTGCGTGCCCAAGATCCCGAGAGGACAATGGAGGAGAAGGGATTGCAGCATGGCCATCCCCCTGAGGGATTATTTTTTGCTTTCTATCTCTCTGTCTCTCTCTGCCTGTTTGGTGAGCACACACACCCTATAGCAAAAAACCTCTCCAAAAAAAAAATATATATATATATGAAAAAAGAAAGAAATGATAAGAAGGTCTGAGGAGAAACACCGTCTGCTCAACCACTATGCCTTTGCTTACGTTGTCCCTCTCCCTAGAAAGGGAGACCAAATCTCTCCTTCTCCTTTCACTGGGCTAACTTCTATTAAGCTCAGGTACCATCTCCTAAAGGCAGCCCAACCTGAGTCTGAATTAGGTTCCTGTCCCATGTTTTCAAACTCCTGAAGCAAACCTCCCATTTGTGGAATGTGTTTCTTATGAGTTTGTTTACTGAGGGCAGGAGCCAGTTCTGTCCTGTCATTGTATACTAAGTAACGCACAGGGTAGCCTGTATACATTGGTCATTGCCTCATGCGAAACCCACTTACCCTATGACTGCGATAGTTTAAGTGCTCTCTAGCTATTAATAAATGCAAATATCATGAAAGAATAGAAACCTCTGTTTATGGAACGTTTACCTTAAGGGAAGTGAGATAATAAGTATTCATGGAAATGAGTAGTATAAAGAAATTAAGGACCGAAAAGGAGGCAATGCCCTGGAACTTAAATAGACCTTAAATGGGGATAGCCTGACTGCAAAAGATGCTACTTAAGGAAAAAAAAAAAAAACAGAAAGAGGTAGCCATGCCACAGGGGGGAAGGAGAAACTCTGTTCCAGGCAGAAGAAATAGGAAGTGCAAAGGCCCAGAGGCTGGGGGTGTTGTAAGAAGGTATGAGGCATTGAGCGCTCAGTAACCGGGAGTAAGAATTAGAGAAGATGGGGGCCAGCGGTTACATCACTGGACTCCCCCATGGCTGACTGCATTCGAGTCTTGGACCTGGAACTTAAAACCCACGCTAGGTGCATGTACATGACCAAGATCCCAGAAGGAGAATGGGAGAGGGGATTGCAGGGTGGCCATCTTCCCTGGGGGTGATTTCTCACTTGACATCTCACTGTTTCTGTCTCCCCACACTGTCCCCAAGTCCTAAAGCAAAAAACTTTTAAAAATAAACTGTAGGCGAAGTAAGGAGCAGGGTGGAGGCACTAGATAAGCGGACAGGATGATAAATGTAGACCTGGAAACAATTTATCCCTCACTTTGAATGAATTGGAAAGCCATTTGGATGGTCAGAAACAGAGCAATGATGTGACCTGAGGGTTTGAGAAGGATCACAGAGTCCAGCTGCCAGCTTAGATGAAGACCAGGGGAGATAGGTGGGGGAACTACCACCAACGCCTGGAAACTAATGTGGGGGCTAATGCAGTGGTCCAGCAGAGAGAGGGTTGGCGGTGCTAACCAGGTTGGCAGAGGTGAACGACAGTTCATTTCTAGACAAATTTTTAAATGCAGAGCTAACAAAACTTGATGGTTTAAATGTGGGTGTAAAAAGGAAAAAGGAGTCAGGGAATATTTATTCAATGAATACTTGTTGAGTGAATAAGAAGTAAAGCTTTGGGAACATATGTAGTAACTCTGGGGGCGGTGAGGGAGGGAGAAGTTAAATGAAAGAGAGGAGAAGGAAAAACAATCAGACAGCTGAAAGCTAAAACTTGGAGAAGGCAGGCTCTTCTCAGGAGGGAGGAAAAAGGAGTTAGCAAAGGAGACTTGATAAAGTTAGACAAATGGGAAAAATAAGTACAGAAGAGGGGCCGGCAGTTGGTGTGGTGGTTAAGGGCAATAGACTCCCACATGGCCGACCGTGGTTTGAGTCCCAGACCTAGTGGCTTGCTTTCTTACTTTCTCTCTCTCTGTCCCTCTCTGATCAGATTAAAATAAATAAGTAAATAAATACATAAAGTTAAATAAAAGAAATCTTAAAAAAAAAATAAGTACATAAGAAAGGCTTGGGAAATAGAAGACTGAGAAAGTCGCTAGTTTTAGTATAGGAGACACAAGTTTAAGACCAAGACTTTAGATGCGAGCAGAAACCAGAGAGCTGTAAAAAAAAAGCTGGAAAGGAAGGCACAGAGAACAAAGTGAAATAAAGCTTTCATTCTGTGCCTCTTCCGCTTAAATTCAGGTCTCTCCAACAGATACCAGAGGAGGCCTTTCTAACTTTAAGATGATCAAATTGCCACAGAGCTGAAGCAAGCCTTTTATATATGAGAGGTCTGTAGCATGTTCTATGGATTTTAACATCTGTTTAATTCTTAATATTGTTTAAGCTGTAATTTTATATTTTTTAACTTTATTTATTTTAATTTGACCAGAGAGGGACAGAGAGAACGAGAGAGAGACAGACAGAGACGGAGACATAGAAAGTTAGAATGCAAGCCAGCAGATCCAGGACTCGGCCATGGTCGGCCTTGTGGGAGTCCAGCACCTTTATTTATTTATTTATTTATTTATTTATGAGAGGTTTTTGCTATAGGGCGCGTGCACTCACCAGAAAGACAGAGAGAGACAGAGAGAAAGAAAGCGAGAGATCACCCCCCCCGGGGGATGTCCACGCCGCAATCCCTTCTCCTCCATTCTCCCCTGGGGATCTTGTGCATGCATGCATACGTGCCCTGCGTGAGTTTTAAGCCACCGGGTCCAGGACGCGAACTGCGGTCGACTACGTGGGAGTCCAACAACATAGCCATTACGCTAACTGCTGGTCCCATAAGCTGTAATTTTAATGATTTACGTGGCTACTTTTTTTTGGGGGGGGGGGGGGTTTTTTTTTAGGGCAACGTGCTCGCG
>NW_006209381.1:335744-406185 GCF_000334495.1 Tupaia belangeri chinensis
ATTTACGTGGCTACTTTTTTTTGGGGGGGGGGAGGTTTTTGCTATAGGACACGTGCATGCGCCAGAAAGAGAGAGAGACAGCGAGACAGAAAGTGAGAAATCACCCCCCCAAGGGGGGGGTGGCCACCCGCATCCACAATCTCCTCTCAGGATCTTGGGCACACACACATGCACACATGCCCAGCTTGAATTTTAAGCCACTGAGTCCGGGACTTGAACCGCAATCGGCTACATGGGAGTCCAGCGACACAGCCATTACGCCAAATGCTGGTTCCACCTGATGACTTTTTTAAAGGTTGGAGATCCTGTCAAACAAAATTGGTATGAGAAAAAAAAAAAAAAGTGAACCACTTAATATATGAAAAGCAAAATGAATTTTTTTTAATCAACAGAAACAGTTATTTATCACAGGTCAAATGTCTAAGGGTGATCTTCTAAAGCTTTTTTTTTTTTTTCTTTTTACTCTTCTGGTTCTTCATTTGTCTTCAGGACAGAATAAGAATAATTTATTTTTAAAATAAATTCGGGTTCTCACTCAGCAGTTCCAGACAAAGTATCATTTTGACGATGTGGGGCTCTACACTTCAGCCATCTTCACATGCTCTTATGGAGGCTTCCCTCGTAGGTGTGAGTTGTGAAACCCTTGTGCCTAGCAGAATGATGTCAGATGTAAACCTCAGCTCTGCCAAGTTCAAAGTGAGGAGAGCAGGCCAATGTAGCAAAGAGAGCCAGAGATGATCCAAAGATGATCCTACCAGATGTTCTGCGACTAGTTGAAACGATTGGGACAGAGCTGTCTAGGCCATGAGTCACTCTCCGGGGTCAGCAGCAGATATTTGTGGTGTCTGCCTTCAGTCTTCTAAATATGTCTTACCAACGTTCCATGCTATGACATATTTGTTGGCATAGATAACACCAGAATGACATTAGTTATGATTTACCACAAGACACTGTCAACATGTTCTTGTTCAACAATGTTTTCACTAATGACTTTTTTGTTTTTTTCTGGCCTCTGACCCCATAGTTCCGAGTTCTTTTGCTTCTTAGACCATTTAAGTTCTTTTTTTGGACTCAGCTCTGCCCAGAAGCACATTTGCCGTGAACCGAGAGTAACTTAAGTGTCAGTGCCCTTCATCGCAAAGGTCTTTGTTAGTGTCAGGAGTGGCTGACAGTTGTGCAATATCCTACATTAGGAAGGGAGTCAGGATGTAATCAGAAATAATCACTAAAAAAACATCTCAGAAACTGCCTGTGGAGAGCTTGACCACATGGCCTGAGCCCCAAGGACCCAGTACATTATTAGATGTTCTTGTCTTATCCCAAATAATTCTTCTCTATCTCACCTTATATTTGCAACTCCTATCATTTTTTTTCATAAACATCCTACAGGAGTATAAGCTTTAGACCCTTAGCAAGCTTTGACTGGTTCTTTGTCCTATGCCTAGAATCTAGAACCAATTCCTTCCATAACTGTTGAGAACATAAGGAGTTCTATGATCAATAATTTTGGGGCTCAGCATGAAATTGGACCTCCCTGAGTTAGCTCTGGTTGTACACTATGCTGAGTTTCCAATAACGTTATTATAACTTTATGTTTCTGTGACTGTTTCCTTACGTACCTAACCTCAAGTAGCTTAATAAATATGTTGGATCCCTGTCTGGTGCCCTAATTTATATTACATTGAGATCTCTCCTTATCTCCTCAGAAATATCCAGCGAATAGAGTCCCATGGCTTCCCTGAACCTCCAAACCTCTTCAAGACCTCCTGCCTGTACTGTTACCACCTGCTACCGGGTGTTCCCTACATGCTCGGCCTCATGGCTGCGGTCTGCAGATTCTCGCCATCCATATTATAGCGGAGCTGTTTATAGAAGACCTAAACTTAACACACATTGATTACGCGTGTTTGATTCAACATAATCATGTATTTGATTCAGTGAGAAAACTCTGAGTTAAGTAATTTTTGAGCTCTCCAAGGATGCCAACTTGAAAATACAGAGTCTGATGAAACATCATAATGATATCTGTAAGTAACTCTAATGTTAGATGTTTTATAAAGAACACAGAGGATAAGATAATAGACCATTATAAAGTCTTATGGAAATGGCTATTAAGAAATGTGCCATAGAATTACTGATACTGGTCTTAAACTGTAAATCTTAAAATCTGGTAAATACGGGGACCAGCAGATGGCATCGTGGTTGTGTTACTGCACTCCCACGTAGTTAACCACGGTTCGAGTCCCTTACCTGGTGGCTTAAACTCACACTGGGCACATGTGTGTGTGCCCAAAATTCCAACAGGAGAATGGAGGAGAAGGGATTACCATGTGGCCATCCCCCCCTGGAGGATAATTTCTCACTTTCTGTCCCTCTGTCTCTGTCTCTTCAGTGACCACACGCACTCTATAGCAAAAAATCTCTCTTTAAAAAATCTGGGAAATACATTCTGTGGCATATGCTAATTTCTTTTTGCAATAAAATGGAAAGAAAAGAGAATTTAAAGCTTGTGCCATTAGAGAAAAGCATGGCATTGACCAGCCTGCCATGCCATACCCAGTCTGAATGCAACACCTCAGAATTACAAGCGTTGTCTTCTTCAGCATATTTTTCCATGGTAGGTTTCAAAAGGGGTGGTTTACACCCAGGTATAATTTTCTGTATTACAGGCCCAGATCACAAAGCACAGAGCCTCTCCATCCTTTTTGAAGATTGCCATAATGATCACGCAACCCACTTGCTGAGTGCATGTAAAATGTTGAGTGAATTCCCTGTAGACATCACATTTTGTGAGCTCCGTGACATTATGATTGCACTTCTCTGGAACTGGAAGGTAGCCACTGGGTGAGTGCCCTCTAATTCAGTTTTAACTTCGCTCAGCGTTTTTTTCTTAATTATTGTTGTAGTGTTTCTATATAAGTATGTGTGGGCCCTCTTATTTTTTTAAGTGTTTAATATGATTCTTAGAATACACAATATGTCAATAATTAAAAGCAATGTGATTCCAAAATTAAGACAGTGTTTTGTTGAAAAGGACTGTCTATATGTTTGTTTTTAAAGTTTTATTTGTAATTATTTCGTTTATGAATGACAGCGATAGACACACAGAGAGGTACTAACAACAGAGTCTTCACAACTCAATGTACTCCCAGTCTCAGTCAGGCCCAGATCATGGACACACACGTGCTTAGCATGCTCAGGGAGGCCTCTGGATGTGAACTCAGAACTCTCCTGGCAGATCAGCCTTACAGAGTGTTGAGTTACCATGGCACTGTCGTTCAGGCTCAGGATTATCAGTACTCCCTGAAAAAAAGGAAAAAAAAGGCTTGAGAATAGGCTCTAAAAGGCATATAATTATTTAAAGAATAAGTTTTAAAACAACTTGTTTTTCTTAAATATTTTTAAATCTCTAGAAATGGGATCTATTATCAAAACAGCTACTCGAATAATTCCTTGGAATTCTTTAGTTTTTCAATAACTGTAATTTACTGCCTAACTCAAATAAAGGTTGCAACTAGTATCAACATAGAAAGATTGCTTAAATCAATCACAAAAGTGGAAAATCTGTTTTCTCTTAGGTGGTTTCCTTAAAGTAGATGTACAGCTGTTTATTCATTGTCACAGCAATTAGGTATAGTGCAGGCACCCTATTTTAGATACTACTTTGATTTCAGGATTCCAAGATGAATAGACCTCTCTCTCTCTCTCTCTCTCTCTCTCTCTCTCTTTTTCTCTTTTAAGCTTTTTGCTATAGGGCACATGCTCTCACTAGAGAGAGTCAGAGACAGTGAGAGGAAAAATGAGAAATCATCTCCCCCTCCACCCCCACCCCCAGGAGAATGACCATCCTGCCATCCTTTCTCTTGGGATTTTAGACACTCACACACACACACTCCCAGTGTGAGTTCTTCTTAAGAATAATTTTATTTAACTTTATTTATTTATTTACTTATTTTCATTTGACCAGAGAGGGACAGGGTGAGAGAAAGAGCAAGAGAGAGAAAAAGTGAGAAAGCAAGCTGCCAGGTCCAGGACTCGAACTACAGTCGGGCATGTGGGAGTCCAGTGCCCTTAACTGCCTGGCCACCTACCACCCTTCCCCCCGCCCAGTGTGATTCTTAAGCCACCAGGTCAAAGACTCAAACTGTGGTCAGCCACTTGGGAGTCCAGTGCCTTAACCACCACACCATCTGTTGGCCCTCTCATTCAAATCATATTATACATTTATTTAGTCTATATTTATCTAAATAAAATTGTGTTAAACACAAAATAAATACTGTTAATTATGTATACTAAATTATTTTAAACGTATTTTGTATTCTAGATAAAACATTTGAATTCTCCTTTAAAGATATTTTTTTGTGGTCACTTGTTTATAATGATAAGGTCTATTTGATTTGTATATATAATTAAATAATAGAAATTACAGAACTAACGTGCTTTTGTGTCAATTTTCAGTATTAGTATTTTTAGAGAGTATAATACAAGTCAAAGAAATAACTAATTTTGGTTCTTCAGCTACCTAAAAAAAAAATGACCCAAAATGCTAGGTTTTATTGCATGAATAAAGCAATGAAACGTAAATTGTTAGAGTTGTTTTGAGTCTTTGCTGTTGACCAACAGGGCACATTACCTAACTTGCATATGAATCAACTTTTTACTCTGTCATAAAGTTGATCATTTTTAAATGATAATTCAACAATGCAATATGATATTATGTTTCCCTCAGGTCTCCTACTCAGGCCAACCACAGTTCCAGCCCTGAATCTGCCACTTAATTTCTGTGAGTCCTTGGATTGGTTTCCTAGTCTCTTAATTTGGCTGAAAATAAATAAAATGTGTTATTGTACTTGAGATGGTGTCCATAGGCAGTGCAGTCCCCAGAAACAGTGCAGTTCCTAGACTGGTCCTCTAATTTCCTCATCTTCACTTGTACGTGTCTTTTCTTTGCCTTTTGGTTCTGAAAATGCCTTTATTTCCCCCTCTAAAATGTTTGGTGTCATCATTTAAGTTTTAGAAATGCTTTCTTATTTTATGAATGTTCTTTAACCACTCCATTCTTACTTTATGAATACATCTTTTAATTCTTCAAATATAACGTCTTCTGTTTGGTGGTTTTCATCTGCTTCATGCCTGCATTCTTTTTTTTTTTTTTTCTAGTTCTTTTGTTTGTTTTGGCTGCTATGTTTATGAGAAGGTTTCCCCTAAGTAGCCTGATTCTTCCTGACTGTTCATATATAGGTGAGCTGCTGGAAAGCCAACAGTGAGCTCTGTGTGCATAGCAGGGTGCGTCAACTGGTAACTAATGTCGAGGGTGGCAGGAGAGGGGAGACCTGAGTAGGCGAACAAGTCAGGGAGAGTATTCCACAGATTTGGAAGCCATAAATTCGGAGAGCAAACACAACCCCTGACCCGTGGAGACCAACAGGCTGTGTGAAAGGAGATGGGAATAAAGAGAGAGTATAGTTCAGGGGACAGTTACTGGAGATTTGGCCTTTATATCAATGTCAATTGAATAGTTTGAAATACAAGAGGGACATGAACAGCTTTGCTGTTGAGATCGTTCCAACCGCCACATACAAAATAGATTTTGGATGCAATTCAAACACAGCACAGACTCATCCTTTTCATATTTTTCCATAAAGTCAATAGAATTAAAATAAGATTCTGCTTATTCTCATTACAATGTATAATATTTCTGAGAAATGATCTTTTTCTCCCAGTAGTTGCTGTAACACTCCCCCACAGAAAGAAGATTTGACCCATCGTTAGGACAAGGAAGCAAACAGAACCATCTTTAGACACCCAGAGCGGGGCAGCAGTTGAATACATGCTGTCTAAATATATTCAGAAACAGCTGCTTAATTACATAAGTGTAATTATATGACTTTCCCGAAACTTCCATCATCATAATTGGCAAGAATTGAAATGCGGATATGAACATTTAAATAAATCTTATGTGCAATATTTTAAACCCTATTAAGAGTAATACAATACAGCATCCAACTTAGGAAATAAAACATCACCAAATGACACTTGTTTTCAATGAATGCTTCACATTCAGTGTGGAGCCACCAATTCCTTAATTTCTGCATAGGAAAACAACCTATATTTCTTTGATTTCTTCAAAACCATTTTATAATATTTTTATAGCTTCAAAATATGTTTCTATCTACGTTTAAAATAATTTGCACACATAATACCATGACGTATAGACAATAGGGCAACAGAGAACATGCATTATGAAAAAACCTTTTGACTTCTTCAAAGTAGAAGATACTGGACTGTAGTAAAAATAAATAATTGCATTTTAGACATAAAAAATTATTAACAGAAGAGAACATTTTTAAGTCGATCGACATAGCCATGTAGAGTGTTTTTAACACTGAAATGTAAGAGGATTTAAGTGAAAAATTTAAAGGTTGGAGGGACCAGTGGTTGCTGTAATGGCTATGTCGCTGGACTCTGATGTAGTCAACCGCAGTTCAAGTCCTGGACTCGGTAGCTTGAACTCATGCCGGGAGCGTGTGCATACATGCCCAGGATCCCAAGAGGCAAATGGAGGAGAAGGGATTGCGGCATGGCCATCCCCCCTTGGGGGTGATTTCTCGCTTTCTGTCTCTCTGTCTCTGTCTTTCTAGTAAGCACACGCGCCCTATAGATAAAACCTCTCCCTCCCAAAAAAAAGTATGAGTGTCCAACCTTTCATATCATATAACTTCACTCTATATTTTCAATCGATTTACTGCATTTGAAATGGTCACATTTCTTTTCATCCTATAATATATATGAAGAAAAATACAGATAATGGCTTTCCTAAAATTAAACTATATACATATATATATACACCCTCTAACTTGTTGTGTGTTATAGTAAGATTCATCTAAGCTGTTAACTCAAAGTTATTTTTAAGTTTTCTAAAATTTATTTTACACATACTAGAAAGCACATGCACACGTACCAGAGAAAAAGAGTGAGAAAGAGAAACACCCTGAGAGGGTCTCACTGTGCCACAAGCCTTTCGTGCCCCGCATTTTCAAGCTGACTTGGAGATCTGGAACTGCAGGCACCATGTGGCTTCCAGCACTGCAGGTCCATTAGCTAGGACCTGCACCATTGAGCTGGGTCTATTCTGATTTTTTATAAAGCAATCTCTTCATAAGCTGGGCCTGAAATGTAGTGGTTAACGAAGCCAGCTCCCACGTAACCACCATAGTTCCACACCGGGCCTGTGTATGCGCATGTCCAAAATCCTGATGGGATTAAGGATGGAGGGAAAGCGATGAGGAAAAGGAATTGTATGTGACCACAATCCCATGCCCCTATGGGGGTGCTTTCTCTCTCTTTCTCTGGTGAGCCCTCTAGCAATTTAGAGAGAAAAATGAAACAAATTTTTCCTTAGTTTTTGCTTTTCACTGAGCTAAGTACAATTTGAAGAAACTGTATTTAAACACTTATATTCTTCTATAGGAAGATTCAGGAATTCGAACATTGGGTTTTGATTATTATTCTGATAATCCGCTCCTAAGAACGTCTTCTTCTGTCTCTTTAAAGGCACGTATGATTATTTACCTCTTCCCTCAAGAGCCAACTCGCAATCTCAGTCTCAGAAGAATCCTTGCCTTCCAATTCATAGAATCAGCATTGGAGTTTTGAGGGTCCTTCCCTCCCATCCCTGTTGCTCCAGCTGTAACATGCCTCACTTCCTCTGCCAGGAAGTCCCCCCATCCCCTATTTCAGGTCCAGTCACTGGTAACCTCCCATGCTGATCCATTCAGCAGCCCTCTCCCCTAGCCCCTCAGTGCCTCTCTCTTTGCACTTTAAAAGCAGTTAATTACACTGTAGACTCAGTAACATCAAATGAACAAAAGGTTCGCTTTTTTGGTCCTATGTATCCATCTGTCAAATTTCTTTTTTAAAGTGAGATTTTTGCTATAGGGCTCATGCACTTACCAGAGAGAAGGAAGTCACCCCTGGGGGGATGGCCACACCACAGTTCTTTCTCCTCCATTCTCCTTTCATGATTTCTCCTCTTGGGATTTTGCCACACACGACTGGCATGTTTTAAGCTGTCAAATCCAGGACTTGAACTGCAGTCAGCCATGAGGGAATCCAGTACCTGACCACTGCGCCACCTGCTGGCTCCCCATCTGTCAGATTCCTAAGCCAGAGATCCTCAAATGTTTTGATCTTAGGAACACAATATTCTTAAAAATTATTAAAGACCTGGGACCAGCAGTTAGTGTAATGGCTATGTCACTGAACACTCATGTAGTTAACTGCAGTTTGAGTCCCGGACCCAGTAGCTTAAACTTGGGCCGGGTGCATATGTGTGCATGCCTAAGATCCCGAGAGGAGAATGGAGGAGAAGGGACTGCGGCGTGGCCATACTTGCTGGGGGGCAATTTCTTGCTTTCCATCTCTGTCTTTCTCTTTCTGCCAAGCACATGCCCTATAGCAGAAACCTCTCCCCCACAAAAAAATTATTAAAGACCTTTTGTTTGTGTGGGTTATATTCATTGGCATTCACCATAGCTAAAGCAGATTATTAGATAGCATTTATTCATTTAAAAATAATAATGTTAACATAAATATCATATTTTATGAAAAGTAACTATTTTCGGGAACCAGCAGTTAGCGTAATGGCTATGTCACTGGACTCCCACGTAGTCGACCGAGGTTCGCGTCCCAGACCCGGTGGCTTAGAACTCACGCCGGGCGCGTGTGCATGCGTGCCCAAGATCCCAAGAGGAGAATGGAGGAGAAGGGATTGCGGCGTGACCATCCCCCCTGGGGGGTGATTTCTCAACAATAGGGCAACAGAGAACATGCATTATGAAAAAACCTTTTGACTTCTTCAAAGTAGAAGATACTGGACTGTAGTAAAAATAAATAATTGCATTTTAGACATAAAAAATTATTAACAGAAGAGAACATTTTTAAGTCGATCGACATAGCCATGTAGAGTGTTTTTAACACTGAAATGTAAGAGGATTTAAGTGAAAAATTTAAAGGTTGGAGGGACCAGTGGTTGCTGTAATGGCTATGTCGCTGGACTCTGATGTAGTCAACCGCAGTTCAAGTCCTGGACTCGGTAGCTTGAACTCATGCCGGGAGCGTGTGCATACATGCCCAGGATCCCAAGAGGCAAATGGAGGAGAAGGGATTGCGGCATGGCCATCCCCCCTTGGGGGTGATTTCTCGCTTTCTGTCTCTCTGTCTCTGTCTTTCTAGTAAGCACACGCGCCCTATAGATAAAACCTCTCCCTCCCAAAAAAAAGTATGAGTGTCCAACCTTTCATATCATATAACTTCACTCTATATTTTCAATCGATTTACTGCATTTGAAATGGTCACATTTCTTTTCATCCTATAATATATATGAAGAAAAATACAGATAATGGCTTTCCTAAAATTAAACTATATACATATATATATACACCCTCTAACTTGTTGTGTGTTATAGTAAGATTCATCTAAGCTGTTAACTCAAAGTTATTTTTAAGTTTTCTAAAATTTATTTTACACATACTAGAAAGCACATGCACACGTACCAGAGAAAAAGAGTGAGAAAGAGAAACACCCTGAGAGGGTCTCACTGTGCCACAAGCCTTTCGTGCCCCGCATTTTCAAGCTGACTTGGAGATCTGGAACTGCAGGCACCATGTGGCTTCCAGCACTGCAGGTCCATTAGCTAGGACCTGCACCATTGAGCTGGGTCTATTCTGATTTTTTATAAAGCAATCTCTTCATAAGCTGGGCCTGAAATGTAGTGGTTAACGAAGCCAGCTCCCACGTAACCACCATAGTTCCACACCGGGCCTGTGTATGCGCATGTCCAAAATCCTGATGGGATTAAGGATGGAGGGAAAGCGATGAGGAAAAGGAATTGTATGTGACCACAATCCCATGCCCCTATGGGGGTGCTTTCTCTCTCTTTCTCTGGTGAGCCCTCTAGCAATTTAGAGAGAAAAATGAAACAAATTTTTCCTTAGTTTTTGCTTTTCACTGAGCTAAGTACAATTTGAAGAAACTGTATTTAAACACTTATATTCTTCTATAGGAAGATTCAGGAATTCGAACATTGGGTTTTGATTATTATTCTGATAATCCGCTCCTAAGAACGTCTTCTTCTGTCTCTTTAAAGGCACGTATGATTATTTACCTCTTCCCTCAAGAGCCAACTCGCAATCTCAGTCTCAGAAGAATCCTTGCCTTCCAATTCATAGAATCAGCATTGGAGTTTTGAGGGTCCTTCCCTCCCATCCCTGTTGCTCCAGCTGTAACATGCCTCACTTCCTCTGCCAGGAAGTCCCCCCATCCCCTATTTCAGGTCCAGTCACTGGTAACCTCCCATGCTGATCCATTCAGCAGCCCTCTCCCCTAGCCCCTCAGTGCCTCTCTCTTTGCACTTTAAAAGCAGTTAATTACACTGTAGACTCAGTAACATCAAATGAACAAAAGGTTCGCTTTTTTGGTCCTATGTATCCATCTGTCAAATTTCTTTTTTAAAGTGAGAATTTTGCTATAGGGCTCATGCACTTACCAGAGAGAAGGAAGTCACCCCTGGGGGGATGGCCACACAACAGTTCTTTCTCCTCCATTCTCCTTTCATCATTTCTCCTCTTGGGATTTTGCCACACACGACTGGCATGTTTTAAGCTGTCAAATCCAGGACTTGAACTGCAGTCAGCCATGAGGGAATCCAGTACCTGACCACTGCGCCACCTGCTGGCTCCCCATCTGTCAGATTCCTAAGCCAGAGATCCTCAAATGTTTTGATCTTAGGAACACAATATTCTTAAAAATTATTAAAGACCTGGGACCAGCAGTTAGTGTAATGGCTATGTCACTGAACACTCATGTAGTTAACTGCAGTTTGAGTCCCGGACCCAGTAGCTTAAACTTGGGCCGGGTGCATATGTGTGCATGCCTAAGATCCCGAGAGGAGAATGGAGGAGAAGGGACTGCGGCGTGGCCATACTTGCTGGGGGGCAATTTCTTGCTTTCCATCTCTGTCTTTCTCTTTCTGCCAAGCACATGCCCTATAGCAGAAACCTCTCCCCCACAAAAAAATTATTAAAGACCTTTTGTTTGTGTGGGTTATATTCATTGGCATTCACCATAGCTAAAGCAGATTATTAGATAGCATTTATTCATTTAAAAATAATAATGTTAACATAAATATCATATTTTATGAAAAGTAACTATTTTCGGGAACCAGCAGTTAGCGTAATGGCTATGTCACTGGACTCCCACGTAGTCGACCGAGGTTCGCGTCCCAGACCCGGTGGCTTAGAACTCACGCCGGGCGCGTGTGCATGCGTGCCCAAGATCCCAAGAGGAGAATGGAGGAGAAGGGATTGCGGCGTGACCATCCCCCCTGGGGGGTGATTTCTCACTTTCTGTCTCTCTGTCTCTTTCTGTCTGGCGAGCGCACGCGCCCTATAGCAAAAACCTCTCCAAAAAAAAAAAAAAAAAAAAACGAAAAGTAACTATTTTCTATAACAAAAAAATTTAGTAAAAAATGGCAAATTTCAGGGACCAGCAGATCACGTAATGACTACATCGCTGGACTCTCATGTAGTTGACCACAGTTCGAGCCCCAGACCAGATGGCTTAAACTCACACCGGGCGTGGGTGCGTGCCCAAGATCCTGAGAGGAGAATGAAGGAGAAGGATTGCGGCATGGTCACCCCCCTGAGGTGGGAGGCGTGGTGGGGGGGTGATTTCTCACTTTCTTTCTCTCTGTCTCTCTTTGTCTTTCTGGCAAGCACAGAACGCACATGCCCTATGGCAAAAACTTCTCCAAAAAAAAAAAGGCAATTTTCTTTATATCTGGCTTCCTAGAACACAGCTTACTCATTACTCATATCTTCTGCATGCACCTTTTGGAATGTTTTTGCTTTTTGTTTAAATTATGTGAAGAAAAATCTAGCCACATCCAAATATGTAGCAGAAAAATACAGGATTGTTTTCATAATCTTTTCAGATAATCGTGGGTGTTCTTTTTTGATAACACCAAAATTCAAAAGTGATTATTTTCAAAAGGTTGTGACGTGAAACCTGAAACCATGTCAGTGAATGCCTGATATTCTTTTCCATTAAAATCCACTAGTCTATCTCATACTTTCAATGGATCTTTTACCCATGTATGACTTTGTAACATTGTGCATTGGTAGTTTGGACTATTATTGGCTAAGTTTTACAGATCTTCTAAAAACATGGAAAATTCCACCACACACTCATGACAGAATGAGAGAAAAAAGGGCAAATAACACCTTAATATTATTATAAAATAGTTTTGATTATTATTATTACTTTGCAGAGATTCTTGCCTTAGAACACATGTGCTCACCAGAGAGAGAGAGAGAGAGAGACAGTGAAAGGGAAAATGAGAAATCACCCCCTGGAGGATTGACCATACCACAGTCCCCAATCCATCATTCTCCTCCTGAGATCTCGGGCACACGTGCTCAGCAGGAGTTTCAAGCCACTTGGTCCAGGACTGGAACCTCAAAAGGCCATGTAGCTGCTATGCCATCTGCTGACCTGTAGTTTCGATTCTTTCTAGCCAATATGGTCCAGGGATTAAGGAAGCAGGATCTGGTATCAGATTAGTGCGTTTAAGTATCAGCTCTGTCCACTTTGAGAAGACATAGGTGCCTTTATTTATTACAGGTGTAATGAAAGTCCCTACGTCGTTAGGGCTGTTATGTTGAAAAGACCTAATACGTGCACCATATTGGCACACAATAAACCAGCAAGGTTAATAGTTCCTTTTAAATGCCCTTTAACTCCGAATTTCCTCCTGTGCTGGAGAGCATGAGTCTACATTCTCTCCCTTTACTTCGTTTCCTCTCTGGCCTCTGACATTCAGGGTATATGAGATGTTAGGTCCTCACTGAAGAAAGTTTTTAGATTAGGATCTTTAGCTAAGGAGATGGGCTAATTTATACTCTTTAGGAAGCTAGAAAGCTAGAATTGGGGAAGCAACATAAATGATTCATCTCAAGGACCCAAAAGAGTCACAGGGAAGAATATTATTTACAGGGAAGGATATGACTTAATACCAAAGGGCTCTGAGCAGTTAAAGGAAGGATGTGACTTATTAGGGGGAATCTCTAACTATTCCTAGAGCTTCCTTGAGCATCTCTGTAATAGAAAGCATCTCCCCACAACTTATGTATTTCAAACAGGAAAAGAATAAATTTAGGATAAATTAAAAAAAAAAGAACAAGAAAGGAAGGAACAAAAGAAAGAAAGAGAGAGAGATAGAAAACAATTTCTCCTTATTGTTTGAGGCGATGGAACACGGGTGGGGGGGGAGATCATCATGTCAACATGGGTTAATGGCTGCATTTGGCTTTTGGGTCACAGAAAAATAGCTGACTTCAGCACTTTGCAAGAAGTCTGGCTCAAGTTGCTTTCAAGTTTCCAGTTTTAGTTACTATCACCATGTAAAAATTTCCAAAAAACTTGGCAGTGTGGTTTACAACAACTATTTCATGCAAGTCAGATTCCAGCATCAGGGCTTCAGACGGGCACAGAACAAACAGCTTGACTCTGCCTCTAATGCCTGGGCCCTCAGCAGGGAAAGATTCAGAGGCTGAAGGGAATCCAACAGCACCAGGATTATCTAAATCCTCATATTATTTTTCCTATACTCTCATGTAGGGACACAGAGCCTACACATAAATTCTCCACGGCTCTTGGGCTAACTTACCACATGTCAGGCTCAAGTCAGACTTTACCTAGTGGCTTAGGGTTGAAAGCATTAGTATACTAGAAAACAAGCTAGACACTGCACTGTCTTTCACACTCCAGTTTCGGAAACCACACTGTGTCATAGCCACCATATTTAACTGTTTAAAACAGTCACAAAACTGTGTATATTCAAGGGGGGGGGGGACATAGACATCCCCCCCGGGTCCGGATGGGAGAAGAATCAAAGAATTTTGTAGCCATGTTTTAAAAGTTTCCGGAAGAGACAACACTTGGAATGGGAGAATATATTTACAAACTCTCCCTCAGATAAGGGAATGGTAATCAACATATATAGGGAAATCAAACAGTTTACCCCCACACAATTCAATCCAATTAAGACAGGCTAATGAGCTGAGTTGACAAACTGTCAAGGAAGATAAACAAATAGTCAAAAAAGTATATGAAAAAAGGCACACTGTGCCTTTCCATAATGGAGATGCAAATCAAAACTACAATGAGATACCGCCTAACCCCAATCAGAATGTCTAAATTTAACAGAATAAAGAATGTGATAAGTGCTGGCAAGGTTCTCACTGTTGGTGAGAATGGTACAGCCACTATGGAAAACAACAGAAGTTTCTCAAAGACTTACAAATAGAACTACCATATGATTGAGCAATTCCACTCCTGTTCACCCCAAAGACAGTAATGCACTCAGTTGGAAAAATATTTACACATTCTTGTTTATTGTAGCATTATTCACAACTGTTAAGAAATGGAATCAACCCAAATGCTCAAGAAGAGCTGAATGGATTGAAAAAATGTAGCACATACACATTCTGGAATACTACTCAGCCATAAAAAAGTAGGACTCTGGCATTTGATCAAAAGTGAATGAATACGAAAGATTTAATGCTAAGTGAAGCAAGCCAGACAGTGAAAGAGAAGCACCGTATATCCCTACTTAATATATACCAATGTCTTCACTCTGTGTCAGAAACTGAAAGATCAAAAGCTATAAAATCATGGAGAGCAACTGTCGATACTAGAAACAGTGTGAGAGGAGGGTAGAAAATGTCGGGGGTGGGAGGGCTGTGGGGGAGGGAGGGAACCAAGGAGGGAAAAAAAGGAACAAAACATTTAAGGAACATAAAAATGGAAAATTATCTGTTAATGATAATGTGTATGGTAGTATCTTTGGACTAATATACAGTGTATTCATGCTGGGAAAAAAGAAAAGTTTCTGAATTTCAGACAAGGAAACTGTTTTTTGGTGTTTAAGGTAAAGAACAGTCTAATACCATGCGTGTGGACCCAGGGATAAGGAACAAAATGGAAAAGCAACAAAAGGTTTCAGACCCTAAAGAGTCTGAGATTAATTTAGATAACCTGGAACCTGGATGGTTTGGGCTTGAAAAGGATCAAGCATGCTTAAATAGCAGAGTTGGGTATTAAGAAGTTGGGTAAGAAAGTTTGGGAAGGAATACTGAGAAATGTAGTAGAAATAAAGAAAGTAAAGTTAAGTCAAAATCCAGCCACTCAAAGTAACCAGAGTTTACATTTTGCTGTGTTTTTCTTAGTGTTGAATTTGCACATATGTCAAGCGAGACTGTTTGTAATTTATGTGTAGCATGTGTGTATGTGTGAGAGAGAGTGTATGTGCGTGTGAAGCAACATAGTAATCATACCATATGATCAGTTTTACGTCCCATCTCCCAACTCCAAAATTGGCTTACTTCCCTTTGGCATTTCACTCTGAAGAGATTTACATTTCAGCTTTATTCACTTCTGCTAAGTCAGCGAAGTTAGTCTTAATTGAGTTCCTTTGCCCCTAAGTTTCTCTGCTTAGTGCCAACGACCTACCACTGAGTTTTGATTGTTAACTTCTTCTTTTCTTTTTTTTTACTTAAAGAATACTGTTTAGTTTCTGTAATCAAACTCATGTAGATAAGACCTTACATATTTAATAGTGTGTTACCCGTGTACAAATGGAAAAAAAAATTACGTTGAACATTCCTAGACTAATATGGCTGTTACTTTCTGTGCAATGCCAACTCAACACAGTAAACTGGGATATTTTTTCCAAAATTGACAGCACAGCTAGTTTCCAAAAAATCAAATCAAATTTTATATATATATATATATATATATTTGCAGCAGCATCTTTTCCAGGTTCTGCCATCATCTGAACAAATTATTGAGACATCCAGAACATTCTATTAAAAAAAGATAAAAAAAAAAAGAGAGAGAGAAAACAAACTCTCCCTAGAAAACAGAAAAGTTCTGTTATTGTTGTGGTGCCTGACCATTTTTTTTTTTAATTAGCTTCTCAATCATCATCTGGAAAGAAAACAATCTAGAACAACGTCACTGAAAACAGCTCTGACAAAGCACGGTCACTACTATGTATCATAAAGCAGGTGCAAGTATTTTACATTCACAGAGGTACGATACAGTGCTGTCTTACATCTGTGACACTAGCAGATACAATTGGTAAGGCATTATTTGAGGCTTGATTCTACTTTTCCAGCAGAGGATCCAAGGATGATACGACTCAGCTCTGTAAAGAAATGCACTTTCGGGACCAGCAGTTAGCGTAATGACTATGTCGCTGGACTCCCATGCAGCCGACCGTGGTTTGCTGCCGAACCTCTCAAAAAAAAAAAAAAAAAAAAAAAGGCTCTAGCCAGAAGTTAAATGTCTCTTGCTGAAAGGCATAGAAGAGCATAAGAATAGGGAGTCAAGCAAACATATAATGCATTGTGGTTTTCTATTTTGTCTTAAATTCTTTTTTTAAAAAAATGTTGCTATAGGGCATGTGTGCTTGCTGGAGAGAGAACAGAGAAAGAGAGGCAGGGAAAGTAAGAAAACAGCCCCCAGTGGGGGATGGCCACACTTCAATCCCTTCTCCCACAGCACCCCCTCAGGATTTGGGGCACACATGTACATACGCATGGTGCCTTTTCAAGTTGCCAGGTTCAGGAGGTGAGCTGCACAGTCAGCCATGTGCGAACCAGCCACCTTAACCCCCATACCACTGGCTGGTCCTGCACTGTGTTTGTAAACAAAAGTTGTCCTTTAGAAAGGTTTTTCTTATGGCCAATGGGATATTTCCAAATAAATACTATCTTCTTCAAAATAGCTGTCGTGGCTAAGGACACAATTCTCTGGTGATGCTCTTCCCATGCATATCCTCTAAGACGCCTCTTTTAAAATTGTTTTTATCGGGACCAACAGATGATGTAATTTTTATGTATATCACTGGACTCCCACGTAGTCAACCACAGTTCAAGTCTCAGAACCAGCAGCTTAAAACTCATGCCGGGTGCATGTGCGTGCATGTCCAAGATCCCAAGGGAGAGTGGAAGAGAAGAGATTGTGGTAGCATGGCCATCCTCCTTGGGGGATGATTTCTTGCTTTCTGTCTCTCTGGTGAGCACACATACCCTATAGCAAAAATCTCTCTAGAAAAATAATCAAATTGTCTGGAACAGCAGTTGGCGTAATGGCTATGTCGCTGGACTCCCATGTAGTCGACAGCAGTTCAAGTCCTGGACTTGGCGGCTTAAACTCATGCCAGGCGTGTGTGTGCGTGCGTGTCCATGATCCCGAGAGGAAAATGGAAGAGAAGGGATTGCATCATGGCCATCCCCCCCGGGGGGGTGATTTCTTGTTTCTATCGCTGTCTCTCTGTCTTTCTGGAGAGCGTACATTCCCTGGAGCAAGGGAAAAAAAAAAAAAAAAAACTCTCCCCCCCCAAAAAAAATAAATAAATAAAATTGTTTTTATAAAGGCCATCATATCAATTTGCCTATAAGTAATGGCATTTATTCAACATTTATTTAGTTCTTGTTTCTTATTAGTCATAGTTGCGAGTACTTAACTTTTTTATTTTTTTTTTTGGAGAGATTTTCACTGTAGGGCGCGTGCTCTCGCCAGACAGACAGAGAGAGACATAGAGACAGAAAGCGAGAAATCACCCCCCAGGGGGGATGGTCACGCCACAATCCCTTCTCCTCCATTCTCCTCTCGGGATCTTGGGCACACACGCACACGCGCCCGGCGTGAGTTTTAAGCCACCGGGTCCGGGACACGAACCGCGGTCGACTATGTGGGAGTCCAGCGACATAGCCATTATGCTAACTGCTGGTTCCCAGTTGCGAGTACTGAGACTATAATATAAATATGACACACAAAATCTTTGCCTTTTAGAACTTATCATTAACAAATTTTATTTCTACTTCTGATGGTATTTCATGCGCAGAAGAAGGAGAAAATGACTTGATGGGTGGGAAATATTTTAGATGGAGGATCAGGGCATCCTCTTTCTGAGGAAGAGGCCTATGAAGGAAAGGAATACGCTAATTTAAAATAGGACCAGAGTGATGCAGGGCCCTTTGGGAAACCGCCACTTGCTTTATGATAGGTGGGGAAGTGTAAAGCCACCGAAGGTTGACAGAGGGGAGTGACTTGATTTGATAAATCACTGGTCACAGACTTGAGATAAGGAAATGACTGTGGTGAGTGATTCAACCAAGTCACAGGGCTTTCAGTATAAGTTGAACACAACTTGGGAAGTGGGGAGTCATTTTTAGGCGATGATTTCCATCATTTGATTAACAAAAGGAGATCCTCCTCCCAGCTTCAACACAACTAAATCCAGACCACGAAATAGCTTGTTAGCAATGGGTGTGTACAGGAGGGCAGTTACATTGGTACACAGTTTAGTCTCTAAAAATCAAACACATGAATTACACGTAGGTGGATGCCTTAGTTTCTCACACGTCTTTGGGAGAGTTTGCATATGCGGCTCGACTTTAAGCTGTAATCGTATACTTGAGGCTAGACTTCATCTAAATGATCACGCCCTCACACTTAGAGGCGTCCAAAGTAATGCAGTCTTCTTAAACTCTTCAAAACAGAAATGGTTTCTGGTTCACAATGGTGTCTTTACACATTTTTTCCCACTTCATTTACTTTACCACTCAGACTTGGGGGATCTTCCCGTCAGTATGTCTGTGACTCAGCTTTAGTTTGAGATGACTTCATGCTTCCATTTAACCCACGGAAGAGAGTATGATTATTTAACCAATCCATGATCCCCAGTTAGGATGCCAGGAGTCTCGAAGGGGGCTAATCTTGTGGCTTGGCATTTTTCATCTCTTCTATTTCCTTAAAAGAAGAGTGCATAGAGTTGGCCTGTGAACCAGACATTGCTTTTCTCTCTTGGGAGTATTTCTAGTTCAGTTTGTCTCGATAGCTCATAAGAAATATATAGAGAGGAACCAGCAGTTAGCATAATGGCTATGTCGCTGGACTCCCACATAGTCAACTGCGGTTCGAGTCCCGGACCCAGTGGCTTAAATTTACGCTGGGTACATGTGCATGTGTGCTCAAGATCCCGAGAGGAGAGTGGAGGAGAAGGGATTGTGGCGTGGCCATCCCCCCTGGGGGTGATTTTTTGCTTTCTATTTCTCTGTCTCTCTCTGCCTGTCTGGCGAGTGCACATGCCCCATAGCAAAAACCTCTAAAAAAAAAAAAAAAGAAAGAAAGAAAAGAAAGAAAGAAAGAGAGATACAAGATCCTGGCTAAATTTCCTTGAATTGAGCAAAACAATGCTGGTTCCTACTCTTCTTTCTTTTCTTTTACCTAATAAAAATGCCCATGTTTGCAAAGTTCAGTCTTATCTGTGCATATTACCTCTTTCAGAATTCTCACTGTAACACTATTTTTAAAACAATTCAGGCATTATGGTTCAGTTTTACAGAGGCAGCATTGGCAGAGCACAGAACTTCCTATCAAGTCCAAATTCACTTAGTGAGGGTGGTTCTGGACTTGAGCCAAAGCCTGGGTCCCACAAAGTCTAGTGCGCTCTTTAATACAACACAGTGTCTATGAGATACGTGCTTTCTCACCCCCAGTGGAAAGTTAGACACTGTTACAATCATTTGTTGTTCTCTTATCCTTTGTTAGTTATAGGGGCAATTTGTGCAGTTAATGGAGAAGTCTAGAAGGCAGACTTGATAAGGTGACAGAATAGTTTTTCTCTTCAGTGGACCATTTACAGAAGGAGACACCATGGTCTATGCTTGAAACTGACACTGAAAGCAGCAGTCAGAAGATGCACTTTCCCAGTGTGTTCCTAGTTTAACAGCAACAGCTCTACTCTGCAGCTTACACTTCCACACGAGGAAAGTGGACTGACAGCCAGGTGAGGTGGTTCTCACCTGTAGTCCTAGCCGCTCAAGAAGCTAAGGCCAGAAGATGCCCAGTTTTAGGCCAACCTGGGCAACATGAGACTCTGTCTCATAAAAGAACCAAAATGAGAGAACCCAAAAACCAACCAAACAAAAACCCAAAAAAGTAGACTAATACATGGAGAAAGGATCGTATCAGTCCTGCACACACACGTACACACACAGCATCTAGCATTTTCTTGATTTATAACATTTTCTGAGTGCTGTAGAAA
Source organism: Tupaia belangeri chinensis (assembly GCF_000334495.1). Lineage (NCBI taxonomy): Eukaryota > Metazoa > Chordata > Mammalia > Scandentia > Tupaiidae > Tupaia > Tupaia belangeri. Next base: position 355,921 of record NW_006209381.1, read on the forward strand.
AGAAAGATTAGCAAAAATTGAAGTAGGTTTAATTGTCTGAAAGAGAAAGGATTGAGAGTGAAGGTGGGCATTATGGGAAAAGGGTCTGAGAGTTTCTTACTTACCGAGTTGGGTAAGAGAATCTAGCAAAGAAATTAAGCCAGTTGTTATAGAATTTAAGAATACTAAGGAAGGGAGATAAATAAATAAGACTTTAGGAGATTTTACTGGGTATCGGCAAGCTGATTCTTCTCTTGTTTTTCTTCTCAATAATTCAATCTTTTTGAAGTTCCTTTTCATAGAAGATCTACATTGTTCTTTAGTGATAATTACAGTACAACTGTTGTATTTGTAGAGTTGCCATGGTTTACAAATAAAAATATAGGAAAATACAAGAAGTCCCCTAATTAAATTTTATTTCTTTTAGAAACATTTGGAAAAGCAATGACTCATTTGCATGTCTGTATCTCTGTGTGTAATTCTCAAATTCTGTATGGAGCATATTTTTACTAAAAAATGATGTCTGAAATTGAAATTTAACTGGGCATTCTGTATTTCACCTAGCAACTTGGCTAGGACATGGATAAAAGCAGGAAAGTTTATTTTATTGGCTTACATGCAAAGCAGAGGAGAATGTTCTGGAGGCTTTTAGGCAGTAACAGCTGTTTGCAAACTTGGCTGCACTTTAGAATCACCTGAGGAGCTTCAGATGCCAGTCTCAGTTGCTCTGAGATTGGGCCAGGGCCCGAGGTTTTTCCAAAGCATTCCGGAGGACTTGCACACAACAGCGAGGGGCTGGCGGCTGATGTCTGACAGTTCTCAACCTACCGTACACATACATAACACCATCAGACATTTAATAATACCTATGCCCAGATCCTACCCAGAGCAATTAAATTAATATCTTGGAGAAAACTCCTATATTGCCATTTAAAAAACAAACAAAAAAGAAAGCAAGGAAGAAAAGCAAAAAACTTTTCAGTAAATTTTAATATTACTTCCAGGTTAGTAAACTCCAAATTTTAATTTAAAAAAAAATGGCATTCTAAAGTATTTCCAGCTCAAGGAGTCACATTTCCAGCCCTTTGGGAAATGAAAAAGTTTATTACATTCCTCAAAATCCTCATGGGATGGAGAGATAAAAAAAAAAAAATTTAAAAAGATTGCAGCATGATGATGCCCCATCGGGGCAGTCTCTATCTCTGTCTCTCTCCCTTTTGTCAGGCACATACCCTCTGACAGTTAAAAAACAATTATCTTTTTTTCTTTATTCATGATAGCACTCATATGCATGCACATGGTGGAGGTAGGGAGACAGAGAGAGCCCTTTCCACTAGATCTGGTCACGCCATAATCCCCTCTTTCCGGTCTAGGGAACTTGGATCTTGGGCACTTATGCATGTATGCCCAGCATATTTCAGGTTTACTGGGCTGGGGATTCAAAACCATGGTCACCATGTAGGATTTGGTTTTTCTTATGATATTATTTATTGTTATAAATGTAACCAATGTATCTAAAATAAAGACCAACTACCGTAACTCTGAATTCCAGAGGTAGCCATGGTGAAACCCTTGCTCTGTGTGTTTCCTGTGCTAAGCATACTATTTTTTTAACTTGTAAAATTCCCATTACTGAAATATGAAGAATTGTATAATGAATCCTCTGGAACTCTTAATCTCCCTTCAATAAATATCCACAAATATACAGGCAAATTCTTTTGACACTTCTAATTGAGAATTTACTTATGCACAGCAAGTTCACAAATCTTAACAGGCAGGTCGATCACTTTATCAATATGATATGTATGCCCACATATATACAACCAGTTATAAGTAGGTTTCTATGACCCTATATTCGCTGTTCCTTCCAGTCATCCCATCCCATCTAACACATCTCCCCCCAGATATGACCACTATCTGACTTCTATTATCATAACCTGATCTCAAACCTCATTTAAATGGAATCATCCAGTATGTATTTTCTTCAATCTGGCTTCACTAAAGACCATCTCTGTTTGCATTTGGGGACTGTGATGCACATGGCTGCTGATCGTACATGTCCTTTGGTAAACATGGGCACTTCTCCTGAGTATATATCTACTAGTGAGATTTCTGGGTCATAGGAAAAATATATGTTTACTTTTATAGATTCTTCTGAAAGGCTTCCCAAGGCAGTTGAAGCAGTTTATGAGACTTCCAGTTGATGCACATTCTAACACTTAGTCAGTCTTTTACATTTTAAGATAACTTTTGAAGTAGGAAAACATTTAAGTGCCTCCTACTGTGGCTTTCCCACTAACCATAGGAAGGATAACTTCCTTTGTATATTTAACTTACCTATGTATTATTGGCATGATCTTTCCCACACCAACTCCCAGACCTTTTACTGATTTTACTTAGCTGCCAAATAAATCCTAGGGATAAAATGATACACATGAAATAATAAACAAGAAGGTAATAAGCATTACTATAAAGAACTGTTGTCTCAAAGTGTAACCAGTTACTCATATTTATATCTCAGGAAATTTAATATAGTATTCTGGATTATAGGCTATTCAAACAATAATAAAAGGAAGAAAGAGGAGGAGAAGAAGGAGGAGGAGGGAGAGAAGGAAGGGGACATGGAGGAGGAAAAAAGGGGGAAAAGAAGGAGAAAAAGGAGGAGGAGGGAAGAGTAAGGGAAGAAAATTAAAAGGAGAGAAGGGGAAAAGGGGAAATATGGAACAGGAAAAGAAGTAGCAGGAGGAGAAGGAAAAAAGGAGGAAGAAGAAAAAGAAAAAAGAGGAAAAGGAAGAGGAAAGAAGAAGAAAAACAGCAGCAGCAGAAAAACACTATACATGAGGTAGTCTTTGTTTGGCAGGCTTTGAACTAACAATTCCTTTTTTCGAAGCAGGAAGATGCATCAATGCCTTGCACACAAACACAGAAAATCAAAATATATGTTTTTAATAAAAAATTGAATTTCAACATTAGTGGTGACTGCAGAATTAGAAGTATATCAATAGATGAAGAAATAAATGTCTATTTTTGTTCTTATTTTGTTTTACCTATGACATAAATTTTTGAAGTGTATGATAATAATTTAGTTTCTCCTTTATTTTTAAATTCATTTTTTATATCATTGCACATCTTAACAGCATATAATATGGCTTTTTCTAAGCATACATACATCGGATATCAATCCAGTCAAAGATATTGCCATATACATCATCTTGTACAAATAACTTTCCATTGTTGTATCTGTTAAATTTTTTTTCTGAGTACTTCCCTCCCATCCCCCACAATTCACACTCTACTATACAGTCTCTGGTATCTACACTTGGCATCTCTGTTGTTATATCTTCAAGTCTTTCAGTTTCTGACATAAAATGCACATTTGTTAAATACAGAGCAGGGACATGCAATGTCTGTCTTTCATAGTCTGGCTTGCTTCACTTAGCATCAAGTTCTCTACATTAATCCACTTTGTATCAAAGGTCAGAATTCCATTTTTTTTTTTTTATGGTTGAAGTAGTATTCCAATGTATATGTGCCACATTTTTTTAATCCAGTTTTCCATTCTTGGGCATTTAGGTTGATTTCATGTCTTAGCAATCAGAAATGATACTCTGATAAACATGTATGTGAACATGTCTTTCTGACCAGTGTTTTCCTATCCTTTGGGTAAAAACCCAGAAATGGGATCACTGGATGGCATGGTAGTTCTAGTCATAGGTTTTTTGAGGAAGTGTCATTTGTTTTTCCTCGATTGTTAGAAGACCTCTGTGAAATCAGCCTGGTTTATTGAGGTAGACTCTATGCACATGTGCTTAAAAATTATTTTGTATAATAGAATAATTTGAAACTGGGTTTCAGTTTTTTATTGCTTACTACCTGAATGGTACGAAAGATAGCAACTTAAAATATTTTAAATCTATGCTAAGTTTGTAGTATAAGAAACTGAAATAAAAAATCTAGAGCTGTCTCTTTTGCTCTAGTTCTAATGTTCTTACCCAGTGTAACTTTGGACATGGGACCTGGATCTTTCTGTTCTTTATTTATATATTAAAATATAAGCTAGTTATTCCTTAACGTTCCTTCTAGCTCTAAAATTCTTAGATTCTATTATTTCAGGCTAGCAGATTAGCAGCAATATATTCTTGTCAAGAAAAAAAGCTTAAAGAAACCCATGAGCTGGTGCTGCCCCCTAATGTAGATTGTTTTATTCTACTTTCTGACAACTGATAGGGAGGGTGAGACAAAGTGCGAAATTTAATATTTTGCCATTCTAACTGCTTCTGTCATCTTTCATTTGCTTATTTCTGAAAAAAATCAAGAGTTTTAAAAACTCATTTCTAACTGTTTTTATCTTTTATAATGTAAGAAAATGAAAACTCAAGTAAATTATATTTAATGACCGTTAGCTAAAACAATCTGAGCAAAAATATTTTGAAAACTGATCAACAAAAAGATGGTTCCTATAATTTCCCTAAGCAAATTTATAGGAGCTGAGTTGTAGAAGAACTGAGATCATTTTAAAGGAATCTCTTTTACTTAATAACAGCATTAGCAATATTAAATACATTTTAAGAGAATCAGGAATTCAATAAGGTGATAATAGAAAGAATATGTCTTTTCAAACAGAAAATAAAGATCCGGTGCAAATTAGGTATAACAAATAGTAACAGTTTGCAAGTTCAAATTATTTTAGCCATTAAATTGATGTGAAAGCATTTTCCTTGAATATCTTTATTTATTTATTTTTTTTTTAGAGAGATTGGGCACATGTGCTTGCCAAAAAGACACAGAGAGAGAGAGACAGAAAGTAAGAAATCACTTGAGGAGATGACCGTCCCGTAATCCTTTCTCCTCCATTCTCCTCTTGGGATTTTGGATACATGTGCACACACATCTGGTGTGTTTTAAGCCATCAGGTCTGGGACTCCAATCGCGACAGACTATATAGGAGTCCAGTGATGTAACCATTACGCCATCTGCTGGTCCCAGCCCTGAATACCTTATTCTAAAAATTTTGTACTGTTTTTAAAAATAGGTTCCTTTCATTGCTGACAATATTGCAAATCAAACAATATTAAAATCTTCTAATCATAAAATACTTAGAAAGGGGAACCAGCAGTTAGTGTAATGGCTATGTCACTGGACTCCCACGTAGTCGACCGCGGTTCGTGTCCCGGACCCGGTGGCTTAAAACTCACGCCGGGCGCGTGTGCGTGCGTGCCCAAGATCCCAAGAGGAAAATGGAGGAGAAGGGATTGCTGCGTGACCATCCCCCCTGGGGGGTGATTTCTCGCTTTCTGTCTCTATGTCTCTCTCTGTCTGTCTGGCGAGCACATGCGCCCTACAGTGAAAATCTCTCCAAAAAAAAAAAAATACTTAGAAAGTCTGGCTAAAGCCTAATCAAAAGCTACATATGCCAAGTGTAGCTCCTAGGAAAATAAGAGAAATTAATGGGTGTCAAAAATAAACATAAATCTGGCACTTCAGGTGTTGGCAGCCATGGCCGAGGATGGTGTGAAAGTGGAAAGATAGCGGTGGCAACAGTGGTGGAGTTTCAGAGAACAGTCTCTACTCAGCAGTGACCGAGAGGCCTCCATGGACATCCTCCACTCCATCGTGAAGCATGACATTCAGGAAAATGATGAGAAAGCAGTACAGGTCCAAGAGCAGAGCATCCTGGAACTGGGTCTCTCCTGGCAAAGACTAGACAAGCTGCAGAACTTGGAGGACTCCTGAAGTATGTTATGACTCTTCTGAATTCCATCAGCAAGGCTAGCAGCTCATCTGGTCCCATCCCTTCTTGGTCTGTTTCTTTATATGGAAGCAGCTACAGAGCAGCAGGTTGAACTGTGTTTAGAATGTACTGAATGGGCCAAGTCAGAGAAAAGAACTCTTTTACACCAAGCTTTGGAGGCAAGTCTGGTGTCTTTGTTCTTTGCTACCAAGAGGTACCAGGAAGCATTACATTCGGGTTCTCAGCTGCTGGGAGAGTTGTAAAAGATGGATGACAAAGCCCTTTTGGTGGAAGTACAACTGGACGGGTAGCGGTCCTTTGGAGAGTGTGTGGCGGGAGAGTGAACCTTGGGGGGAAATACTAGGGGATTCTTTTTTGTTGTTCTTCTTTTCACTCGGAAAGTTTTAAGTCCTCATTTAGTGTTATCTGTATTCCAGCTGATAGGTGTGCCAGGTTTGGTTTTTTTTTGTTTTTTTTTTTTTTTTTGAGAGGTTTTTGCTATAGGGTGCATGTGCTTGCCAGACAGACAGAGACAGAGAGACAGAAAGCGAGAAATCACCCCCCAGGGGGGATGGCCACGCCGCAGTCCCTTCTCCTCCATTCTCCTCTCGGGATCTTGGGCAAGCACACACACGCACCCAGCATGAGTTTAAGCCACTGGGTCTGGGACTTGAACTGTGGTTGACTACATGGAAGTTCAGTGACAGCCATTATGCCAACTGCTGGTCCCAGGTGTGCCAGTTTTAATGTAATTTTTACTGGCCCAACTTAGGAGTGGGGAAATTGCTTTGAAAAAAATAAAAAAGAAAAAACATATCTAAATAAGAGAAAAAAGGCTTACACTATAAATTCATTCATTCATTCGTTCATTCATTAAAGATATATCTGAAATGCCAAACTGTTAAGTTTACGCTGACACTTTCTTTGGCTTTCCAAGAAGGAAGGAGTCATGAATCTTCATTGGCTTTGCTTTTACCCACTGAGATGAAGCTGGAGGTGCGACCTGGGACATAGCACAGAATAATATTGGCGACCCCTCCCCACCAGTAAACTTTAGTGGGAACCATCAAAGGGACACACTCTACTGTAAAGGGTGAAACAAACAAATTATCCATTGCTGAAGGGCGATTGAGAGAAAACTTGATGGTTGTGAACTGTGCTTTAAATAGGAAATACTTTTCACTAAGAATTCACAAACCAGTATTTGTCCATATGACACCAAACTGAAGAGAAACATAAATAGTTATTTTCAGCTGGTAATACCATCAGGAACCAGCCAATCCAAAAGCATACTTCTTGGGGCCAGCAGATGGCATAATGGTTACGTGCTGGACTCCCACATAGTCGACCACAGTTCAAGTCCCAAACTCAGAGGCTTAAAACACACCAGGTGTGTGTGCATGTGTGCCCAAAATCCTGAGAGAAGGGACTGCAGCATGGCCGTGGCCATCCTTGCTGGGGGGTTAGGGGGGTGATTTCTCACTTTTTGTTTCTCTATCTCTTTCTGTGTCTCTGGTGAGCGTATGTACCCTATAGCAAAAATCTCTTCAAAACCAAAAAAAGAAAAAGTAAAAGCATACTTCTCTGCAAAGAACACAACCTCAGACAAGACCTCAGAGCCTCATGAGTTTCCTAGCAATAATCCTAAACTTGAAAACACGTGGGTAGCACATACGTTTCCAATTTCTCATCTGAGAAATGGGAATTAATGTATTGATCTATTTCATAGGGTTATGAAAATTGAATGAGTTAGTTTATGAAAAGTCCTTAGAATTTGACACCTGGCTAATAGAAAGCATTCCAAGGACCTGATTTGATAATCTTCACTATTGTTATTTAGATCATTGGACACATTATCCCACCTATCTCACGATTGGGTTGATTTTTCTCTCTGTGTTCCAGATATAGAGGAATTCCAGTCATATCCATCTGCTGGAATTAAATCATTTTTATTATTCAGTTAATTACATTTATTATTAATTTTTATATTGCTGTAGGATATATGTGCTCACCAGAGAGAGAGCAAAAAAATTGAGAAAGCAAGCCACCAGGTCTGGGACTTGAACCACAGTCAATCATGTGGGAGTTCAGCACCTTAACCACCACACCACCTGCTGGCCTTAGAATTAAATCTCAACAGAAACCTAACAACCACACAGTTCGAAATTATAAGATTTCACATTACTGATTCCTTTACTAAGCAGCAGCAGAACTAAGAACGTAGGAAAAATTTAATGGGTAACCATTGAGCTAGCTAATTACAGAACATCTTTTTAGAATTTCCTATTTCCTTTCTTGTTTTTATATTATGTGCAGAGAGTGGCACTACCATCACCCCAAACATAGCACATTCCCACCCTTCACCACACATACTGATCAATATTCACCACCAACTTACTCTAAGCAACTGGGAAAATAGGGCTAGGACTAGATACTTCCAACCAGTTGGAAGCTTGAGACTGGGAAACTATAAAGCTCTTAAATTAACTAAACTCTATACGTTCTACTCTTCCTGTTCTAGGAGGTTTCATGCTGCTTTTATCAACCCCTACATTTTCCTTCACTATAGTTACAGCAGGGGAAGGCATTCCTTAACACCCATTTTTTCTTTTATTTTTTTAGAGAGAGAGATTTTTGAGATTTTTGCTATAGGGCACATGTGCTTGCCAGATAGATAGAGAGAGACTGAGAGATAGAGAGTGAAAAATCACCCCCGGGAGGGATGGTCATTCCACAATTCCTTCTCCTCCATTCTCCTCTCGGGATCTTGGGCACGTACACACATGCATCCAGCCTGAGTTTTAAGCCATGGGGTCTGGAACTTGAGCCACAGTCAACTACATGGGAGTCCAGTGGCATAACCATTATGTCATCTGCTGGTCCCCCATCTTGTTACTATAACCTCTTGAAGTTTTTTCTTGCTCTGAAAAATGGAATTGATATTTATCTCACGATATAGTTGTGAGAATCCAGGAGTACACATTTTCAAACAAAAAAAGTATTTGTTTTAAGGAACAATTACTTAGCTGTGTGATTCATATTCATTTCTGTCTCCTTGAACATCTAGTCATACTCAAGTTAGGACTTTTATTCATTCATTAGACAAATGGTCTTTGTCCCGGGCTCACAGTTTACTGAAATAAACAATCCCTGCTTCCCTTGATGAAATCAGATAAACTAAACTTTTAGATTGCACTCACCATATTACCATATTATGGCAGGGGATGGGGTGGGAGAAATTCAGTAAGTTCATGGAAAACATACATTGTGACCATATTATGGATTTCAAAATTTTTTCACCACAAAATAAACTCATACTTTAATTTCATTTTTTCATGAATTCCCCTTATATTCAGCTTGTAGATATGCCTCTAACTCACCTCCAGCAATTTCAGGAAGTTTCATTGGACATACGACACAACCAACTTGCTTTAAGTGTCTGATTAAACATAAGAACAGTACCCAGTACTTGAGACAATGGCTATGGCATGGTCTTTACTGAGGGTGCCCGTCGAGCATATTTTCATAGTAGTCCTTGAAGGTTTGAGTTTTGTTTAAAACTCTGCTTCACTCACTGGACTGTCCCCAAGAGAAGTAATTATGTCTTTTTTCATCTTGGTATTTCCCTCTCCTTTCAGAAATAGCTTAAGGTCTGAATTTAGTGGATGCTTGGTAAAGTAATTACGGATAGAACGAAATACTAGACAGAAAGGTAAAATGTTATATAGGCAAAACAACAGTTCAGAAACATAGCCACTGCTGGTCTTGCACCGATTCAGCAGACACTGAGTAAATGCCTGTCCTGCGTTACTATTAACCCTGCTAACGGTTACCATGTAGATTACGCTGCCTCACTTGGACTGCAAGTTAAATGCATCCTTTTGCTTTTCTCTTCTTTTCAGATTTAAAATTTAAGAGACCAGAAGCAAATGGGAGATGCATTCTGTGAAGTTATGGAAAGAAAGATTCATTTTAAACATTTAGGGATCCCTAGCCAACAGCTGGATTTGATACTAGTTTATTAACTCCAGACCTATGTATCTTTCTATATAAATTAAATTAAACCTTGGACACTGTGGAAAAAAATACTGAAAAAATATCCAGCTTCTCCAACAAGGGAAAAATGCCAGAATCTAAAATTGCTCAGCTTATTCTGCACTCGAACTTAATTAACATCTAGTTGGTTAGAAAATACAGCAAATTAGTCTGGTGACTTGCTCTTTTGTACAGTTTTTAGAAAATATAGTCATTTAACAGAACTGTTTTAAAATGAATCCTTCACTGACAGTTACAAATTCTGACAGCTGTGTTGCATGTTCATTGATACTGAAATTATATTTAAAATTTAAGTGCGTCTTGAATAAGTAAGCTACAAATAAGCATTTATAAACAACTTGGTTATATAAGAAAGCTAGTGACTACTATGCCACACTAAAGGAGTGGCTTTTACTTGTATGAAATTTATGTAAGACAGCAAAGACCCTGAATAGACTATAACAAATAAAAAAACTACTTCAAAAATAAGTTAGAAAACAAACATTCAAAGATCTTGTCACAAGTCAAAAAGTAAAATAGCATTTTACTATTAACCATATTATATTTATTTAAAAGCCAAATCCAGTATGAGGAAGCATGGAAATATAAATTTCAGAGAATACCTTCTGTTGGTTTTTTAATCAACTTGATCAATTTTACACAATGAAATAACATTAAGAAATACAGAAATTCAGGACCAGCAGATGGCATAACAGGTACGTCACTGGACTCTCACATAGTTAAACACAGTTCTAATCCCAGACCCAGTGGCTTAAAATTCACACTGGACATGTGTGCATGCGTGCCCAAAACCCCTAGAGGAGAATGGAGGGGAGACTGTGGTGTGGCCATCCCCCATGGCGGGGAGTGATTTCTGGCTTTTTGTATTTCTGTTTCTCTTTGTCTCTCTAGTGGGTACATGTGTCCTATAGCACAAATCTTTCTTAAAAACAAAAATATAGAAATGATGTGAATTATATTATAAAAATATGACATATTTTAAAGAAAGAGACGTAACTGTAAGAGACATGTTAATATCACAAAAACTTTAAACAGATTTAAAATATTAAGTCTTGCTAAATATCTCTCTATATATATTTAGTATGATGCAGCAGGGCTTAAGCAAATAAAAATAAAATGTTTATAAAGATAAACTTGGTGAGTGCTATTTGTCTGATTTTCTGTATTAAATGTCAGATATTATAAGAAATCCATAGGTCTAAGATTGCAAGTGCATTTTCAAATATAAGGCAATTATTACTCTTGAAAGCAGCAGCTTTTACTGTTTAAAAAAGCTAGTAGCAGCATGTAAAAATAAACATTACAAAACACTGAGTAAAACAACTTTTACCATGAAAAGATGAATCGGATTAAAAATATAAAGCACCTTTCTTTCAAAACCAACTATGGGTGAAGACCCCCATCTCAGAATAAACCCATCTAAAATCGCTCAAGCTTCCTTTACTTGAGAAAGAATACATCTGATTCTACATCTGACTGTGTTGAAAGAACACAGTTCGTGTCCCTAGGAAGCTAAAGTGCAGTGGAGGCAAATCATCGGAGTGTAGGACTCATATATATGCTTCTACATGGTTACTATAGTTACTACAGATGAGTATAGTTTTACTGGCTACACAGTCTTTCCTGACAAGCTGTAGACCACAGAGAAGTAGCATGCTCCCTGTGTTCCGTGGTTTTCTTTGCATAGATACAGATTTTTTTTAATGTAAATAGAAAGCAGCAAAAAAAAAAGTGTTAAGCAGTATCAGGCTTGGTAGTTTTTGTTTTTAAAAAGTGCTACACAAAATGTCACATTTCAGAATCTAACAACATCACTCTAATTCGTGCCATTAGAACAGACTGATGATTACTGGGATCTGCTCGAAAGAGAAAAACAATCACCTCTTCTGTATCACGTCCAGTGAGATACAAGAGTTCAATAGGCAATCTTAGAGATTTGGCCAGACACGTTTTATATATAAGGCATCTGTGACTAAGAGAGGCTCTGTATTACGCGTATAAATGTATTAGGTGTAAGCGTATTAAGTGCAAGCTTCTTAGAAAGGCACTGGTGTCTCTGCCTTGCTCAGGGATCTAGACTGGCCGTGGCCTGGTCAGCTCTTCTTCCGACACTCAGGTCCTGCCTCCTTGCAGGCAGATCCTGAGTCCTCCCCAGTGAGTAACAGGGGAGCAGCTGTGGACAATATAAATCTTATAACTGATTGAAATATGTGTGTATGTGTGTTTTGTAATAAACTCAAATTTCCCATTGAAATTTTAATAAACTTTGCATCATTCTGCAAACCGCCTTTGGTTTTGATTCCACGTGGACAAGTAAAATGTTCCTTGTTCTATAAAACGTATTTATGCCTGCCCCTTCTTTTCCTTTTAAAACCTAAAAATGTCTTTCTTTCCCCTGGAATCAAGTTTGTCTTCTATAACAGACTGCGTTTATGGACAGGAGAGAGGAGAGAAGCCATGTCACAAAGACTACTCTTAAAGCTCGCCATTTCACCACCTACTAAGGTGAAACTCTAGGATTCATTTCCCCTTATCTCCTGTTGATAGTATTTTCAAGACCATTCTGTATATGACTAATACACTTTCCAGGATGAACTCCTTGTCTACCAAGTAGACTCAACACGTTTACATTGCATTCTTATACTCATTCTCTTGACCTACCTGACAAATGTCCCATAAAAATAACATGCAAAGTAGAGAAATATATTTGCAAATACTTGAGCCTTGACTGTAAACCTAATCCAATATTCCCCAGATTTTTAATAATCATGATTGATGGTTTGCTTTGTGCCTTTATCTTGATGAACGCGGTGGTGGTGATCTTTCAAAATACATGAAGTCCTGAAATTGGAAGAAGAATGATATGTGAACAGATAGAAAGACAGATAGTTTATTGATTATAATACATACAATGTTATCTTGTATCATTTATCAAGGGAATTGTTCATTCCAGTGAAAAATAAACACATCTAATGAAATCTTTATGAAGAGGATCTAATGTGAAGAGTACCAATTACAAACTTGACCTTGTCGATAGACAGCCTGATTTCCATTTTGGGTACCACTGAGCTAAATATTATCATTAAAAGCAGGAAAAAACGTGCTAAATCTAAGATCGGTACAACAGCAAGGGGTACTTTGACAGGAGCAGTAAAGAGGGGGTAAAGGACATTAGCTTTAGAGTTATTTTATTTCCTTAAAGAATCCCAGAACAGACATTTTAGATTAGTGCACATGGTAAAAACATGCAGTAATGCCAAGTATACCCACTAGATGCCTAATATCTTCCAAATACTTTCCTGGCACTTTACTCACATCGTCACTAATACCCATAACCTGAAAAAACACAAGTTTTCTATCTCCATTTTACAGATGAGGATACTGAAGCTTAGATTATTAAACATTTGTGAAACAGTAATGAGTAAGTGCACAGGAAGTATCCGGCCTAGTTGCAAGTGTGTTCCCTTTCTACAACACCACACGGTTTCCTGTCAGAAAGAATTCCCTCAGGATAACTCACAAATAAAAGGCTTACAATGAGAAAGCACGCTCCAAAAATCATGGCTTTCATCTTCACATCCAGGTCCAGGGGGAAGTGAATGTCAAAGTGGTCAGCGTCCGCCATGGTTGACATCAAACCATTCCACTTCCTAATAATACTGCCGATGTGGGACACACCATCCAGGGACTTGACCTAGCGTGACAAGAATGTGGCTTTATGATGCATGAAAGATAGATGGTGTGGTGGTTGAGGTGCTGGATCCCACATGGCCAACTGCATGGTACACCTGCCAGCATGTGTGCATGTGTCTCCAGAATCCTGAGAAGTGAATGGAGAAGGAACTGTGGCATGGTCACTTTTTTCCTGGGAGGGTGATTTCTCACTTTCTCTTTGCCTTTCTCCAGCAAGTGCACATGTCCTATGGCAAAAATCTAAAAAATAAAAAATAAAATAAAGAAGGACCCTGGCACTTGCCCCAAGAAAAATACCCAAATATCCAATGATCACTTGGCAATAAGAATGATTGCATGACTTGCCCTCGATACCTGGCTTATCCACATGTTCTACAGTGCCTTTTTGATAAAATAAGCAATACTTAATGATACGGTAATACAAAATGAGAACTAAGAAAAGTTTCCTGGGTACCACAGATGTATTTGAAGAACCAATTTTAGCAGATGATAGGTCTTGCCGAATTGCAAGGCATTCAGAAAGTGTACTTTAAGAAACCCAGAAAATATTTCCAAGAATTCCCTTTGTCAGATTCATACAGTAATAAACATTTTGTAGCCATTGACATGAAGGCAAAACAAAAAGATTTTTTTTCCTTAAGAAAATGTTTCGATACAGTCTACTTTGAGTTTTATCCATTTTTGCAGCTAAGCTATTTCTCTGGCTGCATCTAGACTAATCTTCCTCAAAGTGGCAATTTGCAAACCTTAGGCCTGCTCTACAGGGTCTCTCATTATGTGGGACAGTTGTAAACCTAGAATCTATATTCCCACCCTGAAACTCTTTGGAAAAATGGGTAATTAAATATAGCCAAAAATAGAATAGTCTGTCAGAAGGCTTACTGCTTTTCATCAAGTACTGAAATAATAAAGAGGATTTCACAGTTTAGGAAACATCAAGCCATCTACTAACTAATTTTAAAAATTATCTGATGTTGACTGGTCAATCAATCTTTCTTCATACTGCTTTATTCATGCATATAGAAAAAACTGCCTAAGCCAGGCCACTCTGAGGTCTGTGAGCATGTAAAAGGAAAAATTAGTAGGAACATGATTTATATATATGTTTACCTCAAAAACAGAATCGGACCCACAGCCGTAGGTAGAGCATGGTCCACGCACCCTCAGGACATTCTCTTTCTTCTCATTCTGGATGCTATACACCGCCCTGCACAAATTCCAGTGCTCGGCCACAAACCCGATGGTGCTGCCAGGAGGACACTGTACCTCCAGCTGCCAAAGAGTCAGGGACAGGGGTTAGGATACATGTACACATGCATATACACATACATGTGCATCATATACTCATATACATCCACACATACATGCATAGACACATACATACACATACATATACATACACTCACAGACATACAGACGTACACACAGAGACACAGTTTGTAAGCATAAACATATAGACATACACACAGACACATATGCACACACAGGCACATATATGTACACAGACACATGTGTGGACATGCATACACATACATGTACACAGAGACACATAGATGTAGACATATAGGCGGACATACATACACATATATATGTACACACAGAGTTGTGCGTACATGCACATATGTGTACACAGACATGTATGTGCATGCATACACATACACACGTACACATGTATATGCATAGACACATGAACATACATGCACATGTGTGTATACAGAGATGTAGACATACATGCATAGTCACATGGATTTACATGCATAGATACATAGGTGTACATGCATAGACTCATATATGTACATGCATAGATATATATACATAGACATATATACATACCCACATACACATATATACACACATAGACACATACATATATACATATACTCATATACACAACATAGATGTGCTCTTGCTTATTCAAGGACAAGGGATATGAGAGTTGGAAGAGAAAGTCTCCCCTCTGCTCTGGACCACTTTTAGGGGTATAGTTCAGTGAGCAGCCTTACAGCATGAGGTGCCGTTTCCCTTGGAACAAAGAGCGGGCTTAATTACTGCTTGTTACAAAATGGCGAGGTGTCGGAGCTCAGTGCTCGTGCATAGCCTGGACCGTCCCCTGGAATTTGGGGACAAGGAGCAGCTACACAAAACGCTGCTGCTCCTACTGCCACTGTGTTGGAAGAAAGGTCTCTGCTGCTGATGGAGGGCTCACAGCAACAGGCTAGCATCTCAGATTTCAAGTTAAGCAAAACCAAATCCTAGACATGATTATTACAGAAAATAAAAAGAGGTAAGAGGCATTCTAGAAACTGTGTATTGTGAAAACAACTGAGTGTATGTAGAGGTGTATGAAAGCACTTTAAAAAAAGATGTATTTAATTTTATTATTATAATTTTAAAATTTGCTATAGGGCACATGCACTCACTAGAGGCAGAGAGAGAAAGTGAGAAAGCAAGCTGCCAGATCTGGGACTCAAACTGTGGTTGAGCATGTGGGAGACCAGCATCTTAACCACCATGCCACCTGCTGGCCCCGAAAGCCACTTATCTAATTGCCTGAGAGTGCACACGTTTCTGCATCTGTGTGTGAGAGAAAAAGACAGGAGTACTCCTGCCCCATTGGGAGTGGTTACTCTGCAATCCTTTTCCCTCTATTTAGCCTTCTCATCAGAATTTTGGGTCCACACACGTGCCTGGCATGTTTTTCAGACTCAAGGCTGAGATTTGAACCACCGTCAGTTATATGGAATCTGGTTCTCTTAACCACTGTGTTTCAGGGCTGGCTCTTCAAAGTCATCCTTAAAAAGAGTTTTAAAATATTGTCCACTATCTTGTTTTAACTAATTATTTTTACATTATTACTTCCTGAAGAACTAATATCAGCCTATATAATCACAAAAGAGACATAAAGATTAAATTATTTAGTAAAAGGCCAAAGTAAAAATTCTATTGAGTATTTCCCTAGGGTTAACTGTACTTTCCTAAGGATTTTTAGAAAGGACAACACAGGACACAGAATAGGACTGCAAACCTTTGCAAGTTGCCAGATCAGGACATTATTGCTCATGTATAAAAATTCACACTAATTCACAAACTATAAATTTGATAGCTTCTTGGAACTGATATCTCACATAACTTGAAGCCAAAGAGGTTTTTAAAAACTAAAATTAAATTAATTACTTTACAATATTCATATCATGAGGCTGGCAGGTAGCTTGATGGGTAAAGGTTCTGGACTACCACATGGCCAACTGCAGTTCAAGTCCTGGACCTGGCAGCCTGCACTCACTCTCTCTGGTCAGAATTGAAAAATAATGATAATAAATAATTCTTTTTTAAAAAAAAAAATTAAACCATGATACACTAATCAGCCATAAAAAGGAATGAACTATTGGGGCCAGTAGGTGGTGTGGTAGTTAACATTCTAGTTAGACTTCCACATGGCTGACTATGGTTTGAATCCCAGATCTGGCGGATTGCTTTCTCTCTGTCTCTCTCTCTCTCTGTCTCTCTCTCTCTCTCTCTAGTGAGCTCATGTGCCTTGCAGCAAATTAAAAAATGGTAATGATGACAAGTAAAATTAAATAAATAATTCTTTTAAAAAAAGGGAATGAACTATTATGATACAAAACAGTTTATATGAATCTCAAGGTAATTAGCCTAGTTAAAATAAAAAGCTAACCTTGAAAGATTATTTATTATTATAATTGTGTATATATCAAATTTTTGATAAGATGAAATTATAGAGAGACAGAAAACAGAGTAGTGGTTACCAAGGTTTAGGGATGAAATGAAGGGAAGAAAGTGGGTGTGGTCATGAAAAGGGGTTTTTGTGGTGATGAAAGTGTTATTTATTTATATTATACTGGTGGATAAAGGAATCTGTACAGTTAATAAAATGGCATGACTGGGAACCAGCAGTTAGCATAATGGCTATGTTGCTGGACTCCCACGTAGTCGACCGGTTCGTGTCCCAGACCCAGTGGCTTAAAACTCACGCCGGGCGCATGTGCGTGCATGCCCAAGATCCCGAGAGGAGAATGGAGGAGAAAGGATTGCAGCGTGACCATCCCCTCTGGGGGGTGATTTCTCACTTTCTGTCTCTATGTCTCTCTCTGTCTGTCTGGTGAGCACACGCACCCTATAGCAAAAACCTCTCCAAAAAAAATAAATAAATAAAAATAAAAAAAAAATAAAATGGCATGGCAAACATCAATACAAGTGAAACAGAAGATAGCTGGAACCAAAAGATAGCATAATAGTTACGTCACTGGACTCCCACATGACCGACTACTGTTCAAGACCTGGACTTGCCAGCTTGAAACTCACCCTGCACACATGTGAGTATGTGCTCAAAATTCCAAAAAGAGAATGAAGGAGAAGGGATTGTGGTGTGGCCATCCTCTGTAGGAGGCGATTTCTCACTATCTATCTCTTTCTGTCTCTGACTCTCTAGCAAGTGCACGTGCCCTAAGGCAAAAATTTGTCAAAAAAAAAATAAAAAAAAGAAAAAAGATCTGAAAAAAAAAATCTAGAGGGACCAGCAGTTAGCATAATGGCTAAGTCGCTGGACTCCCATGTAGTCGACTGCGGTTTGTGTCCCCGACCCGGCAGATTAAACTCACGCCAGGCACATGTGCATGGATGCCCAAGATCCCGAGAGGAGAATGGAGGAGAAGGGATTGCAGTGTGGCCATCCCCCCGGGGGGGGGGGAGATTTCTCACTTTCTGTCTCTCTGTCTCTCTCTTTCTCGCGAGCGCACACGCACATAGCACATAGCAAAAAAAGCTCTCAAAAACAAAAGAAAATCTAGATAATGTTATAGGAAAAAAGTTTCCTAAATTGGACTATTTGCAATTTTAATTTCCTTTGTTCTGGCTTCCTATAATTTCAAAGGCTACTTTTATAGGCTTTGATTTAAAAAACTCAACTCATAAATATGAAAAATGCTTATCATATGCAAAAGCATTGAGCATAAGAGATTCACTTTAAATATAAGGTTGCTATTATGAAGATAATAACGGCAAAAAAATAACACATCTGAGAACAGTAGATAATATTTATCAAGCATTATGCTATTTGCTAGGCACTGTACCAAGCAAATAACATTGATTCGTCACTTAATCCTCAGAAAATCATCCTATCGGATAGGATAATGTCTCCACTTTACAGATAAGGGCACAGACAGTTGTAAAGAACTCAACATTTAGTAAGTGCTGGTACTTAACACAATATATCACTTCAATCACCCAGTAATGCTATGAGGTATTGTTCTACCCAGTTTATAAATAAGAACACTGAGACTCACTGAGGACAGAACAATTATCCAGACTTAATTGGACAGCATATCTGAAATTCAGACTCTAGTTGGTCTCTTTTTTATTTTATTTATTTTTTTTTGAGAGGTTTTTGCTATAGGGTGTGTGTGCTTGCGAGAGAGACAGAGAAAGCGAAAAATCACCCCCTAAGGTGGATGGCCATGCCTCAATCCCTTCTCCTCTCAAGATCTTAGGCATGCGCCCGGCATGAGTTTAAGCCTCTGGGTCCGGGACTCGAACCATGGTCGACTACATGGGAGTCCAGCAATGTAGCCATTATGCCAACTGCTGGTCCCTTGTTGGCCTCTTTCTAAAACCATTTACTTACAGAAGACTCACTACACTGTAAGAGTACATCTGCATTTTAGTTCTGCACTGTGGACTGCCAAGAGCGACACCCCTGTCAGGCACCTAATTTTTCTGGGCCACTCTCTATATATTGGGTCATCGGAAAAGTCATGACGCAGTTTTGCATACAAAAATATGTCATGACTTTTCCGATGACCCAAAGGAAAGGCGTGGGCTGCGATGGGTAGCGTAAAGTATGCTGTGCAAAGTCTCTCCCGAGGTTCAAAGCAGATGCTTGTGTCTAGTATTACCTTGTCTGACACGATGTAGGTACATTTGAATAAATGTGTGGGTGACTACTGTCCATCTTCATTTCTACGAATAACTCAGTGGACACAACAAGCAGAACTGTGATCCTTCCTAATCAGCTCTGATGTGTGCGCCACCTACTAGCCTGCGCTTGGAGAAGATCCTTGTCTGACTTTCCTTAGGTGAGAACATCACACTTCCTCCCACCCCACTCGCTTCTTCCATTCTTAGTGAGAGAGCCAGAGACAATCCCCTCCTGTGTAGCTTCAGAATGAGGATAACCCTGGGGCCACAGTTAGCGTAATGGCTATGTCGCTGCACTCCCATGTAGTCGACCACGGTTCGCGTCCCGGACCCGGTGGCTTGAAACTCACGCCGGGTGCATGTGCGTGCGTGCCCAAGATCCCGAGAGGAGAATGGAGGAGAAGGGATTGTGGCGTGGCCATCCCCCCTGGGGGGTGATTTCTCGCTTTCTGTCTCTGTCTCTCTCTGTCTGTCTGGCGAGCGCACGCACCCTATAGCAAAAACCTCTCCAAAAAAAATGAGGATAACCCTGTGAAGAGTTGGATGGGGAAGAAACGATGGGTTAGGCTTCCATTCTCTGACCTCTTGCCTGGCTGAGGGGCAACAGAAGCAACAGCAGGTACATCGGAAAGGCCTCTGCATTGTCATGATTTCTCGGCCCACACAGTCAGTGACCCGCAGGACGAAGGGCCTGAGTGTCCGATAAGCATTCCTGGTAAAGTCATCCGTGTCTTCATTTACAAGGTAGACCATCTGGTCTGAGTTGTTTTTAACATCATATCTATTGTTAGTTTCAAAATGTGTCATCACTAAAACATAAAATTGAGAAAGCCATCTTACATTAGAGCCTTCGTTAAAAGGGCTATACGAAGCCCTTGTTTAGAGTCTTAAAGCACATTAGCTTTTAAAAACATTTCAGGTAAAATATGCACAATGGATTAGGACACCAAAACATGTTTATATACCCTAAAAGCATTTGAGTAATGTTTAACATTTAAAACATCGAAGAAGTTTAGTGTAAAATAACTCTTAGAATTTTTCCCAGTAAAGGCAAAGGTTGAAACAATATTCCTGGAGTATTAGAATTCTGAAAAGTTTACTTATAAAGCCACTTAAATGAAATTGTACATTGGACCATATATTAATCAGCTAATGAAATAAGCCGAGATGACTAGGGTCCTTACTAACTGCAGATAAGAAAACAAACTAAGGAAAGTCAAAGGCCCTATGTGGTGACCAACTGAGTAAGCGAATGCAGCGAGGTCAGTACCTCTGTGAGGAAACATTGAGAACAGCCATCATGTTACCGACAGTAATGCCTTCCCCCAGAGCAAGGGCACTGGGCTAGAGTCAGCAGGCTTGGATTCTCTTTCCAGCTTGGCCGCTGATGAGCAAACTATGATTCAGCTTCTATTTCTAGCTTCGCAACTGAGTGGTTAACTATGCTGCCCCTAGCAAACTCATCTTCAAAAGGAAAATAATGCAGAAAGCAGCATGGGTAAGTGGTAAGGAGGGCTGACTGGCTAAAACATAAGTCCTTTCCAAGTCTAAGAGCGTATCATTACGTGAGCTAGGTAAAACTGGACAAAACAATTCACTTTGTTACTTTCTTGAAGACAGCGTAACAGATGACAGTCTTTCCTCAGTGAACCACAAAACAATGGCTCAATATAAGAAAAAGGAATAAACACTGGATAATGCAAATTTCCACCAGATTAAAATACTGCTAAACACCACAGAATTATACGTACGTTCCAGAGGTTCAAAATGCTGAAGAACATGTATGTTGTCCAACTGTTGGGATAAAAGAAAGCAATTAGAAGATAGAAATAACAGAGTTGAATCAAATTGTAACAGCAAGTACTAGCAGATGGAGTAATGGCTCTGTCACTGGACTCTCATGTAGTTGACCACAGTTCGAGTACCGGACCTGGTGGCTTAAACTCATACCAGGCACGTGTGCATGTGTGCCCAAGATCCTGAGAGGAGAATGGAGGAGAAGGGATTGCAATATGTCCATTTCCCTTGGGGGGTGATTTCTTGCTTTCTGTCTCTCTGTCTCTCTCTTTCTGGTGAGCGCACGCACCCTATAGCAAAAATCTCTCAAAAAAGAAAGAAAGAAAAAAATTATAACAGCATTAGAAAAGAAACTAGTAAGTTTTTAAATGTATTGATTGATACCAAAGTGCCTGTTCTGAAATTAAATAGAATAAAAACATTTACCAAGTGGAATTAGCTTACCTGCATCTGCTATAGATAATTATTAGTAGAGCTGTTGAAAAAAAAAAAACTTTTCTCCTGTATTTTAAAAACAGTTGCCTCCTATATCAGAAAAATATCTACTATATTATAGCTATAGCTTCTGGAAGAAGCCAAGTTTACGTAGATGTTCCTAGATCAGTCCCTGCTCCCTGGGCTCCCTGACATGTCATCTAGAGACTGGAGTCTAGGAAGGTCAGGATGATTCATCATGAGCCGCCATAGAAAGGGCAATTCTCTCTGTGGCTTAAGGAGAGCATAAGCCTGGACTTCCACATTACTTCACAGGCCTCTCTAGAAGGGCTTAACATGTAGACAGGTTAACACTGACTCGTATCACTTGAGCTACTAACACCAGTGCTTCCTGGAGTGCATACATTTTTTAAGGAAGAGTTCATGCATGCAGGAAGCATGTGAGTAGGTTTAGGGAAAGGGAGACAGAACATGCTTAGGTGGAAACACATGAAAAGGAAGGTTGATGGGCCAGCAGGTGGTGTGGTGGATAAGGGTGCTGGACTCTCTCATGACCGACCATGGTTCAAGTCCTGGACCTGGCAGCTTGATTTCTCACTCTCTCTCTCTCTCGCTCTCTCTCTCTCGCTTTGTCCCTCTCTGGTCAAATTAAAATAAGAAAATAAATAAAGTTAAATAAAATAATTCTTAAAAAAGAAAAGGGAGGTTGAATGCACCATTAATGAAATTCTTAACTGCCCAGTAATCATTCTAAAGATGGATGGTTTGACAAGCCCATTGCCTGTTATAATTGAGAACATTCTAGTAAAGAGAAAAAAACATATTTGCAGTAAGACTGATTATATTTATTACATAATTATGTGTGTATATATATACACATAATATAAATATAAATATATTTACATATTTATTATATATATTGTTTTTACATATTATAAATATGTATTTAAATCATATATATATAAAATTACAAATCATTAGAACTTTTCTGATCCCTGATCCCGCAACACTGACTTAAATGCTCTATTTCACCAATTATTTGTTGGATGCATTAATAAAAATGTATGAATGCGGTTGTAAATAAAATTAAAAATAACAGAACATGAAGGTTTTGTGGTATAATTAAATATAATAGAGTACAGAGAGGACAGAATTCATAATTAATTACAAACTGTTTTTTGGGGTGTTTTGTAGATTTTTGCAGGAGGGCACATGCACATGCCAGAGAGAAAGAGAGAGAAGGGAAAGTAAGAAAGTGACCTCCCTGGGGCATAGCCCTCCCGCTACATTTCTCATTCCTTCTGGGATTTGGGGCACACATGCACAGGCACCTGGCATATTTCAGAAGCTAGTGAGTCTGGAACTCAAACCATACGGTCAGCCACATGGGATCCAAACATCTTAGCCATCACACAACAATCTGGCCCTAAAAGCTTTTTCTTACACGAAAACACAAAAGGGTCTAAAATACCTTTAAAAATATCTGAAGTTGCTAAAATGAAAAGCTAAGCTAATCTATCACTACTTGATAAAATATCCACTGCCGAGCAAAATATCCTGAGCCACTAACGCCCATTAAAGTGGAAGATAACACTATGGCAACTCAGAAGCCATGGTTTTGACAGATTGGTACAGGCACTGGCAAAGCCAACACTCCAGAGAGAACACAATCTTGCTACTTTGAGTGTTAAGTCTTGGTAGTCTTGAGAAAGACTCATGTAACTTGCACATGAGATCTCAAAAAGACTGGAGTAGAGAAAGGGAAATGAGGGGCTCTGTGTCTTGTGCTCTTACCCAAGGAGGTGTTTCAACATCCACACGGCTATCACCCATTAGGTGGGCCTTGTGAGGCAAGAATATTAGGCACATTGTAACCTTATCTCATCCAAAACTCCCATAGCAACCTGATAAGGTAGTTATTTCTATTGACTGTACTACTGATATCTTATAGATGGTGAAATTCAAGCCCCAACAGGTTAGGAAAGTTATGCAAAGTTTTAGAGTTAGCAATTAATAGAGATCTGACATGTGTTTGAATGATTCCTTCACTTATTTATTTTAACTCAATATATTCCTGAGAGAAGAAGTAGAACCCATAAAATATGTCCTCTAAAATTATATTATTTATTTCTTCCATGAACAAGAGAAACAGAGACAGCACTCCCAACAGAGTCTTAATCCACCAGGTCACGGGCATGCAATGCCCAGCATACTCAGGCAGGTCTCTGGACATGAACCCGGAACTTTGCTGTGTGGGTCAGCCTTAAGAGTGTTGTGTCTTACCACTATGTCACCATCTGACATCAAAATAGGTTAATTTAACCACTTTTAGAGTAATAGAAGAAATGATGAGAGAAAGGGTGAGAGACAGACAGGTATGCTGTGATCAGCTGCCCTGGATTTCCAGCCAGCTAAGATCATGAGGGCAGACACATGCCTACCATAGACCCATCTGAACTCTGCAGGGACACATGGTCCCACCATGGCAGAGGTGTGCACCACCACCTGCACCCCCACAGCAGGCCCTACGATACTTTCCCCCATACTTATTCCTACTTCTAGTTTCCTAATTTCCTTCAAGAAGACAAATGTCTGTCTAAAATCTTGATATAGACTCTTTATGAAATCTGTCCTCATCCCACTAAAACATAAACATCCCTATACTTTTTGCTTTCTGAAATAAGCACTCCTGGGACCAGCAGTTAGCGTAATGGCTATGTCGCTGGACTCCCACATAGTCGAACGCAGTTCGAGTCCGGACCCAGTGGCTTAAACTCACGCCGGGCACGTGTGCATGCGTGCCCAAGAACCCGAGAGGAGAATGGAGGAGAAGGGATTGTAGCATGGCCATCACCCCACCGGGGGGTGATTTCTCACTTCCTATCTCTCTGTCTCTCTGGTGAGCGCACGTGCCCTATAGCAAAGACCTCTCCAAAAAAAGAAAAGAAATAAGCACTCCTCGGTTTATACTCATAAAGTAGATATCTAACATTATTGACCCATCCCATTCCTTTTAATCATTCTATCCATTCTTCTGTCTCTTCCTATTGGATTCCCCATGGTCATATTTCATAAGAAAACAACTTGGATTTACATGAAGTACCTGAGTGAGGTATTCCAGACCAGGAGGGCAGTTAGCCATAGGTGTTGGCCCTGGCATCCATGTTATTGGAACAGGCTGAATCGTCCCAGGGTATTTTCCAGGTTGATACTGGATGGGACGGGTACCGCTGGTTGACTGGTACAGGGGGTAGGTACTGGGCTGCTGTGGACTGTAGTATCCCATAGGCAAGCCTCCTGGATAGCCTGCAGGTGGAGGGACAGCTACTCCAGGGGGCCCTGTGTTCAACAACAAGCAAAATTGTTACACAGTATTAACACTACAACACAGTGGAAGTCAGCCTGACTTTTAACATACACATGGAATGGATTATACAACACCTACTTAATAATAATGAATTGTTCTATTTTCTCCTTTTTTAATTTTTTAAAATTTATTTTATACATTTGGGGCCAGTAGGTGGTATAGTGGTTAAGTGCTCTGGACTCCCACATGGCCGAGTGTGGTTCGAGTCCTGGACCTGGCAGCTTGCTTTCTCACACCCTCTCTGTCTCTCACTGTTATTTCTCTCTGGTCAAATTAAAAATAAATAAATAAACAAATAATTATTTTAAACAAATTTTAAATAAAAATGTATTTTGTACATGCAATCACTATACATCACTTAGCTTGTAAAGTGAATTTATCCAACTGAATACACTTCATGCCCATCCAGTTGAGAATATGATACGCGTTATCATCAGCAGATAATCATCCATTTGTGTCCCATAAATGTCTTGCCTCTCTGTTTTTCTCCTTCTTTCCTCACACACTCCTCCTTCTCCCTCTATTTTCTCTTATACCCTGTACCAACAAGGCACTGAGAACATTTCCTTACATATTCATTCATTTAGTCTTCTTAAACCTTATAAGATAATTACTCCCATTTCAGATATGGAGAAATAAAGTTTGGAATCTTTTTTTTTTAACTGCTACTTTGATTAAGGTATTTATTCAAAATAAGCTGTCCAAAATAATTCAATCTTTACACAATAAACCAGTTTAAGGGATTATGCAGCAGTTTCTTTCCTTCTGTGGTAGGATTCTTTGCTGCTGGCATCTTTTCAGCTGCTGGTTTCCTGGTAGCTGCAGCCTTTGTTCCCACCAAAGGTTTCTTCTGCTTCTTAGCAGCGACTCCTTTTCCTTTCTTCCCTACCACAAGCCTCTTGCCGACGACAACACCTTCTCGTCAGTTTTAGCCTCTAGCGCACTGCTGCCACCTTACCCAGCTGGCGTCTGTGATTCTTGACCTGGGGAAGAATGGTGTTCCGGTGCATCGTCTTTGCATATGGGTTAAGCTTCAATGCGATTTTCAGGGTTTTCTGGTGGTTTCTTCTTCAGGACTCTGCAATGAATCTTCTTGAGTGGTGATCGGAGGGCTCTTTGGATCTTTGGACTTTTCACAATGCCGCTAAGGTCTGTGTTCATCATCTTGTGCATGAGAAGACTGAAGTTACTCTTGAGGAAAGCAGATTTCCACCAAGTGCCGTACAATTCGTCTAACTTCCAGAAAGCACTTTCCATCCAAATGCAGAAACATCCCACATGCCCACCAGGAGTAAGTTTCAGAATGTGCAACCTCCTTTCATTAAGCAGAGTGATTCCTGGGATGTATCCAAAGGCCTTGAAGATACCATTGCCTTCGCTATAGAGGATGCCGGGTCCCCTGTGCTGGATACGATGACGGTTTCTCATTTTTCCCTGGCCAGCTCTTATTCCCGAGAGGCATAGACCATTTTTATGTCATTCCAGGCCTTTAGTTTCTTCAGAAGCAAAACAGCCTCCTTGGTCTTCTTGTAGCCTTCAACTTTATCTTCAACCACCAAAAGAAGTTCAGGAACTTCCTCAACAAAATGACCTTTAGACATGACCAGAGCTGGTGAGGCCAAGGAGCCAGGGCAGAGAAGATGGTGAACTGTGTTTGGGAAGTGTTCACTCTACCGTGCCACCGGAGCCAGTTCTGAGTTGGTGCAAACATGCAACCTCCTGGAAACATTAAACATTTCTGAAAATATCCTGTCCAGATCGGTAAGACCCACCACCTCAAACTCTGGGGATTCGAGCCACAACTCTCTCAGTCCCCAGACTCAGTGCTGGTCTGATAACTTGCTAATTCACTGACAGCATAGGGCTGTCTGTCATTTTTGTGCACATTGGTGTGAACAAAGTTCATGATATCTGGTCAAATGGAAGCCTTGAATAGAGCAAGCAAAGTGACATTTTTGCTACATGACTCCCCCTTTTCAGAGTACACTGGCATTGGTGGATGAGCACACACCATGGAGGGGAAAGGAGAAGACCCAAGGCGTGGAACATCTTAACATCGCAAATATTAGGTCTCTCCTTTGGAGATAACATACTTATTTAATCAGGTTGAGTGGGATTAGCATATGATAACACTGTAAATTGTTATTATATTTATTGTTGTTATTGTTTAAGGTCACAAAGATAGTAAGATCTAATTTACTTCAAAGGAGTGCTTTGCATGATTATGCTGGGCTACCTTTGTGTTCTAGTTCTGAGTTCCTCAACCCTGGCATCTTTTCAAATCAGTTTCTTAGGCCTATTGTCTCATTAGTTGGGGCTGCTATAATAAAATACCACAGCTGTGTTGCTTTGTCAACAAAAATAACCAACTCTGCAAAATAATAATTAATACGGTTTATTTCTATGCACAAATCTGAGTGGCCTAGGCCCAGAGAGGAGGCAAAACATGCCTTTCTCGGGGTGATCAGGTACAGGGGTTCTTTTATTTGATTTTGAGAGTGAGGGACAAAGTTTAGGATTTAGTGAAGAGCTTTCCATTGGTCTGGTCCCAAAAGGAGGGACATGTGGAAGAGGGGACTTGTAGGTTATAGGTGGTTCCACAATTTTTAGATTGGTGATTGAATAGAGAGGTCTGTGTTTTGGGAAGGGATCAGCAAAGAGTGTAACAGAGACAAGGGGGCTTGTATACCGTCACAGGATACTGCCTCTGGAGCCTGCAGGTGGCTTAGGGTTGAGGCGCTAGACACTCCCATGCGGCTGGTCACGGCTTGAGTCCCAGACCTGGTGGCTTGCTTTCTCACTCTCCTTCTCTCTTTGTCTCTCTGTCTCTCTCTGGTCAAATTAAAATAAATGAATGAATAAATAAAATTAAATAATTCTTTAAAAAAACAAAGATACTGTCACAAGGACAAGATGTTGGAAGAGTCCTGGTTTCAATGAGTCAAAATGATGTTAATGATGGTGGGCGTGACTCATCCATCACAGGGATGCTATGCCAGGGACAGGATGTAGGGAGGTTTCTGTTACCAAATGGGTCAAACTGGTCAGTTATGTCTGTGGGCATTTCTCACCCCAGGTCCTTTGGAAGGGATTTTAGAAACAGGAAAAAGCAGTCAGATCTCTGTCCTCAGCTTCAATGACTAGCATTTCTTTCTCACAGTTCTGGTGCTTATCAAACTCATGGTCAGGCTGGTGAGGACTCTCTTCCTGATTTGCACACAGATATCTTCCTGCTGTGGCCTCACCAGGTGAAGAGAGAGATCATCTCTGTGTAGTCTCTTATCATAAGGGTATTCATTCTTTTTCATTTTTTTTAAGAGGTTTTTGCTGTAGGGCATATGCGTACTCACCAGAGAGACAGAAAGTGAGAAATCACCCACTAGGGGGGATGACCACGCCACAATCACTTCTCCTCCATTCTCCTCTCAGGCACGTACACACACACACACACACACACACGGTGTGAGTTTTAAGCCTCTGGGTCCAGGATTTGAACTGTGGTCAACTATGTGAGTTGACCAGTGACGTAACTATTACGCCTACTGCTGGTCCCAAGAGTATTAATTCTATCATGAGGGTTGCACCTCATGACCTAATTAAGTCTGAAAGGCCCTATCTCTAATATCATCACATTGGGAACTAGTGCTTCACTATGTGAATTTGGGGAATACAGACATCAAACATTCCAACCATAGAACTTTTCGCTCCACCATTTCTTCTCACCTACCTCCAACAGAAATCTGATACATTTTGTCTTCATCATAAGTCAGTCAAAGGATCTGAATTTTTTTTTTTAAGAAGAAATATTTTATAATGAATTAACACAAAAAAAAAAAACCCAAATGTGTGACTTTAGGATTCTTTTTTTTTTTTTTTAATGATCTCTTAAGCAGTGGTCACTTTTTTGAAAAAATTACTTATTTATTTACTTCATTCTATTTGTTATTCTTTTTTAATTTGATCAGAGGAAGGAAAAGTGAGAAAGCAAGCCTGGGACTCGAACCAAGCTTGGCTATGTGAGAATCCAGCGCCTTTAACCACCACACCACCTGCTGGCCCCAGCAGTGGTCACTTTTAATTTCACAATAACTTTTATAATTCAAAGAATTCTTGGGACCAGCAGATGGCATAATGGTTATATCACTGGACTCCCACGTAGTTGACAGCAGTTCAAGTCTTGGATCCAGCAGCTTAAAATTCTTAAACCCACACCCAGATACATGTGCATGCATGCCCAAAATCATGAGAGGAGAATGGAGGAGATGGGATTGCAGCATGGCCATCCCCCGGGGTGGTGATTTCTCACATTCTGTCTGTCTCTTTCTGTTTCTCTGGCAAGCACACATGCCCCACAGCAAAAATCTCTCTTAAAAAAAAAAAATTCAAAACATTATCAGCATATAGCTAGAAGGATGCTCATGTTGCTGAGCTATATCTCTCGTTACCATACATTTCCAAATAATTTTGATCACTGTCATTCTTTTTTATTTTTGTCTTCAAGGTTTTGTGCAAAGTCTTGTGGCTGAAAACAGAAATTAATTATGTAAATCAGGAGATCTCATGGGCCCAGCCACAGAGGCACAAGTGGTAGAACGCTACTGTTCAACGCTGGAGCCATATGGGAAAGCCCAGAGTTCAGAGCCTTCTCACGTGGGAAGGTTCCCAGTTCAAGTCTGGAGACTTCCTCGAGTACACAGGGCACACATGTGCACTTGCCCACGATCTGAGGTGTCTGAAGGCTGAGGTAGATGACACTGTCAGTCCCTTGTTGGGGGTGCCATCTCTCTATATCTGTATCGCTCACTCATGGAAAAAATAAATAAACTTCTAAAAATATTATGTCTCAATACACCAAGTGCTTCAAAATAATCTGGTGTTCTTAGTAAAATTGCAATTCCTGGTCCCTATGTCAATCTATTGAATCAAACACTCTAAGATAAAACTTAACAAGAAAAATGTCTTATTTCAATGATTCTTTTTTTAAAAAAAAATGCACAATTCAATGGTTAAAGTTTCTGAAAGTTGTGCAACCATGAATTTAACTATTGTTTCTTTGGTTGCTTTTGCTTTGGTATCATAGTTAAAAAACTAATCTGAGGTCATGAATACTTATATCTTATCCTACAAGGTTTATAGTTTTAATTTCTACATGTAGTTTTGTTTTGTTTTGTTTTGTTTTTTTTGGAGAGGTTTTTGCTATAGGGCACGTGCGCTCGCCAGACAGACAGAGAGAGACAGAGAGACAGAAAGAGAGAAATCACCCCCCCAGGGGGATGGCCATGCCGCAATCCCTTCTCCTCCATTCTCCTCTCAGAATCTTGGGCACGCACACACATGCACCCAGTGTGAGTTTAAGCCACCAGGTCTGGGACTCGAACCGCGGTCGACTACGTGGGA
Organism: Tupaia belangeri chinensis; assembly: GCF_000334495.1. Taxonomy (NCBI): domain Eukaryota; kingdom Metazoa; phylum Chordata; class Mammalia; order Scandentia; family Tupaiidae; genus Tupaia; species Tupaia belangeri. The sequence continues at coordinate 386,310 of NW_006209381.1, forward strand.
GTCCAGCGACATAGCCATTACGCTAACTGTTGGTTCCTCTACATATAGGTTTTTGATCCATTTTGAGTTAAATTTTGTAAATGCTGTTAAATAAAGTTTTAAATAAATTCTTTTATATGTCAATACTCAATTGTCTCAGTATCATTTGTTGTAAAATTTTTTCTTTCTCCGATTGAATTATGTTGACACTCTTGTTAAAATCAATTGGTTTTAAATGTTGGTTTTATTTCTATAATCTCAATTTAAATTTTTTTTCACCTCTTCCATGAGAGAGGCAGAGACAAAGACAGAAAGTAGAGAACAAAAGAGAGAGACAGGCACCATCAGCAGTGTCCCCCAATGTGACATCATCCTTAACCAGCCAGGATGATGGGTATGTGTGCAGAGAGATCTCAGGATAAGAACCTGGGGCCTTCCTGTGTGGCCTCAGCACTGCAGAATGTTGCATTGTTGCATTATCACTGCATACCCCCACAGTTTGTCTAGAATCCCAAGTTTGTTTCGAAGAGATTTTTGCCATAGGGTACATGTGCTTGCCATGGAGACAGAAACAGACAGAGAGACAGAAAGCGAGAAATCACCCCCTTGTGGGGGATAGCCAAGCCCTTCTCCTCCATTTTCCTCTTGGGATTTTGGGCACACATCACATGCACATGTACCTGGCATGACTTTCAAGTTGCCGGGTCCAGGACTTGAATCATAATCAGTCATGTGGGAATCCAACACCATAACCACTACACCACCTTCTGGCCCCTTAATTTTATCTCATTGGTCTATATGCTTATCTTTTTGAGTATGATACAGTATTGACTATTGCAGATTTGTAGTAAGCTGGGAAATTGGGAAGTGTCAATCATCCAATTTTTTTTTTTTCAGATTGCTTGGGCTATTCTGAGCCATTTACATTTTCATATGTTTGAGATTATCAATTTCTGTAGAAGAAAAGCAGATTTGAAAATCAATAAGAATTGAACTGAATCTCTAGATCAATCTGAGGCGTATCACCATTTAACATTTATTTCTTGCAAACCTATGAACATGACAGGCCTTCAAGTCTTCTTTAATTTCGTACAGCAATGTTTTATAGTTCCCAAGGCATACTTCTTACACTTTTTCAATTACCTTTACTCCTGAGTATTTCATTACTTTTGATATTGTTGTCTGTGGAATTGTACTTTTGCTTTCTTTTTCAGATTGTTCATTACAGTGTATGGAAATAAAATTGGCTTTTTGTATATTAATCTTATTATCCCACCACACTTCTAAACTCATTTCTTAATGTTGTATGTCTTGTATTCCGTATGAACAGAGATAGTTTTGCTTCTTCTTTTCAATCAGGATGCTTATTTCTTTTTCTTATCTAATTGCACTGGGTGTAACTTCTAGTATGATGTCACATAGAAGTTATCCTGTCTTATTCTTGTCCTCAGAATGTTTTGAGTTTTTATCATTAAATATGATACTAGCTGTAGTTTTTTTCGCAGATGTCTTTATCAGGCTGAGGAAGTTTCATCCTATTTTCTGAGTGTTTTTAATCAGTAATGGATGCTGGATTTTGTCAAATGCATTTTCCGTGTCTATTCATATAATCATGTGTTTTTTTGTCCTATATTCTATTAATATTGTACATACATTGATTGTCAAATGATAAACCAATCTTTCATCCTCAAGATAGATCCCTTTTAGCCAACATAAAACGTTCTTATGTTGCTGAATTTGGTCTGCTAGTATTCTGGTAAGCATATCTACATCTGTGTTTATAAGCAATACTGACTGGTAGTTTCCTTTTATTGTGATATCTTTATCTGATTTTGCTAATTGGGTAATACCAGCTTCACAGAATGAGTTGGGAAGAACTCACTATTCTTCCATTTTGGGGAGAAAAAGTTTGTAGAGGATTGCGGTAAGCATTTAACAGAATTTAGTAGTTAAGTCATCTGGGTTTTGGCTTCATTTTGTGGGAAATTTTTAAATTACTCATTCAATTTTTGTTATATAGGATTATTCAGTTTTCTGTTTCTTCTTAGGTCAATTTCAATCGTGTGCATCTTTCCAGAAATTAGTCCATTTGATCTAGGTCTTCCCATTTTTGGGCATAAAATGAATTATTGTAGTTCCTTACAATACTTTAAAAACTTTTGTATGATTGGTGGAAATGAGCTCACTTTTACTCCTGATTTTAGTAATTCGTGTCTTTTTATTTTACTCTTAGTCAATATAACTTAGTTTTCTCATTTTGGTTAATACTTTCTAAGAACCAACTTCTAGTTTTACTGATTTTATTTACTGTTCTTTTTTTCTATATCATTTATTTCTGCTTTAATCTTTATTATTTTCTACTGCTTGGTTTAGGTCTTTTTTTTAAAAAGGTAGTAATTTGGGTTACTGAATTGAGATCTTTTTTATTATAGGTATTTACAACTATACATTTCCTTCTTAGCTTTGCTTCAACTACATCTCATAAGTTTTAATACATTTCTTTTGTTTTTATTCATCTCAAAGTGTTTTCTAATTTCCTTTGTGATTTATTTTTGCTTCTGCAGTCATTTAAAGGTTTGGGACCAGCAGATGGCATAATGGCTATGTCATTGGACTCCCATGTAGTCGACCGCGATTGGAATCCTGGACTCAGAGGCTTAAACTCAACGCTGGGCACATGTGCATGCATGCCCAAGATCCCAAGAGGAGAATGAGGAGAAAGGAATGCGGCATGGTCATCTCCCCTGGGGGGTGATTTTTCGCTGTCTCTCTCTGTCTTTCTGGCAAGCACAAACGCCCTACAGCAAAAACCTCTCAAAAAAATGCAACTAAAAGTCATATATATTTCAAATTTCTTAGTGTGAGTTTACAGAAACACAATTTCATTCATCATAAGTAATTCTATATTACAACCACTAGGTGGCGATCAAAGTGAATTTTTACCATTTGATTAATAATATAAAATCCATTACTTGTATGGCATTATATATTTTTTCAACTTACGTATAGTCATTTAATTTGAAGGATGTCATCTACTCTCTCAATAATTTTTTCATATACAGAATAATAGACAGATACTTCCCCAGAAATGGTGAAGTTTCTGCTCTAGAGGAATCCAGGTTCTTAGATACAAAGTGATGGGTAGACAGACACATCAAAGTACTTCATGTTGAAAGCTACTGACGTGACTGCGGTCAGGGAGAGGGTGATCACAGTTTGGGATTTTAATATTTCAGATGTAGGAGAGGCTGGGCCAGTAATGAGGAAAGTTAAAATGGATCGTATCCCCATGTACACATCAGGAAAAGGAAGGAAGCCCAGCTGGGTCCAGAAAATACTGTACAGGAGACAATCTGAGCTCCACAGATCAAGCCTAAGGCCAAAGGAACATATTTTCCATCTTTTTTTTTTTTTTTTGGCTTAATCCAATTGTGTCCACATCTAAATATATTTAAATATATGTTTAAATAAATAGTACTACACTCTAGCCAACGTTTTCTGAGCCATATACTTAAATACAATAGAGACTGAAACTATTTTCTTAGTCAAAAGCAAGTATGTTTTTCATTTTTAAAAATTTGATACACTGCCAAGGACAGGCAGGTGGCATGGGGGTTAAGGCACTGGACTCCACATTGCCAACCACAGTTCAAGCCCCAAACCCAGTGCCTGGAAAAAAAAAAGAATCACAAAAATAAATAAATAAAAACATGTTTTAAAAATTAATAAATTAAAAGACCACAGCTTGAAAAGAAAAAAATTGTACATATTGCCAAATTGCTTTCCAAAAAGACTGTAATAACTCCAATTTGCACTGGTAGTAAAGAGCCATTTTCCTGCGTCACCTCCAGTAGTGACAACAGACTTACAAAAATACTTGTCATAAGGACAAACGCTTTAGTCAGCATCCATGGCCATTCACTCATTGCTCTACCCTCCCCCACCATTTGTCCCGTGCATGTTTACAGCCGATCTTCATGGCCATGTGCTTTTAGAAATGCGGTTCCTACTGATAGGCACCGTCCCCTCCCGCTTTCCTGTAACTGCCAACGTTTTATACTAATAGCAAAATCTGACTTCCTCAGTCAGGGCTCTCCTCAGATCCTTCGCAGAGTCAGATAGTACCTTCTGTGCCCCACTATACTCTCTCTCCATACTTCCTGAGCAGAACTTAAAAACTGCCGTTGATGTTTATAACTTTCACCCTCGGTAGCCCCTAAATCCTCTGAAGATGGAATATATTCTAGAAGACACACAGGAAACTATCTGGAACCCTATGGGCATTCAGTATTCATTTATTGAATCAATCAATAATGCAATCAATTAGTTAAATTAAAAAGTAATTTTGACTCTTAGTAGGTTTTTCTGGAGGCGGGGGCAGGGAGAAGCTTTCCTGTGTATTTAACCTACCTGGTACGAAATGAGAAGTGTAGTCCGGAGGAGCGTCAGGCCTCGGATCTGTTGATTTGATTTGATTTTCCATTTCAACTGCAGGCTGTTCAGGGGCTGTGGGAACTACACCTTGAAGAAAAGAGTTACAAAAGAAATAATAATATGGTTAAATGTTTCCATTTGTTTTCCTATTGGTACACATCAAGGAATATACTCAATTTAAATCACACTCTTCTTATAAAAACATAATTTATCATATGATACATCAGACATCAACCTATTAATAAAGAGTATGAATTCTCAGACTAAACATAGACTGAAAAAATAAAGCTAACCAATTATACCTTGCTTGTGATCAAAGCAGTGAGCTACTCACTCCTAGTTCAGCTGACCCAATGGTGACTCCTAGGTACATAGAAAATTGTTTGTACAATAGAAAAATAAATATTTTTTAAATAATTACTTATTTAATTTAAATTATTATTATTTTTAATTTGCTATAGGGCACGTGTGCTCATCAGAGAGAGACAGTCAGAGGGAAACTGAGAAAGCAAGCTGTTAAGGTCCAAGACTCAAAACGATAGTCACCCATGTGGAGGTCCAGCACTTCAACCATCATGCCACCTGCTGACCCCCCAAAAATAAATCTTTATTCTACTATATATTGTGGAGAACACAGGCATCCATAGGGTGAATTTGTTGTTTCCCCCAATGCTGTCTGGAAAACTCTGTCCAAACAAATTCAAAACATAGCACCAAAATGCTAATGGTTTCAACAGCAGCAGTGCCATGCAAGACTCAATTAGAGGTAATTCAGGCTACCTCTGCAGTGACTCCCATCTCTGCTGTATTCTTCCTAAAAGCAACCTAGGGCACAGTTCATTGCTGCAAGGGAGGTCACGAAGGCACTTTTTATGATCTAATACCTTGGCCTCTTGTTTCAATTAGGAAAATTTCTCTCTGGATTCATTGTAAGTTCTGAACTGCCTGACTTTTTTACCTGATAGAATAGACACGATCCCTTAAGTGTGAGGTTCTATCTTTGTGGGACCCACTCTGAGCCTCCTCTGCCACGGGGGGCTCTCTCTTACCACCTCGGCAGACTCACTGTCCTTCCCTGACTCTTCCCGTACCTACTTCCCCACACACTTCAAAGGGTCTTCAGTACATACATGCCAATGTGAGTGCCATGTCATTCCTTTTTTGACAAAGACAGATAATAATGTTCAGATGCATAAATGAACACACACACACTCACACACACACACTTAACGCTCACAGGTTGAGCATCCCTTAATCCAAAAACTCAAAACTCAAAATGCTCCAAAATTTAAAACATTTGTATGCCAATACACTGTCGTAAGTTAAAAATGTCAACCCGATCTCCTGTAACAGGCCACATGCAGAACACTGGCAAGACAAAAATCCTGGGTAAAATTACCTTCGGGCAATGCGTGTAAAGTACATATGAAATGGAAATGAATTTCATGTTTAGAATTGAGTCTCAGCTCCCAAGTATCTCACTATGAGTGTGCTAATATTTCAAAATCTGAAACAATACAACATCTCAAATACTTCTGGTTCCAAGCATCTTGAATAAAGGATATTCAACCTATATATAGATGCTCTCCAAATGCTAAACAATAATCAACTTGAAAATGAAATAAGCTGAGATCAGCAGTTGGCATAATGGCTATGTTGCTGGACTCCCATGTAGTCGACTGTGATTCAAGTCCTGGACCCAGTGGCTTAAACTCACGTCGAGTGCATGTGCGTGCATGCCCAAGATCCCGAGAGGAGAATGGAGGAGGAGGAGAAGGGATTGTGGCATGGCCATCCTCCCTGGGAGGTGATTTCTTGCTTTCTATCTCTCTGTCTCTCTCTGTCTTTTTGGTGAACGCATGTGCCCTATAGCAAAAATCTCTCCAAAAAAAGAAAGAAAGAAAGAAAGAAAGAAAGAAAGAAAGAAAGAAAGAAGGAAGGAAGGAAGGAAGGAAGGAAGGAAGGAAGGAAGGAAGGAAGGGAGATGAAATAAACTCCCTGTGTAAGGAAAACAATCATACAATTCACTTTTGAAAATAAAGCATATTCCAATATAATTGCAAATATTTACCTGACATTTTGAAGAATTCAATTAATCCTGAAAAATAAAACATAACATATAAACCACTTATATGTACATGATATACTGTTACTACTGTCAATTAGAGGTACATGTAACAAGTTCTGTCAACTTTCTTTATCTTCCGGTTACCCATTTTTCATGCCATCAGTAATTCAACAAAAACTTCCCGAGTGCCTGGTATGTTCCAGACACTACTAGAAATGTTCAGAACACAGCAATAATCCAGACACTTTGCTGCCCATGCTGCTAGAGTTCATATTACAGTAGGGTGAGATTTTTTTAAATGTCAATATCTAGGTTCATATGTAGATAAAAGTTCTGAAGGAAATAAAGCAAAAGGTTTAAGAAAATGATGGATGGGGAGTTCTAGAAGGTTAAGGAAAGTCTCTCCTGCGAGGTGACCTTGAGATATCTGAACTATAAAAAGGAAATACCACATGAAAATGGTGTGAAGTCAGCTCCAGGAAGACTGGGAAGTCAGTGCAAAGGCAGAGATGCCCATGAGCTTGACTTCGCTCTTTCTTGTCTTCTTTGTAGAGATTTTGCCTTAGGGCATGTGCATTCACCAGAGAGACAGCGACAGGGAACAGAGAGAGGGAAGGTGAGAAATACACCTCCCTGCCCAGGGGAATGACCACACTGCAATCCCTTCTCCATTCTCATCAGAGGATCTTGGGTACATATGCACACACACCTGCTGTGAGTTTCAAGCCACCAGGCCCAGGACTCAAACCACAGTCAGCCATGTGGGAGTTCAGTGATGTAACCACTATGCCATCTACTGCCTCACCCCCAGCTTGGACTTTTCAATAGAGAAAAAGAGTACAAGGTCAGGTGTGATTGTGCCCCAGTGAATGGAGAGAACCCAGACAACAAAGGCCATCTGGAGGCCATGACAAAGTATTTGATTTCTTGTAACTGCAACCTGGAGATCTGTGGGTTTTAATTGTGGAATATTCATGTACTACTTTAACTGCGATCTTGAGAGGGAAGGAGTGAAAATGGAGCAGTGAGGGATGGGCCGTGCAACCCAGGTGAGGGCCGAACCTTGCTTGGACTAGGGAGGGAACATGGGGAAGGGTCAGGTGTTGTCAGAGGTCCAGCGTGGTCTGGAGCCAGAGCGTCCAGGAGTTGCTGGTGAACAAGGGAGAGAAAGGATCAGGAATGGGCCTCAATTACTTGGCCTTTGGTTATGCAAGGTTTTTTTAAACATGGATGGTAAGCAATTGTGTAGCTATTTCGGCAAGATTTTTGTTGTGGAGATCTGGCAGTATTCTGCATAGCTCTTCGGGTGAGGAAATAATTCTGTAGAAGATAAGCCATCATTCAGGAAATGATCTCTATCTGAACCTTACTTTCCTGTGTTCTCAGAGTAACTTAGCCTAGTTATGTCCACTCTATCAGAGACCCAAATCATATTTTTAAAAAATGTAACATCTGAAAACTTGAACCTAGAGCTTTAATTTTTAAGAAATCTTAAATTCTTTGAAAACATTCAAATTAAAATATTTATAAAGTATATTTCTATTACAAAGTACTGCCAATACCCTATATGACTTAGAGGGAATTATTATGTTTTGAGATCATTTTACCATAGATCTTCATTGAAAAAACCAAAGTGACAAAGCTTAGATTTTGTGTTTTTTCAGAAACTACTTCCCACGTCTTAAGTTTCTTGGGCAGACTTAAATTCCTAATTTAAGATGATCAAAGTGGTCATCTAATTTTAGGTTTTCTGTCTTACTTTCATTTAAAAAATAAGTCTGCCACACGTACAAATCACTTGTCAAAATTTGACCTACTAGTTTTTCTCGAGTTTATTTGTGTTAATGTAGCACAATAAATGCCTACAATAGTGCTCTCCCTGGTGGAGCACACACTCATGAGGTGACCAGCAGCAAAACATAAGCAAACTGTGTTTTGCTTTTCTTTTCTCTAAAATAGAAATTGCGGGCAATCATGTTGAACTCAAATGATCTATGATAGTAGAAAATCTAAGAGCTAGGAAAATAACTGAGTTTTATAGCACTATTTTCAGACTGCAGAAATAAGGTTAAATAGGGGCCAGCAGGTAGTGTGGTGGTTAAGGGTGCTGGACTCCCACATGGCTGCCCCTGGATCGAGTCGCAGCCCTGGCGACTTGCTTTCTCACTGTATCTCTCCCTCTCTCTCTTGCTCTGTCCCTCTCTGGTCAAATTAAAATAAATAAATAAATAAATGTAAATAAAATAATTCTTAAAAAAAGAAAACTTAGGCTAAGTATACAGTGATTTCGACAGCTGAAAGTTCTGTGTGATTCAGACTGCTCCCTTGTGTTTGAGGACTTGCACTAACTGCAAACACTAGTGAAATGAGTCATTTCAGTAGTCCTAAGCAATACACTGGGTGGTGTTGCACTAGAAAGACATTAACTCACACTTTAGTTTCTAGTAGTTACTATTGATTTTATCATTTAGGTTCCATATACTTTCCCGTATTCCAGGCTCCTAACTTTCCCACAGTCTAGCGAGGGGCACGGTCCAGTTAGGACCTTAGACGTGTTTTCCATCCAGTCGTGAGGGGTTGGTACTAATGCTGCTTTAGGGACTATAAAACTTTTGTCCCTGAAACTAGTTAACTGTCTCGTAGTTAAATAAGGCAGAATGATTGTTTCAGCCTGCTCAGCCTGGTCCAAATCCAGGAACCCATGATTGGCTTACCTTAGATCACTGAGGAGACTAAGAGGCATAGGCTGCTTGGAATTGAAATCAGCATGTGAAAACAATCTTCACTGTATAGTGTTAGTGTGATACCGTACTATTAGAAAAATAGTCATCTTTTTCTGTTTCATAAGTTGTATGCATAAACAAGATTAGTAATGTTTCACTTATAAACTGACATCAACTCGTGCTTACCTGTTAATAGTGTTTTCTCAAAGTATGGTGGTGCGTCTTCCAGGTTGTCGCTTTATGCTCATAGTAAATAGTTCTAGCTTGTTGAAATATTCAATTTCTTACTGGTTTCTTTTTGCCTTGATGGGGCATATAGTAAGCCTGAAGGACATTGTAATCATTTTTTACAGGGTGAAAATTTAGGAAGACTGTGTGTGGGAGCCCATATAGTTTATTTTATCCATTATCATCTTAAGTTTTTATTTTTATAAATGCTACTTTCAGTTAATGCATTGGGCCCAACTGAGTATTCAGGGTTCCAGAAAACTTAAAAAGAAAAAATTCTGCCTGCATCTTAAAATTGTAACCAAGTAAGTATCCATTTGGAATTATTCCAAAATATTAAGATCTCCAAGCCAAAAGTACCATGTTAAAACTTTTGCCTTAAAGGTTTTGTATGCAAATGTTAATTGAAGACAAAATAAAATGTGAGATACCTCAGAACAAAAGCCAGGTTAAAAAAAAAAAAGAAAGAAAGAACAAAAGCCAGGTTTTCATGGTGCCTAGTCTTTATAAGGGCTCTCCATGGCTTGACTTGCCCCAACTGCCATTAATGAGTACAGATCACCTTAAAATATGTTAATTTGACTCATTACATGGAAGATTAGTTCTGTAATTTCACTGAAAATCCTAACCTAAAATGAATTGTGTTAGCTTCTGGTCCGCCCTGACTAAAACGTGAATAGTGAAATGGCTATCCTAAACTTTGGCTTACCTCAAATCTATGCTGTCATATTTCTGAGGCAAATGTGATTCGTTCCAGTGGTATCTTACTCGTATCTAGAAAATCGTATCAATTAAAAATTCACTATGTTGAGGGACCAGCAGTTGGCGTAATGGTTGTCGACGGATTTGAGTCTCGGACCCAGTGGCTTAAACTCACACCGGGCGTGTGTGTGTGCATGCCCAGAATCCCGAGAGGAGAATGGAGGAGAAGGGACTGTGGCATGGCCATTTCCCCCTCCTCCCTAAGGAGTGACTTCTCACTTTCTGTCTCTCTGTCTTTCTGGTGAGCACACATGCCCTATGGCAAAAACCTCTCAAAAAAAAAAAATAAAAATAAAAAATTCACTATGTTGGGGCCAGCAGGTGGTGTGGTGATTAAGGGCACTGGACTCCCACATGGCCAACCAGGGTTCAGGTCCCGGACCTGGCAGCTTGCTTTCTCACTTTCTCTCTCCGTCTCTTTCTGTCCTTCTCTGGTCTAGACAAATAAGTAAATAAATAAATAAAGTTAAATAAAATAATTCTTTTTAAAAAAATTCACTATGTTAAAAAATAAAAGATTGGGTCTAGGTATGAGGCCAGGGTAATTAGAGATGAACATGGTGGGGAAATGGCAGGCACTAGAGGGCAAGAACCAAAGGTTCAAACTGGCCCATGTTCTATTTAACAAGAGGCCAAAAGAAGGAAAATTGAACATTAAATAAATAATGTGTAGATGGGAACGTGATGGTAACTCAGAGCAAGAAATAAGCAGCTGAAATAAAACTGGAATCAAGAGGTAGGAGGTGGCGGTAAGGTTTTGTGGATTCAGTCAGGCAAAAAGTAAAGCTGTTATCAGAGAAAGGGACCTTGTTTTTTCTAAATTTCCAAGTTCTAGGGGTTGACAAATAACAAGGAGAACAACATCAAGAAAGACTATAATTTACCAAATACTTACCAAGTGTCAGACAAAGAGCCCAACACTTCTTATGTCCTCTCTATAGCCTCTCTCTACTATTAAATGCCAACCCTGCTAAAGGCGAGTACTTCTAAATCGAAACCCAAGCACTTCCTGATAGGTAACCCCACTGATCCGAGTACAGAATGTGGCCATGTTTGTTATTCAAGTGGAGTAGAAAGGCACTAGTATTTAGAGTACTTTAACAAAACTCTAGAACACCACAGGAATGAGTTATCAGTAATGAAATTCAGGGACCAGCAGTTAGCGTAATGGCTGTGTTGCTGGACTCCCATGTAGTCCACCGCGGTTCGAGTCCCGGACCCGGTGGCTTAAACTCACGCCGGGCGTGTGTGCATGCGTGCCCAAGATCCCAAGAGGAGAATGGAGGAAAAGGGATTGCGGCATGGCCATTCCCCCTGGAAGGTGATTTCTTGCTTTCTGTCTCTCTGTCTCTCTCTGTCTTCCTGGTGAGTGCACACATTCTATAGCAAAAACCTCTCCAAAAAAAAAAGAAGAAAAAAAATGAAATTCAAAAATTGCCCAGGCATGAGACATATGCGGATTCTCAGTCTGAATGACTTTCAGACGTGGGTGACAGTTCAGCCATCTGGACCATCTCCATTCACCTGGTATTTCATACAATCACTTTTCTCAAGAACTAAAAAACGTATCCGGAGTGCCCCGAAAGGTTAGACACAATTCTGGGCCAGTCAAAACAGTTCAAGAAATTGTTCCTATTAATTTGTTGTTTGGGAAAATGACCCCAACTTTGTAAAATTGTAAAGCCTGGAATATGCTCAGGTATATATTCTGACACATGTGAACAGACATACACAAGGATGTTCTTGATACCGCTGTTCATATCAGAAGAAACTAGCATCTTGCCTAGTGTCCCTGGATGGGAAACTGGGGAAGTGAAGTCTGGTCTGTTTCATAGTCACATGATGCAACCGGTCCTTTCTGGACCCTTGAATCCTCAGTTAGGCCCAATGCATTAACTGAAAGTAGCATTTGTAAAAATAAAAACTTAAAGATGATAATGGATAAATACCGGAATGAAAACCAATGACAGCCAAAACCATCAACAGAGATAAATCTCCAAAGTACCACACTTGAACAGAAAAAGGAAGTCAATGCAGAACACATACAGCATGGTCCCACTTAAAAAATGCAGGAAATCTAAACATTTTATCTCATACCTATGTGGAGGATAAGCTTTAAAAAATGCTAGAGAATTTGTAACACAAAATTCAGGAAAATGGTGACACTGGGAGAGAAATAAGGGGCTGAGGCCAGTAGGTGGTACAGTGGTTAAGGTGCTGGACTTCCACATGGCCGTGCCTGCTTCAAGTCCTGGACCTGGCAGCTTGCTTTCTCAATTTACTTTTCTTTCTTTCTCTGATCAAATCAAGTAATAATAATAATAACAAAAAAATAATTACTTTAAAAAATAGAGAGAAATCAGACGGGGCAAGTGTTTAGCAGTGATCTTATAAGGGGCTCTAAATTTCCACCAATGTTCCATGAATAGTTCTGTCCGTGTGGTGGGAATAGAGGTGATAGGTCATCATTAAAGGAGACATGTATGTTTAAATATGGGTACTGAACGCATAATATTGTATAATATTGCTTCAAAGCTAAAAAGAACCATTTGACAGTTACATGTTGAATGTAACCTTCTAACAAAAGGCCTGGCCTTTCATGTTTTGTGTTGTTTTGTTTAATAACAAAGAAAATGTGCTAAGAAAGGGAAGCTATTTTTTACAAAGACTTGATATTTTATAATCCGTACTGCTCCAGACTCCAGTCAGCTGGGACCACAGGTGTGGGTCAGCAGGCCAGACTGGCCAGCCTCCGATGTGGTGGGTTCACTGGCCCGCCCTCGGTTGGGGTGTTCCCAGCCACTGAGCAGTGGTGCTGCCCAACTTTACCACTGTGGCTGGACCAGCCTGCTGTTTGTTTCTGTGGTAACTCTGGAGACTACAGACAATCAAGGCGCCAACATGGAAACTAATTAGAACAGATTAAGTGCTTTGGTGAAAAGGGGCCAAATTATCTATCTGCACATGAGATTCTTTGTGTTAAGGAACACATTTTTATTCTCATGGAAAGCATATGGAATAAAAACAGTAGCAAGTATAAATTACATAAATATCTAGGACTGACGGCTAAGTAAACATATTACCGTGAAACATTATATAATGGTACTTATTCCTTTTAAAACATGATCACAAAGTTTTGCAAAAAAAATCATAAAATGTTTCCATTTAAGCATGAAACGTATAATCTGGATAATAATAATGATAGTTATGATTTTAAAAGATATGTAAAACCTACAGGAAATATGCTAAAATATGAATAAAATTCCTTTAAATTATTTATAATAAATGTATGATAATACTATAATTTAAACTAAAAAAAGAAGAAAACTGACAATGTACTCCTTCATAGTGAATCAATAACTAAAAGACTGCCGTGTTCATCCAAGACTAAAAGTTCATACACACCCTTCCAAGTGTAACTCTCTCTGTATAGTTAAAGCCAAGTTTTTGGCTCTGGGGTGTATTGTGTTGATTAGTTTCATGGGTTTCTAGGTTACCATGGAACTGGATAGTTGAGTAGACTCCAGATGAATGGACTGAAGTCAAATGACAGTGAAGGATTCAGTCATTCCTATTCATACCTTCGCAACTTAAGAAGTTGCTATCCAAAGAGCTAACACTGGAAAAACTAAGCTGCTCACAAAAGGAATTATAGAGGCTTGTGCAAACAAGATAAACTAGGTCTGCTGGAATAAAATGTGCAATTGAAATGACCTATAGATACACAGAACCTTTCTTTACAACCATATGTGTAACATATGCCCGTTGGATTTTATCTTTGCAGGACCAGCAAATGGTGTATGGTTACTTCTCTGGACTCCCAAATTGCTGACCACAGTTCGAGTCCTGGACCTGGTGGCTTAAAACTCATGCTGCCCCAAATCCCAAGAGAAGAAGGGATTGTGGAATGGACATCCTCTGGAGTGGGGGATTGATTTCTTGCTTTCTGTCTCTTTGTCTCTCCAGCAAGCACATGCACCTTATAGCAAAAATCTCTAAAAACAAAACAAAAAATCATTGCATAAAATCGATTCTGCAAAAAAAATGAGAAAAACTGATTAACTTCACTCTGAACCAATGAAAATGCTGGCAAATCTAAACAACTTTATAGTATTTTTTAAAATTTTTTTTTAGTTTTTTTTTTTGCTATAGGGCGCGCATGCTCGCCAGAAAGAGACAGAGAGACAGAGAGACAGAAAGCGAGAAATTACCCCCTAGGGGAGATAGCCACGCTGCAATCCCTTCTCCATTCTCCTCTCGGGATCTTGGGCACCCATGCACACACACCCAATGTGAGTTTAAGCCACCAGTCTGGGACTCAAACCACAGTCGACTACATAGTAGTCCAGTGACATAGCTATTATAGCATTATTTTTATAACTTGTATAAATATATGTCTTATTTTATTCACATCATGACTATTTCCAAAGAAAAGATATATAGTAGAATATTTTCTTCTTTTTAGCAAATGTCAAAGATCTGTAAGGTTGGCCGTTTGCCTTTATTTTTTAACTAAAAGATGAGCCTGAATGGGAGCAAACTGATAAATCACAGATAACTTCTACTAAACATAATAAATTAGCTCAAATTATTTAAAAAGAACATCATGTCTCTCCACTTTAGCTTTCGAGAGGGAAATACTTTTTTATATTTGAGAGTAAAAAAAAAAAAAAAAAAAAACTATAAGTGTTTCCTTGATGTTATTGTATTTAATTCACTTAAGGAAACACAACCATGCCAACTCTGAAATCTGGCAGGTTACCAGGTAATGTCTCATTGTGACATTTTGTGGCAAGGCTTTTATTATTTACTAAAAGTGCAGCAAAACAGGATGTCATGTGGTATACAATTATTCTGGTACGTTTACATTTATAAAAACAGACATTTAAAAATACATGTACACCAACAAATGGTGTAATGGTTATGTCCCTGTACTCCCACATAGTAGACTGCGGTTCGAGTCTGGACCTGGTGGCTTCAAATTCACACCACGTACATGTACATACGTACCCAAGATCCCGAGAGGAGAATGGAGGAGAAAGGATTACGGCATGGCCATCCTCCTCCGGGGGCATGATTTCTCGCTTTTTGTCTGTCTGTCTATCTCCATCTCTGTCTGTCTCTGTCTCTGTCTCTCTCTGTCTCTCCAGAGCGTGCATGCACCCTATAGCAAAAAATCTCTTAAAAAAAAATAAGCATTATCTTCAAACAAATATACAAACAAAAATTCAAGCAGTCAAGCAGTATGTAAGTTTATGTGATAAAAGAATCCATCCCCATAGCGTGGTTGACTGAGGTTCGAATCCCAGCCCTGACAGTTTGGAAAGCATGCCTGCTGCACGTGCAAACAGGATGGAGAAACTTAGGAGAAGGGCTTGCAGTGTGACTGCACCCCATGGAGTGTGTTCTCTCCCTCTCTGTCTCACCGTCTCCCTCTGGTGAACACACATAACCCATTCTAATTTAAAAAAAAAAAAAAAGAAAAAAGAATCTTTCCTATTCTGCTCCTTTTCCCATCTCAAAGGGCAACAATAAATAATAGGTTTTTGCTTTCCTAGAGATTGTCTAAGTATGTGCAAACTAATAAAACTTTTAACAAAAATGACGTTGGGACTAGCAGCTGGCATAGTGGTTAAGGTGCCGGCAGCCTGAAAATCACTAGCATGTGTGTATGCGTGCCCAAAATCCTGAGAGGAGACTGAGGGAGAAGGGATTGTGGAATGGCCATCCCCCCTAGAAGGTGATTTCTCACTTTTTGTCTCTGTCTCTTCAGCGAGCGCATATGCCCTATAGCAAAAATCTCTCAGAAAACCAAAAAAGGCGATCTTCTAAATACTTTTTTTTTTTAATGTATTAAAATATCTTGGCTTGATGGAGTCAGTAGAGGGTGCCATGGCAACAGTTCGAGTCCTGGACTCGGTGGCTTGGGAATCACGCCGGTTGCATGTGCAGGTGTGCCCAAGAGCCTAGGAGGAGAATGAAGGGACTGTTGCCCTGCCATTCCTACAGGGGGTGATTTCTCACTTTCCCTCTCACTGTCTCTATATCCCTCATTCTCTGGCAAGTGCACATACCTTATGGCAAAATTCTCTAAGAAAACAGCAAAAAAAAAATCTTTATTTTAATTACATTTCAGTTCATAAAGCCTTATTCTTTTTTTTGTTTGTTTTTTTCTGGAGAGGATTTTTGCTATAGGGCGCATGCGCTCGCCAGGCAAAGAGAGACAGAAAGCAAGAAATTACCCCCCAGGGAGGATGGCCATACTGCAATCCTTTTTCCATTCTCCTCTCGGGATCTCGGGCATGCACACACATGCACCAAGCGTGAGTTTTAAGCCACCAGGTCCAGGACTCAAACCACGGTTGTCTACATGGGAGTCCAGTGACATAGCCATTATGCTAACTGCTGGTCCCAAGCCTTATTCTTTTTAATGGCTGCACTGCAATGGATGTAGCTGGCTTCTTGATGAGATTTAAATTACTTATAATTTATGGTATCGCAATGACAAAACAAATGTATACACACCACCTTGTGTCTCTGTGTATTCAATTCCTTGAAGCAGAATTGACAAATTAAAGCATTTTTGTGCATTTTTGACAGATGTGGCAAATTGTTCTCCAAAGGAAAAAAAACTTCATTCCCGATAGGGTTTTGTTTTTTTTCCCTTTTTTTTTTTTTGAGAGGTTTTTGCTATAGGGTGTGTGCACTCGCCAGACAGACAGAGAGAGACAGAGAGACAGAAAGCGAGAAATCACCTCCCAGGGAGGATGGCCATGCTGTAATCCCTTCTCCTCCATTCTCCTCTCGGGATCTTGAGCACGTACACACATGCGCCTGGCGTGAGTTTAAGCCACCGGGTCCAGTACTTGAATTGCAGTCGACTACATAGGCGTCCAGTGACATAGCCATTATGCTAACTGCCGGTCCCCCAATAGTGTTTTATCAAAATTTTTTCATTGCCCATCTGATTAATAGATTTATCTTCTGGATGTCTTACAATGAGGAGGCTGAACTACTTTTATTATATGTGAAAGTCATTTGCATCTCGAAGTCTGTGAACTGCCTCTCATTTGTCTATGTTTTTTGTTTGATAGATTTTCTTCTCTTTTTGTATCCTTTACATAAAGAGTACTAAATTTTTATCACATGAAATTTTTTTTTTCAAAATTTATCATTTGCCATGCAACAGTTTTCAACTTTTCAATAGTCCAACTTTAGATGCTGTTGGGACCAGCAGTTGGTGTAATGGCTATGGCACTGGACTCCTACATAGTCGACTGCAGCTCAAGTCTTGGACCTGGTAGCTTAAACTCACTCCAGGCATGTGTGCATGCGTGCCCAAGATCCCAAGGGGAGAATGGAGGAGAAAAGATTGAGGCATGGCCACCCTCCCCCGGAGGGGTGATTTCTGGGTTTCTGTCCCTCTGTCTCTGTCTTTCTGATGAGCACATGCACCCTATAGCAAAAATCGCTCCAAAAATTTTTTATATGTTGTCCTTTTCTTTTATAAGTTTATTTTAAAATTTCTTATTTGCACTTAATTGGTATGCATTGTTGAGGGGTACAATATAGTTTCCCAAAGCATGCATGCAGTGTGTGATAATTAAACGATTTATTATATTCATCATCTTCAATAAAAAACATTATATTGTGTTGTACACTTTTGATTTTTGTTCTACTAGGTTCATGATTTTTTAAATCATATGTAGGGGATTTCAAAGGATAGCAGATCTATGAGAGGACTTCAGAAAGTCTGTGGAAAACGAATTTTTTAAACCTGGCTCTCACTTAATTTTTTAGATTTTTAAAATTATTTTATTTAACTTAATTTTATTTATTTATTTACGTTTTTAAAAAATTTTGACCAGAGAGGAACAGAGTGTGAGAGAGAATGAGAGACAAAAAGTGATAAAGCATGCTGCCATGTCCCGGACTCGAACTGTGGTTGGCCATGTGGGAGTCCAGTGCCCTTAACCACCATGCCACCTACTGGCCTCAAAAAAATGAATTTAAAGGATGAGTTTGTACTAGTACAAAAACTTTTGAAATCCAGGCATAATTTTTTCATATCTACAATTTCTATGAACACTTGAAAGACCTCTTATATCTTTCTCTTTGTCAAGGATGAGTACTATGAAGATAAGCCGCAGTGCAGTATCAGAGAAGTAGGTGAAAAATATGAGCATGCCTGTATTTTCTCTTTATAAAATACATGAACAGGTTGTGTAATCCCTCCAGCAATTTTTTTTTAATTCTGTGCGTACAATAAACATAATCAATCAAATCATTATCAGGGAAGGTGACAAAGAGAGAAAGTAAGAAAGATCCCCCAGGGGGTATGGCCATGTCACAATCTCTTCTTCTCCATTGTCCTCTCTGGTTCGGAGGCACACACACACAAAGTCCAGTGTTTTTTGTTTGTTTGTTTTGCTATAGGGCGCGTGCAGAGAGACAGAAAGCGAGAAATCATCCCCCAGAGGGGACAGCCAGGCAGCAATCCCTTCTCCTCCCATCTCCTCTTGGGATCTTGGGCACGCACACACGCCCGGCGTGAGTTTAAGTCATCGGGTCCAGGACTCGAACCGCAGTTGTCTACATGGGAGTCCAGCGACATAGCCATTACACTAACTGCTGGTCCCAAAGTCCAGTGTGTTTTTTTCAAGTCTCTAGATCTGGGACTGTAACTGCTCAATAGGCCACGAGGGATCAAGCAGCTCCATTCACAGAGCCACTGGCTGGCCCTTCCTGGCTATTTTCAAGTATATGTTCTTCTACCGGGACTGAATAGTGCAGCTTTTGTGGGTTTTTTTTTTTTTTAAATCAGTCCAAAAATATTTTTTTTAAATGAGACCAGCAGTAGGCGTTATGGCTATGTCATTGGACTCCCATGTAGTCGACCGCAGTTCAAGTCCCGGAACCGGTGGCTTAAACTCATGCCGGGCATGTGTGTGTGTGTGTGTGTGTGCCCAGGATCCCAAGAGGGGAATGGAGGAAAAGGGATTGCGGTGTGGCCATCCCCCCGGGGAGGTGATTTCTCACTTTCTGTCTCTCTATGTCTTTCTGGCAAGCTCACGCGCCCTATAGCAAAAAACTCTCAAAAAAAAAAAAAAAATCATTTAAGATTCTATTGAGGGCCAACCCCATAACACAGCAGTTAAGCACCAGGAAGGCTGGTGCTTATTAACCACATGGCCAACTGAGGTTCTAACGCAGGCCTGAGAGCTTGAAAAACAGCGAGAGATTGGATGGAAAAAAGGAGGCAGAAGGATTGCACTATGACCTCGGGCCATAGGGCATTGCTCCTCCTATCCCTGAAGCATCCTCTGGTATTAGGGGGGAAAAATTCCATTTAATTTATATATTATTCTAAAGAAATAATATCTTTGCCTAGATAAATGCTATGTATTTTGTTGAGTTTTCTTTCACATGAAGAGATTTCAAAACATTTGTGGAAAAACTAAATTAAAGCACAAGTTTAATTAGGTGTAAATAAAACTGTGAAAGTCATGCAGAGTGATTTATTTCATAATATGTGTTTTTTTTTTTTTGAAAGAGATTTTCACTGTAGGGCGCGTGCGCTCGCCAGACAGACAGAGACATAGAGATAGAAAGTGAGAAATCACTCCCAGGGGGGATGGCCACGCCGCAATCCCTTCTCCTCCATTCTCCTCTCGGGATCTTG
>NW_006209381.1:406215-407928 GCF_000334495.1 Tupaia belangeri chinensis
GGCCCGGGACACGAACCGTGGTCGACTACGTGGGAATCCAGCGACATAGCCATTACGCCAACTGCTGGTTCCCATAATATGTATTTTTTGAGAGTTTTTTGCTATAGGGTGTGTGAGCTCGCCAGAAAGACAGAGACAGAGAGACAGAAAGCAAGAAGTCACCCCCGGGAGAATGGCCCCAACGGGGTCATTCTCCTCTCGGGATCTTGGGCTGCACGCACACAAGCCCGGCGTGAGTTTAAGCCACTGGGTCCAGGACTCGAACTGCCATTGACTACTTGGGAGTCCAGAGATATAGCTATTATGCCAACTGCTGGTCCCATAATATGCAATTTCATAAACTTTTTTTAAAAAAGAATTACTTATTCATTTATTTAATTCTATTTATCATCATTATTCTTCAATTTGACCACAGAGAGACAGAGAGAGAGAGAAAGGGAAAGTGAGAAAGTGAGGTACCAGGTCTGGAACTCGAACCATGGTCAGCCATGTGGGAGTGCAGTACCTGTAACCACCACCACTTTCCGGCCCCTGCATTTTCAGGAACTTTTGAAGACTTCTCTTGTAATACATTTCATGTATTTTCCTTTATCTCCCTAGAACTTTAGGCCAATCTTTAAAATGGGTTTTTCATGTTCGTGTCATTTTATGCCAGTTACATTTATTTTGTTCCACTGCATTTTCTAGGTTATGTAGGGAATTTTTTCTGACAAACATTCAAGGTCCACAATCACATCATGCCCAGTGTCATCATTTTGAGTCCTCTTTATTCCAAAATCAAAATAGTAATGTGTTTTCTTGCCTATTGTCACTGGCCCATACAGTCCACAACAATGGGACAGAACAGGCTGACGAGTGGAGAAATTATTCTGGTATTTCACAACTGGCAGATGTATAGCTGCAAGTGATCTACTCTTACAGTCTCGTGCAATTTACACATGAAATCTACACCTATGAAGTGAGAGATCGTAGTTAGTGCATATCTTCATGTATACTTGTTCAGGTGGGTGCATTTTATGACAGTTTTGTTTTAAGAATTATTTTAATTAACTTTATTATTTTTATTTACTTATTTTAATTTGACCAGAGAGGGGCAGAGTGAAAGAGAGAAAGAATGAAAAAGCAAGTCACCGGGTCCAGGATTCAAACCACAGTCCACCATGTGGGTATTCAGCGCCCTTAACTACCACGCCACCTGCCGACCCCCATTTTAAATGAAACTAAAAAATAAAAGGAAAGTGTAGATGCTAAGATAAACCAAGACACAAAAATAAATAAAACTCTCTAAGTATCCCAGAACGATGGCTTTATTTTCTAGAAAGAATGCAAGCACAACAAACTCCTTTGTCCCAGGTTGCCCAAAATGTCAAAGTGAGGGACAGGTCTTTCTTGTGACCCGCTCTGCACCTGAAGCCTGTAGAGAAGTTCTCCGAATGGGTTCTCACCTGAGAACGGCCCAGCCCAAGTCCCTGAGAGCTGCAGAGACAAAGCCCGTGAGGGACACTAGAGGGCCCGATCAGGAGGGACCTGTCACAGGTGGCAGAAACAGCGCGACGTGGAGGGCAGCACCCCGGAGGCGCAGTCAGCTCTCTGAGAGCGCGTGTCACCTCGAGTGGAATGCAGGGAGCCTTCGTCCCGGGCCACTGCCTTCCTGTGACGAGTCCAGATCCCGACCCGGGCAGCTCGAGGGCCACTTTGCCAGGACTGGACACA
>NW_006209381.1:408147-408386 GCF_000334495.1 Tupaia belangeri chinensis
CCCCCCCCCCCCGGGGCCCGGGCCGGGGGCCCACCCCCCGCCAGCACCGCAGACGCCGCGCCGGACGCGGGGTCTCGTTTTATCCGCGGAGGAGCGCGACGGAGACGGCGGGGCGGCGGCAGGGGGCGGACTCCTCGAGCTCGAAACCCAGCGGGTGAGGAGGAAACTCGGGGCGCGGCCCGGACGGGGTCCCGGCTCCCCGGACGCTCCCCGAGGGCGCACGGCCTCTCGGGCCTCGG
>NW_006209381.1:408679-444670 GCF_000334495.1 Tupaia belangeri chinensis
GAAAATGCCATGTGTTGATGGCCCTTGGGCGCAGAGGCTTCCCTGACTGCTGGGACCCGGGTCTGCAGCGGCTCCCAGGGAGGGGCACAGCGCGCGGCCGGGAAGCGGGAGCCCTCCTTGTCCTCTGACCTGCAGGGTCAGGGCTGGACAGAGCAAATGAGATTAAGCTCGGGAGAGTGGCTGGCAGTGCGCCACCGTGGGGCAGTTAGGAGGGCAGGGAAAGTGGGAGCGGGGCTCTGGAACTTAATTTCCCTTTGGATGTGTGCGATTTGTCAGTTTATGTGTGAGAATAGATTTAAAAATTCATACTGTGGGACCAGCAGGTGGTGTGGTGGTTAAGGCACTGGACACTCCCACATGGCTGACCCCGGTTCAAGTCTCGGACCTGGTGGCTTTGTTTTTCTCTCTCTCCCTAAAAAAAAATCTCACTCTCTCTCTCTCTCTCTCTCTCTCTCTGGCAGCAATGAACATTTAAATTTTGGCTAAACGTGTTAAAAACAATATTAATCGTAACATTCCTATGATCTTTCTATTATACCAATTGAAGAAGGAAAATTAGTTCATTTCATGAGATTCAGTATTTGAAAATGCAGAATTACTAACGTTTACAAAACTCTTTGCTAAATGCTTATACACATTATGCAATAAATTTGGCTGGAATTGACGTTGCAGTGTGTTGCAAACCCGCAAAAGATATGTTGCAGCCCTAATCCCTGGTATCTATGCTTCAAATCTTCTTTGGAAATAGGGTCTTTGTAGATTAAATCAAGTTGAAGTAACACCATATTGGGTTAGGGTGAGCCCTAATGCAATGACTGTGTTCATATAAGAAGAAAGAGATTTGGACACAGACACAGACACACAGGGAAAACTCCATGTAACAAGGAAGAGTTTGGAGGAATATGTCTACAAGAAAAGGAGCAATCAAAGTTGCTAATAACCACCAGAAGCCAGATGAGAGACTTGCAACAGTGTTTTCCTCCTGAGGAAGGAACTAACCCTGTGTCAATGGAAATAACCAACTCTGTAGAAATAATGATTAATGTGGTATATTACTAAGCATGAAATTGAGTGGCCAACCTGGAGAAAGACAAGTATGTTTCTCAGGGTGCTCAGATACAGTGATTCCTTTTATTTGGTTTTGAGAGCAAGAGACAAAGTTTGGGATTTAGCGTAAAGTGTTTTCATTGGTCTGGCCTAAAAAGGACATTTGGAAGCTAAGTCTGCAAGTTATAGGTGAGTTTAGAAATGTTTAGGTTGTTGACTGGAAACTCAGGTCTGTGTCTCAGGAAGAGTTCATCAAAAGAATGTCTTCCATTTACTTTCACAGAAATAAGAAGCTATCACAAAGATACTATACCAGGGACAGGATGTATTGTAGGAAGAGTCCTATTATCAGTGGGCCAAATTAGTCTGTTAATGTTTGTAGGTGTGGCTTCTCCAGGCCCTCTGGAAAGGATTTGGGGATTAGGAAAAGCAGTTAGACTTTTGTCCTCAGTTCCTTCTGTTGGCCAAATAGCATTCTTCGGAATGAATGTGCAGAAAATTGTTGAGTCCTGTGGTATGAGGAAGGCTTATTCCTAAAAGCAGTCCATTAGCTACCCATTACTAAAGGCAGTGGCTTATCTTGGTCATCTGTGGTGTTGAGTGCTGGGGAAGGTCATGTCTGACTGACATAACAGCCAATTATCTTTGGCCAAAGGGGAAGAGTCAGTTCTCAAAGCTCAGTTTTTGTGTGTGGGGGAATTGTTGAGTCCTGTGGTATGAGGAAGGCTTATTCCTAAAAGCAGTCCATTAGCTACCCATTACTAAAGGCAGTGGCTTATCTTGGTCATCTGTGGTGTTGAGTGCTGGGGAAGGTCATGTCTGACTGACATAACAGCCAATTATCTTTGGCCAAAGGGGAAGAGTCAGTTCTCAAAGCTCAGTTTTTGTGTGTGGGGGAGGGTGGTGGGGGGGGGCGGCTGGTTTTTGGGCATGCCACACATGAACGAGACATGAGTTTAAGCTACCGGCTCCAGGACTCAAACTGCAGTCAACTACATGGGAGTCCAGCAACATAGCCATTATGCTATCTGCTGGTCCCAGCATTCTTTGTTTTTTAAAAAATTTTTATCTTAGTCATTCTGACTGATGTTAAGTGGTATCTCTTTGTGGTTTTAATTTGCATTTCCCTGGTGGTGAGAGATGGTAAGTATTTTTTTAGATGCTTTTTTGGCCAATTACATGTCTTTTTGGAGAGGTGTCTTAAGCTCATTTGCTCATGTCCTGATTTTTTTCTTTTTTAGATGGGTAAGCTGTTCGAGTTACCTGTGCATTCTGGTTAATCAATCTCTTAGCTGAGGCAGAGTTTGCAAATATATTCTACCATTCTGAGGGTTGTCTCCTCAACCTAATTACTGTTTCTTTTGTTGTACAGAAGCTTTTTAGCCTGATGTAGTCCCACTTGTCTATTTGGGGGATTATTGCCTGCATCTTAGTTAAGATCTCTTTGACTATTCTGATGTCTTGAAGAGTATCCCCTGTGTTTTCCACCAGTAGTTTTATAGTTTGAGGTTTTATGTCTAGATCTTGATCCATTTTGAATTGATTTTTGTTCATAGTAAGAGATAGGAGTTCAGGTTCATTTTTCTGCAGGTGGATATCCAGTTTAACCAGCACTATTTGCTGAAGAGATTTTCTTTTCCCCACTGAGTTGCCTTGTGCTTCTTGTTGAAAATCAGTTGGTTGGGGAACCAGCAGTTAGCGTAATGGCTATGTCGCTGGACTCCCATGTAGTCGACCGTGGTTCGCGTCCTGGACCCGGTGGCTTAAAACTCACGCTGGGCGCGTGTGCGTGCGTGCCCAAGATCCTGAGAGAAGAATGGAGGAGAAGGGTTTGTGGTGTGACCATTCCCCCTGGGGGGTGATTTCTCGTTTTCCGTCTCTATGTCTCTCTCTATCTGTCTGGCGAGCACACGCACCCTATAGCAAAAATCTCTCAAAAAAAAAAATTGGTTGTATGTTGTGGGGCTTATTTCTGGGTTCTCAATTCTATTTCAATGGTATACCTGTTTCAGTGGTATTCTGTTTCTATGTTGTTTTGATTATCACAGCTTTCTAATATATTTTTAGATTATGAAGTGAGTTGTCTCCTACTTTATTCTTTCTGCATGGTATTGCCTTTATAATCTGGGGCCTTTTATAATTTGAAAAATTTTTTATGATTTTCTTTCTACTTTTGTGAGGAATATCTCTTCTAATTTTATCAGAACTGCATTGACTTTAAAGATTAATTTGAGTAGCATTGACGTTTTGATTATATTTATTTTTCTAATCCAGAAACATGGAATTTCTTTCTATTTTTTTGGTATCATTTTCAATTTATTTTTAAAAAATTCTTGTAGTTTTCCTTGTAGAGGTCTTTCACTTCTTTGGTTGAGTTTATTCCTAGGGATCTTATATTTTTGTGACTATTGTAAATGGGATTGCTTTCTTTCATTTTACCTCAGTTTGTTCATTGTTGGTGTATAAAAATGCTATGGATTTTTGTACATCGATTTTGTATCCTGCCACTTCACCATATTCACTTATCACTTAATGGAGTTTTTGTGTGAATTCTTTTAGATTTGCTAGGTATATATCATATTATCTTCAAATACAGGTAATTTCACTCTTTTCCTATTTAAATACCTTTTGTTAGGCTGGAGGCCTAGGCAGCTTAGACTTAGGAGTTGCATGCCACACCACAGTCTGCTGATGCAGCCAGATCTACTCTGTCATCCGATCTGCACTGCACACGAACCTAACCCAGATGTAGCACACGGGGCTCTACACTGCACACGGCACCAGACTTTATGTGGCACAGTAGTCTGCTCTCCCTCTAAACCATTACCATACATGGGTTGTTTTTACCTCAAAGACACCCCCATACCCTTATAAAAATCACTAAACCCCACCCTAGGGCGCGACTTCTCTGGCCCCCTCTCTCTTTCTCTGTCGGACCAGCAAATTTCACTTGAGAACATTTCCAATGAAAGCTCTACATTTCTATTTTCTTGCGTAGTTGGCCCATTTCTTACATTTGGTGCCAAAACCCAGGAGGAGTTTTGTGTTCTGCAGTCCCTGCAAGGGCCTCTCCTCCCCTGAACCAGGAACTGACTGGCCAAATGCCGACTAACCACCTGCCCTGGCCTTCTGAGGGTAAGTCCACCTGCCCATGGTTTCCGGGACTCAAACCTCCGGGTTCCCTGTCTGAAAATGTGGCCACGTCAGGGTCCCCTCCGAGTCCTGGAGCTCCAGTGATTGTGGAGACATCTCAGTCCTCTGCTGCCCATCCCTCATTCTGCTCCGTGAGCACAAAAAGAGATTTGGGATGCCTCTCCCTTTTCTGCTCACTTGAGTCCCGGACACAACAGATAATGCCAAGTCCATCACTGAGTCAAAGACGCCCCTGGTCTGTCTGCTCCATAACTTCACCAAATTAAGACTCGCTCAGAATCTCCACTGCAAGCAGCTAATATGCTATTCCACTGTGGCCTGGCCACAATATGCTTTGGACAACAGGTCTAACTGGCCTCCTGAGGGGACTTTTAATTACGGTACCCTCACTGATTTGGGTAACTATTGCCGAAAGGTGGGCAAATGGTTGGAGGTTCCATATGTCGAAGCCTTTTGGGATCTCCACTTCTGCCCCTCCCTCTGCACCTCCTACACTACTGCCCAAGTCCTTCTTGCAACCAGGACCCCACAGTCTAAGACCAAACTTCTCCTAGAAGCCAATCTCTCTCCTATAGATGAACCACCCAAAACTCTTACCTCTTCTCCTTCCCAGCACTTCCCTCCCCGTAGATCCCCCACCATACCTCAGTCCCACTCTGGCACCGCCAGTCCCTGCCCATCCGACCGCTCCTGCACCTTCACCACTGCCGTCTTCTCCTCCTCCATGTCCTTCACTCCCATCCCCTCCTCACCTGTCTCAGTCAGTTCACATACCCACTCATATTCTCACCCTTCTCCCTCCCCTTCACCCAGTTCTAACCTTCTCTGTCCTCTCTAGGAAGTGGTGGGAACAGAAGGTATCGTCAGGGTCCACGTTCCCTTCTCTCTCCCAAAACCATCTCAAATTGAAAGAAGACTCGGTTCTTTCTCTGCTAACCCCACGGCTTTTATCAAAGAATTCCACTATCTTACTCAGGCTTATAATCTTACTTGACATGACTTCTATGTAATCCTGTCCTCCACCCTTACTGCAGATGAGAAGAGAGCAAGTCCAGGCTGCAGCCTGAAAACATGCTGACCAAGCCCATCAGACAAGTGTCAGTTTCTATTGCCTATACTCCCAGTCCGCAAGTTGTCGGGGGCCTACCGTCTAGTTCAAGACCTCCGCCTCGGGGAACCAGCAGTTAGCGTAATGACTATGTCACTGGACTCCCACGTAGTCGACCGCGGTTCATGTCCCGGACCCGGTGGCTTAAAACTCACGCCGGGCATGTGTGCGTGCATGCCCAAGATCCTGAGAGGAGAATGGAGAAGGGATTGCGGCGTGACCATCCCCGCTGGGGGGTGATTTCTCGCTTTCTGTCTCTATGTCTCTCTCTGTCTGGCAGGCACATGCGCCCTATAGCGAAAACCTCTACAAAAACCAACAAAGACCTCTGCCTCGTCAATGAGGTGATCATTCCTCTCCATCCAATGGTCCCCAACCCATATACCCTCCTATCCCACATCCCACAAAATACCACTCACTTCACGGTCCTTGACCTCAAGGATGCCTTTTTCACTATCCCTCTCTACACAGACTCCTACTTCCTGTTTACATTCACCTAAGAATACCCCAATTCACCCTCTGCCCAGTAACTTACCTGGACAGTCCTTCCCCAGGGCTTCTTTAAAACCTATGCTCCCTAAAAACTACAACACCAACAACAACGCCCCACTTCTCTCTTCCCAGACTGGTGGCAATCTACCCTCATCACCTGGACTGCCCCTGTTTTAGGACCATTAATTCTCATCTGCCTTCTCCTCATGCTTACACCCTGTTTCCTCAGGTTCCTCTGAAGCTAAATCTAAGAAGTTTCCCATGTGGCTATCAATCAAATGCTCCTCCATCCCTACACACAACTTCTCACCAAGTCACTGGCCTCTCACTTCCCCTCTTTACCCCAAATCATGAAGGAGTTCATGACTGAACGGTGCCTTATAACACCAAAACAGTCGGGATGTTAAGTTGGAGGCCTGGACAGCTTGGACATAGAGGTTGCATGCCATGCCAGTTGGCTGATGTAACCGAGATCTAGTCTGTCTTCAGATCTACCCTGCACCTGGATCTAACCCGGGTGTAGCACATGGCGCTCTACTCTGCACATGGGGCTCTACGCGGCACATGGCACCAGCCCTTATGTGGCACAGTAGTCTGCTCTCCCTCTAAACCATTACCATACATGGGCTGTTTTTACCTCTAAAACACTGCCCCTCCCTATCCCCTTATAAAAATTGCTAAACCCCACCCTAGGGCACAACTTCTCTGGACCCCTTTCTCTTTCTCTGTTGGACCAGCAAACCTCACTTGGGAGGCATTCCCAATAAAGGCTCTGCATTTCTATTTTGTCGCGTAGTTGGCCCATTCCTTACACCTTTAATTTTACTTTTTTTCTGATTGCATTGGCTAGAATTTTCAGTATTATTTTGAAAGGAGTGGAGAAAGAGGACAGCTTTGTCTTGTTCCATTCAGTATGATGGTCCCAAATAAAATCATTCTTAAAAAATTCTATATGTGTACATATATGGATGTGACTACATGCAGATGCATGTATATGTATACACACAGTAGATGTGCTTATATGATTATAGAAAGCACCATGGTGAAAAACGGAATGACAAGTCACTGTTATACATGTGGTCACTCTGAAATGTGGGACAATAAAGGAAAGAGAAAACTGGCTTAAGAAGATAAAGTAACTTGGGAACCAGCAGTTAGTGTAATGGCTATGTTGCTGAACTCCCACGTAGTCGACCGTGGTTCGTGTCCTGGACCCAGTGGCTTAAAACTCACACCGGGCGCGCGTGTGTGTGTGTGCCCAAGATTCCGAGAGGAGAATGGAGGAGAAGGGATTGCGGCATGACCATCCCCCCGGGGGGTGATTTCTCACTTTCTGTCTCTATGTCTCTCTCTGTCTGTCTGGCGAGCGCACGTGCCCTATAGCAAAAACCTCTCCCCCACCCCCCCCAAAAAAAAGAAGATAAAGTAACTTGGTTCAATGAGTGATAGTCTGGGGACCTGAACCAAAATCTGTCTTAGTTCTAATGATTATTGTCAAAAACTTTGTTCAAAATGTTACAGTAGTCAAATGTAGAAAGGAACATTAGAATAATCTTTTTAAAAGTGTGTTCTAAGTTTTGAAATTTAATTTTATTATATTTTCTTTATTTTCCTTTCAAAGAGCATATTAAATAACTTTTGTGCCCATTCATCTAGTTATATTCAGATCTTATTCTTTGTTGTCTAACACTGTTTTGTCTTAGGTCCATTTCAGGCTGGTTTATACACATGTGTCCATGAAATATGTACAAACCCTTTGAAATGAGAGGATTTATACTTACTTCACTAACGGCTAGGCCATATGATCATCGTATATTTATGCATTTTTTGCAAAATCTCAAAAACCTTAATACAGTACAACAAAAATTTGAAGAAGTATGAAATTTTAGAAGCCAGCAAAAACAAACAAGACAAAAGAAACTACTTCCTGAAGTCAGGCAAGTAATGTAACTATATGCCAATGAGAACATATTTTAAATTCAATTTTTAGACATGGCAGCCCCAAATACTGCAATTTGCTTAATTATCATAACCTTAAGGTTTTGGGTTCTATGGTATAAAGGTTTATATTGTGACTAAAGACCTAAGAGTTGGTCATTGCCCTTAAATGTTGACAAAGAATTAGTTAATGGAGCTTCTTTTTGCATACTATCTGTATGCAGTGTGAACTGTTCACTGATTTTAAGACATTTTAGCTGAATTAGATCTATTGATACTTTATAAATACTTTTTAAAATACGAATTCTTGGGGGTAAGTTACAAAGTTTTAAAATGATGAACTTTTATAAATTAAAATCTTATAACTGAGACATGAAAGGAAAAAAATCTATTTTCCACAAAAGTATGCAGAAATTTTTCCTAAACTACAAAGGTGATGATTTTCTCTCCTTGGATTCCCACAGGGTTAACCGCAGCTAGAGTTACTGTGGCTTGAAAATCACTCTGGGCACATGTGTGTTCGTGCCCAACATCCCAAGAGGAGAATGGAAGAGAAAGGATTGTGATGTGGCCATTGCCACTGGAGGGTGATTTCTCAATTTCTTTCTCACTGTCTCTCTCTTGTTCCTTCCCAGTAAATGCATGTGCCCTATGATGAAATCCAAAAATAAATAAATGAATAATAATAATAATAAATAACATAGCAAAACAATACAAAAGAAATTTTTTAAAAATGGCACTGCTGTAGCAAGAGGGAGCATGTCATGAGAATAATGTGTGTTTCTTGAACTCATTTCATTTGTATTTCAACCCTTCTTGGAAGTTTCTCTGTGCAGCTCTAACTAGTCCCTTCCTAGTCCTGTTCTATTTACCTATAGAGTAAATTGTTGAAGTAGAAATTCCCAAAATGATATTATATTCTGCAAATGACTTTTGAAATTCTGAAATCCTCCTAGTGGGCAAGCATATGACAGTATCCTTTATTATAAACTTTGGGTAGGTTCCTCTTCCAGGTTATTTGTAAACAGTGAATCTGTCCACCTGTAAGGTTTTTATCAGTGTGTTCTCTATCTCTCAGAAGATGAAGGATAAAAAGAGAGTTCAGCTAATGAAAGAGCAAGACAGAGTGAAAGGGGAAGAAAAAGTGAGATTAAAGGAGCAGTACAATTAGGATGAGGTCATTAAAATAATAGCAAAACCCGAAGGCTAAGGAGGGTACACTAAAAAAAAAATTTGGTGAGAGAAGTTATATGCAATGACCCCACTTGTTGAATTCTAAACACATCTTGAGAACTGAGTGAACAATTTTTTTTTTTAATTTGCCAGAGAACATGTGCAGTAGCAGGGCAGAGACATTAGAGAGAGAAAGAAAGTGAGACAGCACCCCCATGTGGCATGGCCTCACGGAATCCTTTTTGCATTTCTTTCTCTTTCAGGGATTTTGGGCGTGTATGTACATGCACCCTGCATGTTTTTCAAGATGCCTTGTCCGAGACTCCAACCTCAGAGTCTGCCATGTGGGATCCAGTCACATTGACTCCCATGTACAGGTTGGCCTTAGACAATGCTTTTGAATGAAAAGACTCAAGGTAAAAAGCAAAACAGTCATAATTAACAAATTAATAAATGAAACAGTAAACTTTAAAAAAAATTAGTCAGAATGACCTTCAAATAACTGGGGGCAAAATAAATGCCTAAGAATAGCCAAGGTAAATATTGGAGCTATAATTTTAAATATAGACCATAGTAACAGGGCCATTGAACATTATTTTACAGTTACGCCACACAAAATGAATGGTTTGCAAAAGCTCAAATTAGTGCTCAAAATCTAATTTCTTTGCCAGAAACTCAACTCTTTCTTTCTTTCTTTCTTTCTTTCTTTCTTTCTTTCTTTCTTTCTTTCTTTCTTTCTTTCTTCTTTCTTTCTTTCCACTTGCACATCCATGTTTATTGTGGCATCATTCATAATGGTTAAAACATTAAATCAACCCAAATGCCTAAGAAGAGATGACTGGACTGAAAAAACATGGCATGTACACACCATAGAACACTACTCAGTCATAAAAAACAATGAGACCCTCTTATTCAATGCTCAGGGAAGCAAGCCAGACCCTGAAAGACAGACATTGCATGCCCCTGCTCAGTATACACTGAATGTCTGCACCCCATGGCAAAACTGAGAAGGCAGAAGGTATAATAGCAGGGAGGGCAAGTATAGATACCACGGACCATATAGGAGAGAGTGGGTAGTGTGAGGGCAACGGGAAGGATGGGGCTCAGAAAAATGAAATGAACCAAAAGCATTTCATAGACACAAAGATGGAAAGTTATGTAGATGATGATAACCTTTCACTTAATTGATATGCACTGCATGCATACTAGGGAAGGCCATTTTGCATGCTGTAAAGATAGCTAATGATTAAATGGAAAGAAAGGAAGAAAGGAAAAAAAGAAAGAAGGAAGGAAAAGAGGAAAGAAAGAGAAAACTACCAAAAAATAATAAAGGTAGCCTCTGTTTGTTAATAAACTACCTCAAAACTTAATCACTCAAAACAATACTACTAATTTAATTTACTATTCTGTGAGTTGGCCACTTGGGCTGCTCTCAGCTCAGTGGTTCTTCTGGTATTAACTGGATTTACACATGTGCCTGTGGTCAGCTGCCTGGTAACACAGGACTGGCTGGTCCAGGATTGGCTCAGTCATGTGGGTTATCATCCCACAGTACACTAACCTAGGGCTGCTCACGTAGGGACTCCATGACGCCAAGAAAAAGGAAGAAGTGTTTAAGGCTTCTTGAGGCCATATCATTACTTCTCTGTATCCTGTTAGCCAATGATAATCTCAAAACCATCCCAGATTCAAGAAGTGGGAAAAGAGGAGCAGAAGAGATTCACTTCTTAATGGTAAGAGCTGCAAAGTATCATTGCAAAAAACTATGGATACATGGACAGAAATCATTGGTGCTTTTTTTACTAATGGTCCCAAACCAAACTCATGTGTTTCTAATGAAAATTTTCCTCACCCCTTGGTTTTTGTTTTTGTTTTTGTTTTTTGTTTGTTTGTTTTTCCCCCCAGTTTGGTTAAAAGCATCAAGGTCTACTCCAAAACTTCAAGGTTATTCTGGAATATTCCATGTTCATGTTTAGTGATGACTGTGTTTGTGTTTATGTCTGCCTCTCTTTATCGTCTCTATTCAGTTCTCTGTTTCCATCTCTGCCATCTCAGTGTATAATAGAGATTGCTCTCATTTAGACCTTGATGGTGACAGTAACCCCGCTGATCTCTGTATCCCTAGAGTGTTAACTTCTCCATTAGTTTCCTATTGCTGCAAATTTAGCAACTAAAAACACCACCTATTTATAACCTCACAGTTTCTGTAGGTCGTTATACATTAGTTGGATCCCTGTTCAGGATCTCATGGGCTGAAATCAAGAAGGTAGCTGGGATATGTTTCTTTCTAGAGCTCAAGGTATTTTACCAAGCTCCTGTGGCTGAGACAGAGAGAGAGAGAGAACAGGTGTCCCCAGCATGGTCTTGATGCCATGATCCTGCCCCTGTGGTAGCCAGCTCTGAACCAAGGGCATACACATGCCTGGCATGTTCATGAAGATCTCCAGACCCAAACTTGGACCCTTCCGTAATACTCTTCAAAGCACACAGTAAACGTGCACAAAATCGACCACATAGAATGTCACAAAGCAACTGTCAGAATCAAGGCACATATTCGTTTCTCTTTTACAAGTAAAAAACAATACAATTATGCTTAGACACCTCCAATAGGTTTAGAAATTAGCCCAATATATTTTAAAATAATATACTGATTTTAGATGTGTTATTGAAATTATAAAATATTTATATTAAATGACAAGAACTCATGACATTTTAAAGATTATAAGGTGGAACTATGATAGTACTTACAGACAATTTAGCCAGAAACTCAATTCTATACTTACGAACATTTGACACTTATCAAATGTTTTGCGAATCTATTTTCTACTCTTTCTTATTGACCTAACATAATTATACCATGATGAATTTAAATTGTAGAAAAGTAAGACTTCTATTATAGAATGAGTTTGTCTATAAGCTCTAAGAATAAATGATACAAAATAACAAAAACATTAGGAATAGAAATCCAGTTACTTCTACTGAGTAAGTTGAATTTGCTTTCGATGCTTGTGTATCTGTATCCTGCCTAATTGTGTGTTACTTTTGAGTTTATTGCCTTCTGAGTTAATGTTACAAAGAATGAAACTGTTCAATCATTAAATTTAGGTAGGTGTTGGAGCTGGCAGATGGTGTGGTGATTAAGAGCGCTGGATTCCCACATGGCCCACCGTGGTTCCTGTCCCGAACCTGGCAGCTTCCTTTCTTGCTTTCCCTTTCTCTCTCCCTCTCTCTCTGTCTGTTCAAATTAAAAAAATAATAATAACAA
This sequence comes from Tupaia belangeri chinensis, assembly GCF_000334495.1. Taxonomy (NCBI): domain Eukaryota; kingdom Metazoa; phylum Chordata; class Mammalia; order Scandentia; family Tupaiidae; genus Tupaia; species Tupaia belangeri. The sequence goes on from NW_006209381.1 coordinate 420,856, forward strand.
ATGGAATTAAATGTATTTATGTTTAGTTTGACCAGAGAGAGACACGGAGAGGAAGAGAGAGAGAAACAGAAAGTGAGAAAGCAAGCCACCAGGTCTGGGACTCAAACCACGGTCAACCATGTGGGAATGTCAGCACTTAACAATCACACCATCTGCTAGCTCCCAACAAATAATTTTTTTTTTTTAATTTAGGTAGGTGTTTTTCTTCAACTTTCCTAGTCCATTTTTATATTCACAGTAAAAATACTCAGTATTTTTCCTGACTTTGAAATTAATCCATGAGATTAAAACTTAAACAGCACAGAAGAGAGGGAACTCTATTGCCAGGTGAGAATAAACATGCTAAAATACATCCACAAATGCAGAATGCAAGAGAAAATTCTGTTCATTCTTCATTTCTTTTCTTTTTTTTTTTTTCGGGGGGGGGAGATTTTTGCTATAGGGCGTGTGTGCTTGCCAGAGAGACAGAGACAGAAAGCGAGAAATCACCCCTCAGGGTGGGATGGCCATGTTGCAATCCCTTCTCCTCCATTTTCCTCTCGGAATCTTGGGCACGCACGCACACGTGCCCGGCGTGAGTTTAAGCCAACGGGTCCGGGACTCAAACTGCAGTCGACTACATGGGAGTTCAGTGACATAGCCATTACGCTAACTGCTGGTCCTTTATGTTCATTCTTCATTTCAAGATGACATGTATTAAATCCACATGGACAGGTCCAGTCAGGGATATGTGAATGCCGGATGTGGCCCTGGTCTGTTGAACCCCATCTGAATTAACCAACCTGTACTGATGCACTAAGGCCACTTCTGAGTCCTGGGCATGAGATGTTGCCTTTGTGGTCAGAGAACACGCACCACACAGCAGAGCTTCCTTGCCTTTGTTCTCAGCAGTTCCTCTGTTTCTTTTCCCTTTGAATTATCCACCTCCTGTGTCTTCAACTTCTCTCTCTTTTCCCCTTGTCTTTAACCAAAGTTAAGTTCATCTCTTCCATACAAAAATAACCCCACTTTTCCCTATGTCCACAACGTAGTACTTCTCCTTTTCTCAACCAAAATGCATTTATTGTTTTCTGTTCATTTCTCAACTACTTACAATCTGCCTTTCTTTCTTAATTCTCCATGGAAGTGATTTGTGCGTAGTTCACTGATGACCTCTGTGTTTCAAAACTCAGTGGAAACAATCCAGTCTTTATTTTCTTCTTCTTTTCTTTCTTTTTTTGGACTCTCCGGGGCTTCCTGCTCTCTGACATCATACCCTTCTGATTCTCGTACTTTCGCAGTACTGTGCCTCTTTTGTGATTTGTCTATGTAACATTAAATGTCCATGTTTCCTGGGTTGCATGACTTGGCAAACTGTTTATAATCTCATTTTTTAAAAAGTATTTTCAGTGATTAGCCACATATTCAAAAGTTCCCAAACTTCTAATTCCCATGTAGACCCTTGTCTTCAGCTATGGGCTCAGAAATCCAGCTGTCTACTGGACACTTCCATCTCGGTATCATATGGTTTAAACAAAGCCTAGGTATCCCTGGCACATTCTTGTATGTTCCCTGTCTTCATCGGTAGCTCTGCAATACACTTAGCTAAACTTCAAGATTCTTTTCCAAAACTTCTCTAAACTTGGGACCAGCAGTCAGCGTAATGGCTGTCGCTGGACTCCCATGAGGTTCGCATCCCGGACCCAGTGGCTTAAACTCACGCTGGGCGCAGGTGCATGCGTGCCCAAGATACTGAGAGGAGAATGGAGGAGAAGGGATTGCGTTGTGGCCATTCCGCCAGGGGGTGATTTCTCGCTTTCTGTCTCTCTGTCTCTCTGTCTGTCTGGCAAGTACACGTGCCCTGTAGCAAAAACCTCTAAAAAAAAAAAAAAAACTTCTCTAAACTTTACTAACTCACTTCTAATAAATTACTGTATGTGTAGAGATCGTCTCTCAAGTATTTCTCAAATACTTTTCCTTTTTTCTTTCCCCACTGAGTAACACTAAGGTATTCAAACTGCCTGCATGTTACACACAGCTGTGATGGTGGGATCAAAGCACAGTTCTAACCACATTAGTGTCCCATCCCGGGTCTCACTGACATATCCAGAATGGCATATGTGGCCCCTGTCCCTCCCCTCCCACCACTCCCACCGCTATGTTCAGTAGAACCCAATTGCTAGCACGCTTTTCACATACCCTGCTCTTTGTCGTATCTTGGTTTTTGTTTTTGTCCTCTCCTTCTGGAATCCCCTCCCACTTCTTGTCTCTATTTCTGCCTTTTACCTGGATAACTCCTGTGTAAGATTTGGTTCAGGCCTTATTCCTCAAGTCTTTATAACTCTTCATTGATATTATTCCTTGACACTCAGGTTAACTAGTCTTTCTGGGCTCATCAGTGCCTCCCCTATTATCATTCTTGTGCCGTATGTTACAATCGGCTTTGTAGGTTCTTAACGTCCATCTTCCCTACAGACTCTGAGCCCAACGGGGCGAAGACTGTGTCCATAGTAGGACCCGGACAACCCCAGTTCTTAGCCTAGTGGCTGCCACATGGTTGAATTTAATACATATCTCAAATGAACAAATGTATCTTTTACTAGAATGATTGAATAGTCACTTAGTGAGTGACATGAACAAAGGTATCGTCAAATATTTAATGACTCTAACAGATTGAGGGTTACTGGCTTATCCCATCAGCTCTCTGCATTCCTGGGGGCCTTTGGCCTTACATCCTGCCGTGAAAGGACTGAATGGAAAGTAGCACAGCCACTGTGGCCAAGAACATAACTGTTTGTTCCATTTTTCTCATTTTCACCTTGTTTTAATTATACTGACATCCAAGAACATTTCAAATGCATTCTGAAAACTAATTAACAATGCAATGAACACATATTTGTTAAATTAAGTGTTTTAGTGTCAATGCTTATGGTAATTTTTTTTCCTCCATGACTGTGGTACACATCCAAAGAAGAGGTTATGACCATTGTTTTATTTAACCATGTTTACACATTCCTATTCCCTTACTCTAAAGAGGTTTTCAACAGAATTAGAATGTTCTTGGACTTAGTAACACCTGTGTGTGGTAAACGTTGTTACTTCTACCACAAAACTAACCATGAGCTGACATGGTCTAATAATACCCATTACATGTTTATTTTATATTGTAATATCTATTTGTACTCTGGTAGACCTGAGCCAAGTCTTAAATGATCAGCTTACATAACTGGCTCTAGTAGACCAAGACATAACTAAGCTTCTCATTGTTTAAAGTATATATATATATATATATATATATCTTCAACTACAATGTGTAGGGATGTCAAGTTAATTATAAAATGAGAACCTTTTGATATAAAGGTTTAAAGAAAAAATTTAATATGAACCATGTCATGAAATTCAGAAAATATAATTTTTTGGACTATGTCCTAGTGACTTGGAATAGCTCAGAATAGAAAATAACTTACTTTCACAAACCACACAGTGCTAACGTCATGCTTTCAGGTAAGGAAAACTTCTGTAATCCCACTGTAGTTTTCTAATCGTGAAATGTATTCACCACAATTCTTCACTATGCTAATGATGGCTAGTGTGTACTGTTGTAGTTTTGTATATCCGCAAAGATTTTGAGTTAACAATCTAAGAGTCTTTTTCTTTTTTTATGAAGGACATTTTTAAATGTAAGTGTATGTTGTTTGTGGTAATAACACATGCACAATAAAAAAAAAATGGAGGGGCCAGCAGGTGGTATGGTGGTTAAGGGCACTGGACTCCCACATGGCCGACCATGGTTTGAGTCCTGAACCTGGCAGCTTGCTCTCTCTCTCTCTTTCTCTCTCTCTCTCATTTTATCTCTCTGGTCAAATAAAAAAAAATAAGTAATTATTTAACTAAGAAAAGATAATAGCACATGCACAATGAAAACCAAAAGCTAGAAAAGGAGTTACATTTCCTACTTGAGTGGACAGGTCCAACAATCAAGCATTTTGTGCAATGACTCTTATAGTTTCAACTTATCATGAACTACTCCAAACTCACTATGAGATACAGTTAAAGTCCAAAGAAAGTCATAGGGAGCATATTCCTTTTTTTTCTTTTCTTTTCTTTTTTCTTTTTTTGGAGGAGGCTAAGCCTTCCAGAACCAGCATGGGAAATAAACATCCTGTTGATTACTGCAGTAAAAAATTAATGTAGCCAATTTCAACTCATTTTAAGGTGACTTCTGTTTTTCACTGACTTGTTTGGTATCAGTCTTCTTTTTTTGGAGAGTTTTTTTGCTATAGGGTATGTGCACTCAGCAGAAAGACAGTGAGAGGCAGAGAGACAGAAAGCAAGAAATCACTTCCCAGGGGGGTGGCCACGCTGCAATCCCTTCTCCTCCATTTTCCTCTTGGGATCTTGGGCACGCATGCACGCATGTCTGGTGTGAGTTTAAACCACCGGGTCTGGGACTCGAACCGTGGTTGACTACATGGAAGTCCAGCTACATAGCCATTACACCATCTGCTGGTCCCCGTATCAGTCTTGTACATCAAGAGTGTTTAATTCTTCTAATTTACCAAAAATTTTCCTAATAAATGTTTTTATCAATAGGAACAGCATCAAGAACTCCATTTTCCTATCGTTCCCCTTTGGTGGTGTCTTAAACATTACTTCTTTCACCATTTCAGCCCTACTTCTGGAAGACTCACTTAACTGTTCATCTCTGTCTGAAGTTTGTGTGCTCAATCTGTCAAGACTGGCTACAGCAATGTCTGTATCACCCAAACCTCATGATATTCAGGCTTAAATCTATGTCGTTTATGCTCCCTGAGTCTTCAGCCTCATTACCACCTACTTCCTGGGTGGGTATGTGCACTCAGCAGAAAGACAGTGAGAGGCAGAGAGACAGAAAGCAAGAAATCACTTCCCAGGGGGGTGGCCACGCTGCAATCCCTTCTCCTCCATTTTCCTCTTGGGATCTTGGGCACGCATGCACGCATGTCTGGTGTGAGTTTAAACCACCGGGTCTGGGACTCGAACCGTGGTTGACTACATGGAAGTCCAGCTACATAGCCATTACACCATCTGCTGGTCCCCGTATCAGTCTTGTACATCAAGAGTGTTTAATTCTTCTAATTTACCAAAAATTTTCCTAATAAATGTTTTTATCAATAGGAACAGCATCAAGAACTCCATTTTCCTATCGTTCCCCTTTGGTGGTGTCTTAAACATTACTTCTTTCACCATTTCAGCCCTACTTCTGGAAGACTCACTTAACTGTTCATCTCTGTCTGAAGTTTGTGTGCTCAATCTGTCAAGACTGGCTACAGCAATGTCTGTATCACCCAAACCTCATGATATTCAGGCTTAAATCTATGTCGTTTATGCTCCCTGAGTCTTCAGCCTCATTACCACCTACTTCCTGGGTATGACAGGTGTCACTGCTTCCCCCTCATTGACCAGGTCAGGGTAAAATTCAAAATAGTGTGGAGCGCTTCATGCCCTTGTGTGTCCTCCTTGCCCAAGAGCCATGCTAATCTTATCTGTATCGTTCCAGTTTTAGTATGTGTGCTGCTGAAGTGAGTCCTGACAATGGGTTTTAAATCATCTTTGCTGTATGTTTGGCTCAGAGGAGGAAATACTGCTTTTCTCTGTTGTTATCTGGAAACGGACAAGCTCCATGACAGCTATTTATCTGTAATTTACTTCTAAGCATGTACCAGTGGGTATCTCAACCTACAAGGTCTTCATGGAATATGTATGTTACAAAACAAGTGTGCATGAATTTCAAAATTTCTTGCACCAAAATAAGAATAATTTTCTCCCTTATTTTCCCCCCCCCCACAGGGTACATGTGTTTACTGGTGACAGAGGGAAAGTGAAATATCACTCCCCCGAAGGGGATGACCACATCACAATCCCTTCTCCTCCTGGGATTTTGGGCACACAGGGCATGCACACACGCCTGGTGTGAATTTCAAGCTGCCAGGTTCAGGACTGAAACTGCAGTCGGCCATATGGGAGTCCATTGCCTTAACCGCCATGCCACCTGCTGGCCCAAGACTTGTATTTTAATCCCATTTTCTAAGAGCTTTGTGCAGTGTCCTGGTAGTTATGGGAACAGCCACACAAGCAGTCAGCAGTAGGCAGTGTGCTCTCAGGGGGCCCTCTGTCCTCCTCTTCCTCCTCCTGCTTTTCTACACTTTGGTCTAACTGCTCATGAGGTTCCAGGGACATGCAAGCAGCCTTTAATTGGTTTTCTTTTAAAAGGCCTTGTTGGGACCAGCAGTTAGCGTAATAGCTATGTTGCTGGACTCCCATGTAGTCAACTGCGTTTCAAGTCCCGGACCCAGTGACTTAAATTCACACCGGACACATGTGCGTGCTTGCCCAAAATCCCAAAAGGAGAATGGAGGAGAAGGGATTGCAGTGTGGCCATGCCCCTTGGGGGGTGATTTCCCGCTTTCTGTCTCTCTGTCTCTCTCTGTCCTTCTGGCGAGTACACGCGCCCTCTAGCAAACCCCCCAAAAAAAAAAAAAAAAAAAAAAGAGAAAAGGCTTTGTTGACTGGGAAGCCTGACTTGTACTTAAACTCTGCCCTCTTTGCAAATGTCAGGCTTTCCCCAGAGTATTCCAGAGGAAATGTTGTCTATTTTGGACACAATTATTGAATCAGATTAGATTACAGAGAGCACCACCCTCATGGCTCAATGCTGATACAGCAGCTTTGGTTTTTCATTGTTGTTCAAACATTTTGGAGGCTGGTTATTGTTGGGACCACTTTTACAACTACACATCCTCCTGTGGTTCTTGTTTCCCCCTGGAGCAGGCCACGGGGCCTACGGCGGCAAGGTGGTTTCTTTGAGGAAGATGCCTGAGACTTAGGGAAAAAGATTTTTTTCGATACTCAGACATTTCGTGTTTATAACTAACTTTGGCTCTTCTCCCCCTTCAGGAATCTGATTCTTCCTCATTCCCCTCTTTGGTCACACATCTCCCCTGGCCAGCTCCCATGTAGGCTGGTTGATGATGCTTCATCGTCCACATTGACCAACTGCTCCTTTGCCCGCTCAGGTGCAGGTTGAGAAGACCTCATCCCCTCTTCATTCTCATCATCGATTGCAGGGCCAATTCTTCAACCTCAGGCACTTCTGCTGGTCTTGCAAGACCGCCTTCAACCACGGCGTCTCCTCTTCCTTCTGCAGCTCCTGAAGCCGGCTCAGCATTGACTTCATCATGCTGCTGCCCGCTGTGGCACTCGGTCAACAATGTAAGAACCTTGAGATTACTAGCTACATGGGTCCTGCCGTACTCTCTCTTAATTTATGATTTATTCCAATCATACTTAAAAAAAATAGCTTTACTGATATATTAAGTTGTAGGAGAAGTCATGATGTGTTTTTCCATTTTCTGCGCAAACATGCATCATGACTTTTCCAACGACCCAATATAATTCATATAGTATAAAATTTACCTTTCAAAGTATACAGTTCAGTGATCGTTGGTATATTCAGAGAATTGTGCAACCATCACCACTGAGCATTACTAAAACTGGCCCAAAACACACAATAGTCTGGCTAGCATCGCAGACCATTCCAACTCTTACGTTCCTGGCCTGCTAGCTCTCAAATTCCATCGCCATCTGTTCCCTGGCTTTGGTTCCTTTTTTCATTTAACACTTGCTTCTGCCCTGGAGATTTGGCATTCATGTCTTACTTCATTCCTGATAGTCTTTCTTCCTTCTTTTCTTTTGCTTTTTCCTCTTTCTTTCTTCTTTCTGTTTTAGAGAGATTTTTGCTGTAGGGCATGTGTGCTCACTAGAGAGACAGAGAGAGAGAGACAAAAAGGGAGAAATCACCCCTGTCCCCAGGAGATGGCCACACTGTGGTACCTTCTTCTCCATTCTCTTCTCAGGATCGTGGGCATACACATACGTGCCCGGTGTGAGTTTTAAGCCACCGGGTCTGGGTCAGACTTTAGCTGACTACATGGGAGTCCAGCAATGTAACCATTATCCCATCTGCTGGTCCTACATGACAGTCTTTTAAAGACTTTGATTTAGAACTGTTTACCAGTTCTCTCTTTCTGGTTATCTCTGAAGGCTCTCTGCCTTACTGGTTCTTTAAGAGTTTATCCACGGGGGTCAGCAGGTGGCATGGTGGTAAGGGCACTGAACTCCCACATGGCTGACCATGGTTCAAGTCCCAGACCTGGTGGTTTACTTTCTCACTTTCTCTCTCTCTCTCTGGCCAAATAGTACATATATACATACATAAAGTCAAGTAAAAATAATTCTTTTAAAAAAATCTATCCATGGACATAGCCTATCCCAGCCCTTCCAGCCAGGTAACTGTTTCTCTGCAAGAAATTCTTTCAAATATTTTGCCTCCAAAAATATTTGAGTGCCTCCTGGCACTCGGTCCTTGATGAAGCTACAACAACATGAATGAGCTCTGAATCTCTCTCACAGGTGAAGGAAGAATAGAGAGCGTATATATTTTAGGACCTGCTTTCAGGAATTGAGACTTGCTGCAAAGCTGGGCACAGAAAGATACAAGGTATGCCCAGGGAAGGGACAGATGAAGTGCCTATGGCTCCTGGGTTTTAGATCATTCCTTAAGATTTCACGTGGTGATTCTTAGGATGAACAATGTCATGGATTTCATACTGGAAGTGAGAGGGCGTGTGTGAGGGAGCATTTGGGGTTGTCACGTTGAATGGGACATTGCTAAAGTTGAAAGGGCAAAGTGCGGAGATGCTAGTCCTGCGATGCACAGGGCAGCCCCACACAGTGTTGCTGGTGCCCTGCCTGCCTTTGAATGCCCAATGGGGAGCATGAAAAAAATATGTGTCATCAAGTATTTAATGAGGCTGGAGACTATTTAGCCAACCAGCTCTCTGCATGTCTACAGTCATTGGCTTTATGCCCTTCCCCAACCAGTGATTGAGCCTAAACCCTGTCCCTGCCCTTTTAAAGATATCCTCCCATAAAAGGGCAAAACTCGACTCTCAGGGTGTGTAGTTCACAAACCTGACCCTGGGGAGGGATAATTCTTCTCTTCCCCTGTCTCAGCATAACTGGTTATGTGGCCCAGGAATAGTGGTTTGGGGGCAGCTCTCTTATGTTGGAAAGAGTTTCTGGGCCAGCGTGTGGGTTCAAGTTCAGCTGAAAACTGAGAACGTGAGCCCTGGACAGTGCCCAGACCACCTGATCTCCTGTTTTCCAACTTATTTATAGAAGGTACTGAGGAATTCATCAAACTTGCTTTTACCCCAGTATTATCCACTGAAAAAAGGGGGTCATCTTACTACCTGTCCTACAGGTTCATTTTGGGATGAAATGTGCCAATAAATGTAAAGTGTTTGTAAGAAAATCTGGTATATAGTAAATAATATGTTGCCTATTGTTTTTTGGATGTCTACGTCACTGATGATTTACCTTGAAATATAATTTTAGACATATATGTAATTTTTAAATTTTTATAAAGCAAAAATTATATATTTTCCCCCACAGAGAACGTTACATTTTTTTGTCTGTCTATTAAATGTTTCTTCCCTTTATTCCACCTACCCACCTTCTGTCATTTATCCCCTCCCCTCCCTTACAGTCTCTGGTATCTACACTTATCCTCTCTACTGCAATCTCTTTAGATCTTTCCATTTCTGCCATAGAATACAGACATTTGGTACACATTGAGTGGGGATATACAGTTTGTATCGTTCCAAATCTGATTTACTTCTCTTAACATTAAGTCCTCTATATCCATCCACTTTCAATCAAATGATAGAGTCTCATGGTGTCTTATGGCAGAGGAATATTCCATAGTGTATATGTGCCACAGCTTTTTAACCCAGTCATCAAGTGTTGGACACTTAAGTTGATTCCATCTTTTAATAACTGTGAATAAAGCTGCGATAAATATGGATTTGCGAGTGTCTGTCCGACTGAGTGTTTTCCTATCCTTTGTATAAATACCAAAGAGTGGGATTACTGGGTCATGTGGTGGTTCCATTTGTAGATTTTTGAGGGACTTCCATATTGTTTTACACAGGTGTTAATTTACGTGCCCACCAAGAGTGTAAGAAGGTTCTCTTTTTGCCACAACATCACCAACACTTGTTGTTCTTTTTTTCTTCATTTGATGTTAGTTATTCTAGCTGGGGTTAAATGGCATCTCATTGTAGTTTTGATTTGCATTTCCCTTGGGAAGTTTAAATGCCACATCAGCACTAATCACTAGATTTAAGACCTTGGGCATTTCACTTCATCCAGCTGACTTTATGTTTCTCTCTGATAAGATAAGATTATTAATTCCTTGAGGACATTATGCTAAAGGACTATAAGCTAGTCACAGAAAGAGAAACACTAAATGATTTCACTTATATGAGATTTCCAAAGTAGTCAAACTTCAGGGGAGGGTGGCGGGAGGGAAGGTAGAATGTTTGTCAGGGACTAGAGGAAAGGAGAAATAAAAAGTTGCTACTCAAAGAGTATAAAGTTTCAGTTGGGGAAGTAGTTCTAATGCTAAATGTCCTTACTACAGAAGGAGAAGGAGAAAAAAAGGGAAGAGGAGGAAGAGGAAGTCGATCTAATGTTAAATATCCTTACTACAGAAGAAGGAACAAAAGCAGCTATAATTCCTGCCTCTGTTATCCCATAACGATTTAATGAGGTTTTTCTTGGAAAGGCTCAGAGTACACAGCGGCATCAATAATGTAGTCAGGAACTCGCAGGCAGAGGTCAGGGGAACACAGATGTCCTGTTTTTGCAATATTCTGGAGAGTTGTGGTTGGACCCTGAGGCTGGATGCTGGCAGAGATACGGTGCCGCCTACTGCTTTTAAGTAAAACAGTGATTTTCCTCAGGGGAACAGATACTTCATGTTGGTGCCAGTTTCTTAATGATGTACTCAGAAAAGGCAACTCTCAGCCCCCAGAGACAATGAAGGACATGCGAGGCTACCCAGAGACAGAGAGCTCTGCGGTCAGGAAGCAGTACTCCTGATCTTCTGTACAAGACTGAACAACAAAATGTAACTAAACAGATCTTTAAAATGATTAAGCACTATGTAACTTAAACAAATCTACCTTGGGACCAGCAGGTGGCGTGGTGGTTAAGGGCACTGGACTCCCACATGGCCAACTGTGGTTTGAGTCCCAGAACTGGCAGCTTGCTTTCTCACTTTCCCTCTTCCTCTCTCTCTTTCTCGCTCTGTTCCTCTCTGGTCAAATTAAAATAGATAAATAAATGAGTAAAGTGAAATAAATAATTTAATAAATTAATTTTAAAAAATTTTAAAAGCTGAATCTACCTCTAAATGCCAAAAAATAATGGTAAAAGATTAAAATATACAACATGCAGAATATATCATGTCCATATAGTTTCTAATTCTACACACATATATCTTTTATTTAAATGTGTAAACTATCTTACCTTAAAAGAACATAGTTCTTGGGACCAGCAGTTAGCGTAATGGCTATGTTGCTGAACTCTCATGTAGTTGACCGTGGTTTGAGTCCCGGACGTGGTGGCTAAAACTCATGCCAGGCACGTGTGCGTGTGTGCCCAAGATCCTGAGAGGAGAATGGAGGAGAAGGGATTGCAGCGTGGCCAACCCCCCTGGGGGGTGATTTCTTGCTTTCTGTCTCTCTGTCTCTGTCTTTCTGGTGAGCGCACGCGCCCATAGCAAAAAAAGAGGACATAGTTCTTTAATTTTTAAAATGTTTATTTATTTCTTCTATAGGCAAGAGAGAGACAGAGATATATCACCTCCAGCAGGCCTGTGGGTGTTGCGCTCCACCCCTAGCCTCAGTCTGCCCTGGATCATGGACACACATATACCTGACTTTCTCAGGAAGGCCCCTAGACATAAATTCAGAGCCTTCCATGTGGGTTGGCCTTGAGGAGCCTCATGTTTTACTCTTGTACCACTCTCTGGGCCCCAAACACTTTTTTCTTATGGTGAATTTAACTTGTGATTGATAATTCACTGCTGGGAATGAGTAATAAAATTAATGGCTGGAGGAGGTGGTACCAAAAGTCTTTTTATGTAATTATTATTCTAAAATGAAAAGGCGGATTTTAAAGGGATAACCTTCACGTGTTCTTATTTTGTAATACATTCAGTTATTTATAAATTTGAAAGAGGAAAATCTACGTGTATAATTTATATGTGATGTTGAAATTTGAATGATAATTTAACTTGGATGGCCTTATTTCAATAATGAGAATAACGGGCCTGAAATCCAACAGTTACTACATGATGGAGCCAAGATTCAGACATGCATTTGCTATGGTCAAATACCTATGATTGTCCATATTAGACACAGTGGGAAATATTTAGCTTGCCTCCGTATTTAAAGTGAAATTACCTTCAGGCCAGGGCTGGCTCCCTGGACCTAGGAACTGTGCAATTCTATCAAATTGCCACATATGGTTTAATGTATTCCTGTCCCTGTGTTGAAATTCTTATTATTTAAACAAGGGAGTCTGCGTCTTCAGTTTGCCCTCAGCCCTGCAAATTATATACTAGTCCTGTTTCTGGAAAAGATCTGGAAAATTCTTAAAATAGTCTCTATGTTCGTAATCAGTGTGGTAAAGACCTAGATGAATCAGTCGACAAGCAACCTTGTTCCTGGGTAATCTTGAAACGCATCCATTTCTTCTTATCATTGCGAAAACAGTTTCAGCTGGGCCATCTCAACGTTCTCTTTCCTGTGAGGAGTGGCACTTGATGTGCTCCTTGCTGCTGAGGTGTTCTTGCTCCTGGTGATATCTCATGGAGTTCTCCGAAAGATGACACCCCACTGCCCCTTTCTGCGGGCGTCTAGAATACCCTTTATTCTTCTTGACCAAACTTCTTAGTAAACCAAAGCGCGAATGTGCCTTCCTGTAGTTGCTGAAGGAATATTTTGATCTTTCTAAACATTTATCTTAAATACAACAGTGCAAGGCCAGATGGTCACACGGGCTGTAACACACAACATCGGTAAAGCTAACCCATACAGGAAGGTTCTAGGCTCATGTCCGAGACCTTCCTGAGTACGCCAGGGTCACATGGGCCCGTGATCTGGGCTGGCTGAAGCTCGGGGGTGGATGACTGCACTGAGACCTTGTGGGGAACGCTCTTGGCTTACCTCTCTCTGTCTCTGCTTCTCTTGCTCATGGGAAAAATGAACTAAAAAAATAATTATTTTATTTTAAATGAGGGAGAGTGAAAAAGAAGAGGGAAGGAGAGACTGAGCAAGTGCGAAGGAGAGAAATTAATATTATAAGGCTGCCTATAGACTTTGGCTCCTACCTGTGAATAATGCATTGCTCTCTCATTGTTTCTCTGACACCTTACGTGAACCTCTTTAATTGCTCTTACCACCTGATATAGGTTTAAATACATTACTCCTCTCTTGGTTCTTTAAGTAGTGGAATATTTCTTTCTTCATCTTTTTACCTTTGGACCACTAAAACTGTGGAAAATTTGGATGGTATGTTTGATGAAATAAAATAAAATAAAATGATAAGGTTTCTGCTGTACTCACTGACTTTGGTATTTATCTATTTCCATCGAAATCGTGTTTTTTATTTTCAGGTGAGGTATATGAAAGATTCCCAAAACTAACATTAATGAATCCCTCAAACAAATGTATAAATGCTTCATTACCTAAAAGCAATGTTTCTAATTAGTTTCTGCCTCTGGGTTTTATTTTCCCAATGTAATTTAGCTAATGTTTTAGCTAAAGAGAAAGTGAGCCTCTGATTAAATGAATGTCTTAGTAGAAGATAAACCACTATTAGCATAAATCCTTCTTCAATAGCATTTGACAAAAACCATTGCTAATTGTCTAGCCAACAACAAATGTACTTGTCAGGCAGCAGAACTGGAAGATTCCTTTTGTCATCTGAGTTTTTATTTTATTTCTCATGTGATTGTCTTTTTCCTGGAATATGGTACTTACATATTAAATAAGAACCTCTGTTTTTCCTTTACTTTTTTTTTTTTTAAATAAGAATCTCTTAAAAGACACAATGTGATTGAGACTAATCTCACAGAAGAGAAAATTTTTTCTACATTAGGATATATAAGTTTCGAGAGTAATAGAATAAGTGTTCGAACTTATTCATCCAATCTGTGAATGTTAAAGAAACTAAAAGAGGAAATAGTCATACCTATTTTGCACCAAATTTTTCAGTTAAATAATGATGATTCCCAACGTGTTTTATGAAAACAGACAAGAATGTGCTGGAGTAACCTTGTACAGGCTTAAGAAAGTCAACCGTGAACATTTTCCCAGCTCTCCGTTTGCTATATAATAATCACCCATATGTAACAAAACTGAACAAATCTAAATTCCAATGCCAACAAATGTATTTATTCCTCAGTGAGACAATACAATTTTAGAAAAAAAATTGGAGAAAGAAAAATAAAAAGAGAAAAAAAATTGGAGGTCATAAGAAAAAATAAATCAGGTATGCATTGCCTTTAGGATTAAATTTACTTTGAAGAGTGTATTCAACTTAATTAATAAAATGGATATAAAAATGATAATAAGTTAAATGTATTTTTCCCGATATTTACCTATAAAAACTTTCAAATATACAAAAGGTTTAAATACATTCAAGTGAATACCCTTATACCTGTCAATAACCAAAGCGTCAGTAGTTTTTTTAAATAATTGTTTTATTTACTTTTATCTATTCATTCACTTATTTTCATTTGACCAGAGCGACATAGAGAGAGAGAAAGCAAGCCAACGGGTCTGGGACTTGAACCATGGTCAGGCATGTGGGAGTGCCCAGAGTCTTAACCACCATGCTACCTCCTGGGCCCAGCATCAGTAGTTTCTAAAAGACCCCAGGAGGTTTCAAAATATAGCTTAGTCTGAGAACCTTCGTTATTATTTCAGAGCTCCCTAACAAAAGAGCTGTGGGGTAGCTGTGAAAACACAGTCCGTAAAAGGCAGGTTTGTACTGCTATGAGGGCCTTTACATGGGTGTATTACAATGTCTTTACTATTGTCCTATTGGTTCAAAAACAGGTTTTAGCTATTGCAAGTAAAGCTGCTATAAATATTCCTATAGAACAGGCTTTGTTGGGAATCAGGGAATAGTTCTCTTTCCCACTATACAAGATGGCAGATGAAAAGCAGGATGAGAAGCAGGATACTAAGGAGAAGAAACCTAAAGCCAAGAAGGCTGATGTCAGTGGCAAAAAAGAAGGGTGAACCCAAGGCTAAAAAGCCCAAGAAGGGGAAGCTCCATCATAGCCAAACTCAGTCCTAGTCCGGGGCATCGGCAGATACTCCTGGTCTGCCATGTACTCCAGGAAGGCCATGTACGAGAAGCATACTCGGCCACTAAATTCAGAATTGAAAACAAAAAGGAGAAGGTTCTTGCTATTGTCACAAAACCTACTGAAAATGTGCCTCAAAAGCTGTTGAGCCACGACAATAAGCCTCTCAATCAGCATGTGAGAAAGCTGTGAGCCAGCACCACTCCCAGGACCATTCTGACCATCCTCACTGGACACCACAGAGGCAAGAGTTGTTTTCCTGAAGCAGCTGAGCAGTGGCTTGCCACTTGTAACTGGACCACTGGTCCTCAGTGAGTTCCACTGCATAGAACACACCAGAAATTTGTCATCGCCACCTCCATGAAATATTAGCAAAGTAAAAACCCCAAAACACCTTTTTAATGCTTACCTCAAGAAAAGGAGTCTGCAGAGGGCCAGACAACAAGAAAGTGAGATCTTCCACACAGAGGAGAAATACAAGATTTCAGAGCAGTGCAAGGTTGACCAGAAAGCTGTGGACTGGCAAATTTTACCAAAAATCAAAGTTGTTCCTCAGCTCCAGGGCTACCTGTGATCCATGTTTGCCCTTACAAATGGAGTTTATCGTCACAAATTGGAGATCTAAATTTTTGCCAAGAACCTAACTAGATAACTGATTATACACACCACACACACACACACACACACACACATATGTACATATATGTAAGTTAGTTTGTGGACATGGGCTTTCACTTCTTTTAGATAAGGCTTTCAGAGTTTAACTATGGTTCAAAAAAATAAACATATGCTTACATTTATAAGGAACTACTGCTAAGGTTTTTCCAAGCGTGGTTGTACCAGATTACATTTCTTTCAACAATATATGAGACTTACAACTGCTCTATATTTTTCCTGAAATTTAGTGAAGTCGTTCTTTTTCATTTTAGACATCCTTGTGACATGTGTGGGTATCTTCTTGAGAGTTTAGTAGGTGCTTTCCAGTTGACAAATGATAATGAGCAGCTTTGAAATATGTTTATTATTTGCATCTCTCCTTTATCAATTGACTATAAATATTTTATTTACTTTTAATTTTTTGTCTTTTATTTATTTCATTATCAGGTTTTTTGTGTATATTGTTGATAGCACTCTTTCTGTCAGAAATGTCTGCAAAATATTTTCCCCAGTCTTTTGGTTGGTTAGATATGTTTGCAAAATTTTTTCCCCAGTCTTTTGGTTGGGATTCATTATTTTGTATTTTGTAACAGAAATTTTAAATTTTCATAAAGTCTAATTTGTAATTTTTCAATTTTATGGCTATTGTTTCTTAGTTCTAAGGAACCTTTTCTTAGTCCCAAGTTATTAAGATATAATACTATGTTCATTTTTTTCTTAAAGTTTTATATATTTAGCTATTGCTAATTAAATAGCTTAAATTCATCTTTCTATATGGTACTAGTGTTTGAAATTAATTATTCCCATACGTACATTCAGTTGCTCCAGAACCATCATTGAATACATTTCCTATCCCCACTGGAATCCTTTGGCTTTTCTTTTTTTTTTCTGAGAGGTTTTTGCTATAGGGCGCATGCACTCGCCAGAAAGACAGAGAGAGACAGAGAGACAGAAAGCGAGAAATCATCCCCCAGGGGGGATGGTCACGCCGCAATCCCTTCTCCATTCTCCTCTCAGGATCTTGGGCACGCACGCACACATGCCCAGCGTGAGTTTTAAGCCACCGGGTCCAGGACGCGAACTGCGGTCGACTACATGGGAGTCCAGCGACATAACCATTACGCTAACTGCTGGTCCCTCCTTTGGCATTTTTTAAAAGAATTACTTTATTTAACTTTATTTATTTATTTTAATTTGACCAGAGAGGGACAGAGTGAAAGAGAGAGAGAGAGAAAATGTGAAAGCAAGTCACCAGTTCCGGGACTTGAACTGAGGTCGGCCCTGTGGGAGTCCAGTGCTCTTAACTACCACTCCACCAACCATCCCCATCCTTTGTCATTTTTGTCAAAACTTGAGTTATTGGGGCCAGCAGGTGGCACGATGGTTAAGACACTTGATTCCCACATGGTTGATCATGTTTCAAGTCCCAGACCTGGCGGCTTACCCTCTCACTTTCTCTCTCTCTCTCTGGTCAAATTTTAAAATTATAATAATAATAAAATTAAATTAAATAATTCTAAAATATTTTTTATTAAACCTTGACTGATCATCAATATGTGACTGTAGTCTAGACTCCATTCTGTTGAACTGATCTGTTTATCAGTCCTTGTGCTTGAACCACATTGTCTTGATTACTGTAGCTTTATAGTGAGTAATGAGGTTAGATACTATCAGTTCTCCAAATGTGTTCTTCTCTCCCAAGATTGCTTTGGATATTTTTTGTATTTTTATATAGATTTTAGAATCAAATTATAAATACTAGAATCAGATTCTGCAAAATGCTTTCATTGAAGCTTTGTTTAGGATTACATTGAACCTAAAAATCAATTGGGATGAATTAACATCCTAATAACATTAGCTCTTCAAATCTGTGAACTGTATCCAGTGAATTTCATTTATTTTGGTCTCATTTATTATCTTTTATCAATGTATTGGTGTTCTCAGTGTCGATGTCTTCTATATACTTTTAAAATTTACTTTCAGATATCCTGTGTTTTGATATCATTATAAATGGAATTTCTTCTACTATTTAATTTTTTGTTCTCATTGTATGAAGACTTTTAAATATCACTATTATATCCTATGAACTTGCTACCTAATTTATTATTATTAGTGTCTTTGTGTAGTTTCATTAAGATGTTCTGTGTTAAAAATTATGTCATCAAAAAATTTATGTAATCTAAACATAAGTTTTATTTGATTTTTCTATATGTTAATAGTTTTTTAATATTTTCAGTCGCCTCACTGTAATCAGCTAAGGATCTTCAGTGCAAGGTTAATAAAAATTATTTTTATTATTTATTACAACTTGCCTTTGATTTTTTATGATAGATTTTTAAAAATGTATTGCTTAATTTCTAAATGCTTACCAGCATAAAGATATTTCTTCTTCTTCTTTTTTTTAAGATTCTTTTGCCAGGACCAGCAGTTAACGTAATGGCTATGTCGTTGAACTCCCATGTAATCAACCACAGTTCGAGTCCTGGACACGGTGACTTAAACTCACGCCAGGCACGTGTGCGTACATGCCCAAGATCCCAAGAGGAGAATGGAGGAGAAGGGATTGTGGCGTGGCCATCCCCCCTGGGGGGTGATTTCTCGGTTTCTGTCTCTCTGTCTCTCTCTTTCTGGCTAGTGCATGCACCTTATAGCAAAAACCTCTCAAAAAAAAAAAAAAGATTTTTTTGCCCTAAGATGTGTGCACTTGCCAGAGACAGACAGACAGACAGACAGACAGAGGGAAAGTGAGAAATCACCCCCAAGGGGGAATGGGCTTGCCCCAATCCCTTCTGCTCCATTCTCCTCTTGGAATTCTGGGCACTTGTGAGCCATAGGTCTAGAACTAGAATCACTGTTGACCATGTGGAAGTCCAGAGCCTTAACCACCGCAACCTGCTGGCCTTTAAAGATATTTCATTATTAGTAATTGACTTAATTTCACAGTGATTGGAGAGTATACTCTGTATGGTTCTAGTTCTTTTAAATTAATCAAGACTTGTTTTACTGCCTAGTGAATGGGTTATGCTAGTGAATGTCTCATTTGCAGTGGAAAAGAACTCATGTTCTACCATTCTGGTGTGTCATATTCTATGAATATCAATTATGTTAAACTGGTTAGTGATGTTAAGACCAGTTAAGTCTTAACTTATTTACTTATTTATTGTTCTTTTTTTCAGTTGCTTTAAGAGATATGTTATGATCCTCAGCAATGATTGTAGAATTGTCTATCTTTTTAATTCCATTTTTCCCCATAATTTTGAAGCTCTGTTTGCAGGTACATTGAAGTTATATATTTTTTAAAAATTTATTTTTAATTTTATTTGTTATAATTATTCTTCCATTTTGACCAGAGAGAGAGACAGACAGAGAGAAAGGGAGAGCGAAAAAGCAATTTGCCAGGGTTGGGACTTGAACCATGGTCAGTCATGTAGGAGTCCTGTGGGTCAATTACCACACCATCTGCTGGCCCGTGTTATATCTTTTTATATTTATATCTTTACTCAACATAAAACTAAGTATATTTTTGAAATGCCCTTGCTTGTCTTTGCTAATATATTTTTCTTAAAGATTAATTTATCTGATATTAGTATTGCTGTTCTAATCTTCTTATGCTTACTGTTTATATAGCGCTTGTGCATGTGTATTATTTTATTTTATTTTTGCTACAAAGGATGCATGTACTTGTCAGAGAGAGAGAGAGAAAGAGAGATAGAGGAAGTGAGAAAGCACTGTCTGGAGGGATGACTATACCACAGTCCCTTCTCTGCCATTCTCCTCTCATGAATTTGGGTGGACCCACATGCACCTGGTGTGTGTTTCAAGCTTCTGGATGGACACTCCAACCACATGGTCATGTGGGATCTAGCCGCCTTTACCACCATGCTTCTGGTTGGCCCTATTTTTTCCAACCATTAATGCATTTTTTTTAATTGCCTGAAGTTTGTGCTCTTGAAAGAGAGAGACAGAGAAATAAGGGAGAGAGAGAAAGTATCCCCAGTGGGGCATGGTCATACCACAATCCTTCTTCCTCCACCGAAATCCATGGTCTATAGTTTCAGTGGCAAATTTTCAGAGCCACGTGGTGTTATAATGCTGTCTGCTGCTGGTTGTGGTTCATTACCTGGAACTGTCCCTTGTTCTTGCTAATGTTATTTGAAGGAGCCTGAGGAACTTCTGCAGAGTGAGCCCCCTCATTTCTCTAAGTAAGGAATTCTCAGCCTGAGACTAAGAACATTTCCCAGGCTGAGTATCGCTGTATGATGCCCTTTTTCAGCCAAAAAAAAAAAAAAAACAACAACAACAACAAGATCCTGGCATTTGATAGAAAGTGGTTGAATGTGGAAGATTTCTTGCTGAATGAAGCAAGCCAGGCTATGAAAGAGAGACATTGTATGTCTCCACTTAATATATACCAACTGTTCACACTCTGGTAGAGACTGACAGATTGGAAGACATAAAAGCAGTGAAGATATTTATGGACACTGGAGACAGTGGGAAAGGAGGGTGGGAGAGGGGAAGAGTATAGGGAAGAAAATAGCCAGGTTCAGGACTCGAACTGTGGTCCATCCTGTGGAAGTCCAGTGCCTTTAACCACCACACCACCTGCCAGCCCCAGTAATGATACATTTCAAAAAGTGAGACTGAAAAAATTTTGGAGGCAATTTGAATACTTAACCTTAGGGAACCAAAAATGTCCCTGGAGGAACTCCAAAATTTCTTGTGAAATTGCTCTGGGTTTTAGCCAGGACATGTTTGTTTTTTCAAAGCTTTTCCAATGATTGTAATGTACAAAAATGAGAAGCTGATGACTGGTAACACAGAGCAATGATTTTCAGCAGTGTTCTGCACAAGAAACATCTAGGGGACTTTTTAAAATGCCATACGTAGGTCTCACCTGGAGCAACGAAATAAATCTTTGAAGGGGGACCCCTGTATTGCTTTTATGTAAATGCTCTCCCCATTAATTTTAATGTGTCCTCCATGTTAGGAAACCTATATTATGTTCTAAAACCTAGCATCTTAGAAAAGAACAGCTATAGGCAACAATTAAGATGTATCTTCATTTTTTTGAATTATAAAATTAATAGTATTTCTTATAATAGACTGAAGCAATGTATATACATCTGATTGATGAAATTATCTAATTCCACATTCCAAAGATATCCATTAGTAAGATATTGGTCTATCCTTTTCCTACTCCAAGCAAGCATTGATTGATTGATTGATTTTTAACTTTATTTACTTTTTAAAATTAATTAATAATTTTAATTTGACCAGGGAGGGACAGAGTGAGAGAGAGAGAGAAAGGGAAAGTGGGAAAGCAAGCCTCCGGAACCCAAACCACATTTGGCCTTGTGGGAGTCTAGAACCCTCAATTACCACGCCACCTGCTGGCCCCACCAGTGTGCCCAGATCCTGGCCTGTTACAGAAAGAACTGTGCCAGTCCCTCCTCTGCAGGCCAGTGACCCTTCCCAAATGCATGAGGCTACTCCCAGTTTACCTGAACTGTGTGTTGAAGAGTGATGTCCTGCAGCCTGGAGTGGAAGTCACTACTGATGACCACGCCTATGTCCGAAAGCTGGTTACCTCCACGGATGTGGCTGAGACCAATGTCTTCTTCTATCCTCGACTCCTACCATTGACAAAGTCTCCCATCGAGAGTACTGTTGAGCCACCAGCAGTTCAAACATCAGAAGAGCATCTAAGCAGTGGGAACATATATTTGCTGGAGAATGGACTTAGCCTCTTCCTCTGGTGGGAGCAGGTGTCCAACAGGGTGTTGTCCAGGGCCTTTTCAATGCCTCCTCCCTCAGTGGGATCACCGGTGGCTAGAGTGTTTTGCTGGTTCTGGATAATCCACTGTCCAAGAAGGTGTGAGGCCTCATTGATAGCGTAAGGGTGCAGAGATCATGCTACAAGAAAGTTATTGTGGTGAAGCAGAAAGACAAGCTGGAGATGCTATTCAAACACTTCCTGGTAGAAGACAAGAGCTTGTGTAGGGGAGCCTCCTACATGGACTTTCTCTGTCATATGCACAAGGAGATTCGGCAGCTACTGAGCTAAAGCAGGTGGGTAAATAGTATAGAATCCCTGGCCAGCTTCCAGAAAGTATCCCAAGATGGCAGAAAAACTGGGACAGTTCCATCTTATAAGTCATGTAAGCTGACCTCAGTCTCTCTGGGAGAGGGGGAGTTAAAAAGAGACACCATCTGGGACCAGCAGTTAGCGTCATGGCTATGTTGCTGAACTCCTATGTAGACGATCGTGGTTGGAGTCCCGGACCTGGTGGCTTAAATGCATGCAGGTCGCATGTGTGTGCGTGCCTAAGATCCTGAGAGGAGAATGGAGGAGAAGGGATTACGATGTGGGCATCTCCCGTCCCCTGGAGGTGATTTCTCGCTTTCTGTCTCTCTGGCAAGTACACACACCCTGTAGCAAAAATCTCTCTTAAAAAAAAAATAAAAGGAAAAAAAGAGACACCTTCTTTCTGGGCTCAGTATCCTAACCCTCTGTCATGTCCTGCTGATGGAAGGTGCCTTTGTCCCCCACTCTCCCCTCTTTTTCCTGCTAATCCTGTGGTAATGAATGTGGTTTCTCAGTTCACTGTATATGATTCAGTGTTGGGTGTTTGGAGGCACCCAGACCCTGGAATATTACGTGTCCTTTTAGACCAGCCTCCAAGAGGAGAGGGGCTGGCAGGAAGGAGTGGAGTCCCAGAATTACTGTGAGGGGGCTGCTAATCCTGCTCAGCCTCATCAACAACTTCCTGTGTTAGGGATAAAACATGCAGGTGTACAAGAGCTGGGCTGTAGACTGGAGGTGGTGGTGAGAAACGTGGTTGGACCTTCCTGGACCTGGAGGTCAGCAGCCGAGTCCGAGTTACTGAGGGTGGTTGATTAGCTGTCTCTGCTTCCACTGCTCGCTGGCTCTCTCCTGCAGTGATCAGTGATCATTCTGTGGATAGAGGCACATTGTCAGAGAGGAATGAGCCTGGGAACTGAGTTGCAAAGTGTATTAAGATTTGAGAAAGGTACTTGCCTTCTTTCCAGCTGGAGAGCCCCCAACACTGGATGGTTCTATAGGGAGCCTGGTCATCAATGGCAATACCTCACAGAACCACCCCACATCCCACTTTGAGCTCCCACTGGAAACACTGCTTCTCCAAGCCGGCATTGTTCAGGAGAGAGGCATAGGCCCCTGGAGCCATTCTCCCCCACCAAGACACGCCTTCCTCTTTGGCACTGAGTGGCTGAGAGTTATTTTCCAACTCCAACTGGCCAGGGCAGGACAAAGGCTAGGCTTGATGGGCAGACTTGCCCGCTCCCAGCCTGGGCTGCCCCTGCTCTGGACCTCTCATTTCTCTTCATTAGTTTATTTTTCAATGCATCTTTACTTTATAAATAAATAAATTAAGCTGTTAAAAAAAAAAAAAAGAATTCATTTGGCAGACTTTCCAGGAACTCACTATTATATTGGCTGTCCATAATGCTTCAGGGCATGGATACGATGCAGCCAAATTGTGTTTTTGCAATGGTATAACAAGGATGACCTTTCCTTTGATTTATAAGGTATTCCACATTTTTATCCTAGACCTTGTCAGATGGCCTTTACTGTTCCTATTACTATCAGCATGGACGCATGAAAATTGTCAATATTTTGCAATCCATTAAATATAACCTTTAGTTTTCTTAATATTGAGAATATTAATTATGCATTGCTTGAGACAGATTACTTAATATGCACTGGCTTAATGGATTTAAAGGAACCTCTAATGCAAAAAATATTATGGATCGGCAGGTATTTGGTATTGTATGCACTGTGACCTTGCATCTGATAGAATCTAATTCTTCATTTTGTCAAATGCTCTACCACCGAGCTATACCTCCTCTATTCTTCATTTTTTTTTTTTT
>NW_006209381.1:445104-448200 GCF_000334495.1 Tupaia belangeri chinensis
GAGAGGTTTTTGCTATAGGACGCATGTGCTTGCCAGATAGACAGAGAGAGACAGAGAGACAGAAAGAGAGAAATCACCCCCCAGGGGGGATGGCCATGCTGCAGTCCCTTCTCCTCCATTCTCCTCTTGGGATCTTGGGCACACACATACACACGCCGGCGTGAATTTAAGCCACCGGGTCAAGGACTCGAACTGCGGTCGACTACATGGGAGTCCAGCGACATAGCCATTATGCCAACCGCTAGTCCCAGTTTTCAATTTTTTATTTGTTACTTTTAATGAGGCAAAATAAAGACAAATGGAAATATAATAAATCTCTAGGCAAATAGTCCCCCAAAATTGAAAGTTTATAAGCAACAAACGCAGTAAGTTTCCATGTAGCTTGCCTGTGGATTCTGGACTAAACATTAACAATTGAGTTACTAGAATTCTGAAAGAGCATAAATCAATATTAACACACATTTTCCAGTACAGACTTAGTGGAACTGTTACTAAAGAAAAGTAATTCATATCAGATTTGACAGAGATACCCAGATATATAGGCTCCACTCCATCCCACATCTTAAACTTTTAGGCGTAATTTACTAGATTCATCATGTGTCCTTTTTTTGTCTTCGTTTTAAAATACATTTCTTAAGTTTTCATCGATATATAATAAAGACTCAAAAGCCTGCAATCCCCAAGAATGGATTATTATTTTATGGCCAATATAGCAAATCAGAACTTCATACATACTGATTATCTTGTATCCCTAAATTGTTACTTCCTTAACATTTTCATAAAGACCGTAGGGATGTTA
This sequence comes from Tupaia belangeri chinensis, assembly GCF_000334495.1. Taxonomy (NCBI): domain Eukaryota; kingdom Metazoa; phylum Chordata; class Mammalia; order Scandentia; family Tupaiidae; genus Tupaia; species Tupaia belangeri. The sequence goes on from NW_006209381.1 coordinate 445,904, forward strand.
ATTCACGTAATTTTGCCAATAACTCTAGAGGGCAGATACTATTTCAACGACGGAAACTGAGGCAGTGTCTGAGGCGGAAGTAAAGCTTCCCTCCAAGTTGAACAGCTGGAGATGTACGGCCAGGATTTGACCCCAGGCAGTCTAGGTCCCTTAAGGTTAACTCCTCCTATGCTCCATCCACTGTAGCGACCTGGCTTTTGGCCATACCAGAACTCTTCAATATTTACTTTTGAGTTAGGGTGGAGTGGAAAAAGAGAACAGAAAAATAAGTGCAATTTAATGAGGCACTTTTTCTTATCTCTGTAAAACAGCAGTTCTGGTCATCAGTTTGATAGAATAAAAAAGTTGAAACGGGTAGTTGGAATATGTTTTTCTTTGAATAAAAGATTTATTTTGTAGTTGGGTCAGCTTGATCTTTGAGTTGTTTTTCCAGTATTAGTGATGCATTTTATTAATCCCCTCTTAGGTTGTCGGGAAAATTATGATGTATTTTTCTATGCAAAAATGAGTCATGACTGTCACAATAGCCCAATCTTTTGGCTTAGAAAATGTGTGTAGATTACAAATGGACTAATTCATATTCATTTCATTATCATAGATAATGCAAATGTTAGCTACAAATTTTAAACTGACTCTGTGTTTTTTGGTAAAGGTAATGAGATAAGTGAAGAATTCATTTCATAAAACATATGTAGCATGATTTTTCATGAGATAAACAGAAGGTGCTTTTTCATGGCTCCGTCAAATTTCCTCCCCGGAATACCTGTTGGAGAGGAAGTCAGATTTTAGGAAAGGGGGTGTTAGGGCCTCTGCCTTCCTACTCTGGTTTAACAAAGTCACTGGGCTAAAAAGGAAACACATTTGTTGCCTTCCAGTTGGGAAGCAGTGTTGTGTGATCCGAGAATAGAGTGTGGTGGTGGAGCAGTGGAAAACGGCTTGAGAGTAAATGGAACTTTGTGAGAGAACAGAGAGGGAAAGAATTAGCAACAGTTATGAGAGTGAATTTTTTTTAAGAGTGATTTTTGCTGTAGTGCACATGCACTCACCAGAGAGACAGAGACAGAGAGACAGAAAGTGAAAAAATCACTCCCCAGTAGGGATGGCCATGCCACAATCCCTTCTCCTCCAGTCTCCTCTTGGGGTTTGGGCACACACGCACATGTGCCCAGCATGAGTTAAGCCACCGGATCCAGGACTTGAACTGCAGAGCGCTCATGCACACAAGAGACCACTGTGATTTTCAAGCCACAGATCTGGGACTCCAACTGCAGTCAGCCACATGGGAGTCTAGAGTGACTTAACTCCAAGCCATCTGGTGGCCCTTTAAGTTGTTTCTTTTGGCTATTCAAGGAATACAATCAAAGCATGTATAAAAGGGGTTCTCGTGTGTGTGTGTGTGTGTGTGTGTGTGTGTGTGTGTGTCTGTGTGTGTGCGTGTTTTCTGATCAGAGTAATTTAATTTGTTCTGGCTAATTTCCTAAACTGTACATTTACAGCAATGTCACATCGATGAGGTGATGGTGAACATTCTTGCCTACTTCAAATATAACGGGAATGATGCTAGTTGTTTCACCAGTCAACGAAATGCCAGAGAGCTACCTGATCCTGCACTCCCATGAGAGATGCCTGTCATTTCAAATATGGACTCCAGGGCTTGTCAAGTAGGTGGGTGACAAACCTTCCTACGTATTTTCTCCAGGACCTGTCTGGGTGGGCGGCTTCACTTTGAAGCATTTATGATCCCAAACAATTCAGATTCTAGGTAAAGGTAAACAAGACGATAATAAGAATTAAGGAAAAATTGAAGTCCAACAATATAAAATTTTGTTTTCTTGCAATAACGTAAGACAAGTTCCCTGGTCCCAGTTCATAGGACTTGACAATGTGAAGGTGGGGTCTCTCCAGTAACCCCTCCACCCGGCCCGAGTCCCTGAGAGCTGGACTTAGGCCACGTCAGTGAGGTACCAAACCCAGTTAGGGGCGACCTATCATTCGTGGGGGGAGCGCACAGGTGGCGAGGGTGGCTCCCCGGGAAGCGCAGCCACCTCTCAAGAGAGCTCGCGCCAGCTCGGCTAGGTGAGTCCCCTTACTCGGAGACTTCGTCCCGGGACACTGTCGCCACTTACAGATCCGGGAATCCCGACCCTTTGCGCGCTCGGGGGCCACCACGTCAGGGTTGGAAAAGCTCGCGCCCCAGTCCACCAGCCCTCGCGGGGGCGCGCCCAGGCCCGAAAACGCCTGGACCACCTCCGACAAGGCGTCGCCGCGGCCCGGGGGCTGCCGGCTCCGGGCCACGC
>NW_006209381.1:448259-449738 GCF_000334495.1 Tupaia belangeri chinensis
TGGGGAAGCAGTGTTGTGTGATCCGAGAATAGAGTGTGGTGGTGGAGCAGTGGAAAACGGCTTGAGAGTAAATGGAACTTTGTGAGAGAACAGAGAGGGAAAGAATTAGCAACAGTTATGAGAGTGAATTTTTTTTAAGAGTGATTTTTGCTGTAGTGCACATGCACTCACCAGAGAGACAGAGACAGAGAGACAGAAAGTGAAAAAATCACTCCCCAGGAGTGATGGCCATGCCACAATCCCTTCTCCTCCAGTCTCCTCTTGGGGTTTGGGCACACACGCACATGTGCCCAGCATGAGTTAAGCCACCGGATCCAGGACTTGAACTGCAGAGCGCTCATGCACACAAGAGACCACTGTGATTTTCAAGCCACAGATCTGGGACTGCAACTGCAGTCAGCCACATGGGAGTCTAGAGTGACTTAACTCCAAGCCATCTGGTGGCCCTTTAAGTTGTTTCTTTTGGCTATTCAAGGAATACAATCAAAGCATGTATAAAAGGGGTTCTCGTGTGTGTGTGTGTGTGTGTGTGTGTGTGTGTGTGTGTCTGTGTGTGTGCGTGTTTTCTGATCAGAGTAATTTAATTTGTTCTGGCTAATTTCCTAAACTGTACATTTACAGCAATGTCACATCGATGAGGTGATGGTGAACATTCTTGCCTACTTCAAATATAACGGGAATGATGCTAGTTGTTTCACCAGTCAACGAAATGCCAGAGAGCTACCTGATCCTGCACTCCCACAGAGAGATGCCTGTCATCTCAAATATGGACTCCAGGGCTTGTCAAGTAGGTGGGTGACAAACCTTCGTGCGTATTTCCTCTAGGACCTGTCTGGGTGGGCGGCTCCACTTTGAAGCATTTATGATCCCAAACAATTCAGATTCTAGGTAAAGGTAAACAAGACGATAATAAGAATTAAGGAAAAATTGAAGTCCAACAATATAAAATTTTATTTTCTTGCAATAACGTAAGACAAGTTCCCTGGTCCCAGTTCATAGGACTTGACAATGTGAAGGTGGGGTCTCTCCAGTAACCCCTCCACCCGGCCCGAGTCCCTGAGAGCTGGACTTAGGCCACGTCAGTGAGGTACCAAACCCAGTTAGGGGCGACCTATCATTCGTGGGGGGAGCGCACAGGTGGCGAGGGTGGCTCCCCGGGAAGCGCAGCCACCTCTCAAGAGAGCTCGCGCCAGCTCGGCTAGGTGAGTCCCCTTACTCGGAGACTTCGTCCCGGGACACTGTCGCCACTTACAGATCCGGGAATCCCGACCCTTTGCGCGCTCGGGGGCCACCACGTCAGGGTTGGAAAAGCTCGCGCCCCAGTCCACCAGCCCTCGCGGGGGCGCGCCCAGGCCCGAAAACGCCTGGACCACCTCCGACAAGGCGTCGCCGCGGCCCGGGGGCTGCAGGCTCGGGACCACGCGTGTCCCCAGGGCTCACCCCCCCCGAGGCCTCGGGCCTCCCCCGTCTCCCTCCGCC
>NW_006209381.1:450892-454971 GCF_000334495.1 Tupaia belangeri chinensis
GAAAATGCCATGTGTTGATGGCCCTTGGGCGCAGAGGCTTCCCTGACTGCTGGGACCCGGGTCTGCAGCGGCTCCCAGGGAGGGGCACAGCGCGCGGCCGGGAAGCGGGAGCCCTCCTTGTCCTCTGACCTGCAGGGTCAGGGCTGGACAGAGCAAATGAGATTAAGCTCGGGAGAGTGGCTGGCAGTGCGCCACCGTGGGGCAGTTAGGAGGGCAGGGAAAGTGGGAGCGGGGCTCTGGAATTTCCGTTCCCCTTGGATGTGTGCGATTTGTCAGTAATGCATTTGAAAATGGACCTTGAAAATTACATCGTAATGGTCACTAGAAATTGCATAGGTTAGTTTCTGAAGTGCACAAATAGTTTGAATCACCCCACCACGTTTGAAAGCCCTCCCCAGCACCCTGAGAAGAAGACATGCATGCATGGGTGCCCCAAATCCCAACAGCCTGGAGAAAGGGAGGAGAAGGGGTTGCACCCAGTTGGGGAAGGGGTGCTTTCTCCTTTTCCCTCTCTCTCTGTCCCTGCCTCTCCTAGCTGACCAGTGCAGGCACCCTCTGGCAAGCAGAAAGGAAGGTGGAGGGGGAGGAGGAAAGGAAGCTGCAATAACACATTTTAGTCCCTTCATCTTTTGCGTCTGCATGCTGTGTTTTTCCCGGGCATAAGGTGCAGATTCCGTGTCGCGCTTGTCATTTGGCTTAGACAGTTGTCTTCTGCAGAAAGTAAGAGAAAAGGAGGTCGCTTTTCATAATTGCCCGTGCTCTTCATTCTTCTGCGGGATTGAGCATTTCAGGCTGAAAATCACCCTTTGGTGATGTTACAGGCACATTGGCAACAAATTCCCTCAGCTTTTATTTATCTGAAAATATTTTTTGTCTTCCGTTATTTTTTTTTTCATTGTGTATTTATTTGTTGAGAGAGGGGTTTTCTTGACAAGGTGCCACGCACCACAATCACCTGCCTTCCTTGCCCCTGCCTTCCAGACAACCAGGATTACAAGTTCTGAATGTTCCTGTTGAGCAGAGGTTTGAACCCAGGATCTCCCCTATGGCTCCCGGCATTGTGCTTCGGCGCCCTTCTGCCTGTGCCATTGCGTTCCTTTAAAAAGGTCGTCTTTATGAAATATAAAACTATGGGCTGGCAGGCTTTCATTTTATTTCTCAGTATTTTACAGGCATCATTTCTTTGACCTCTGTTTTTAGCCTATGAGAAGTAGGCTGTCATTGTCATCACTGTTTTTGAAATTATCTTTTTATCTTTTTTGTTTGTTTTTTTTTGTTTTTTTTTGTTTGTTTTTGCAGTTATTGTGTGATATGTGGATTTCTTTGTATTTTTCTCACTTGGGGCTTTCTTTTTTTTTTTTTTTTTTTTTTTTGAGAGGTTTTTGCTATAGAGCACATGTGGTCGTCTGACAGACAGAGAGACAGAAAGCGCAAAATCACCCCCCAGGGGCAATGGCCACACTGCAATCCCTTCTCCTCCATTCTCCTCTTGGGATCTTGGGTATGCATGCACACGCGCCTGGCGTGAGTTTTAAGCCACTGGGTCTGGGATGTGAACTGTGGTCAACTACATGGGAGTCCAGCGACATAGCCATTACGCTAACTGCTGGTCCCCTAGTACCAGACTTTTTAATGGTATGTTGGGGAGAAACCCAGCACTGTAGCACCCAGAGATGATGAAGGCAAGCCCCGCCAAAGAGAAATGATCTCTCTCTTAAAAAAAAAGTTGCCATTTGCCAGAAAGTGAGTGGAGTCACTAGAGAGAGATAGAGAGAGAAAGAGAGAGAGAGAGAGAGAGAGAGAGAAGGCACCTCTAAAAGTACCCCTTCATGGGGAATGGTCATGCCACAATCCCCTCTTCTCTGTTTCTTCCTCCTGTTGGGATTTGGGACACACATGCACACGTGCCCAGCCTGTTTCTCAAGGCACTGGGTTCAGGACTTGAATCATGCAGTCAGCCATGTGGGATCCAGCAGCCTTAACCACTGGCTGGCCTGATATCATCTATCTCAATAAACACAGTTGTTCCTGAATGACTTGACTTGGAACTGATCAATTTGTTTTTATTATTGGTAAAGCAGCTTCTCTTCTCAGATACTGGTTTCTCTTTCCTATGAGAGTTCTACTTAGTGGCTGAATATGATCACTTATGGTTGAAGGGTTCTTCATCCATAATGATCTTTCTGGAATTTTCCAAAGGAAGACGCTAAGTCCTACAGGAGCTACCTAGAATGAGAGACATCGAAAGAGAAAGTAAAAAGTTAAAACACTTAAAACACTACCAATGGATTTCATCACCTAGGAAGCATTGCTCTCTGTGTTCCTATAACATGTTATATAACTCTTTCTAATGGCCTTTATCACGTGGTGGAGTTGTTGTTGGTTTAATTGTACTTCCGTATGAGGCTCCTTAAGTGGTAGAATACAGTCTTGCTCATAACATTTGTTTTCATCTTTGGACCTTGAAAATTTAGTCCAAATTTTGATGAAGTATTTGTTAAAACGAAATGGCAAAGTTCCCCCTTTACTCAATGACTTTGACAATTAGATATTTGAACTATAATTATGGATTTTTCAGGTGGGTTGTGTGAAAATGTCCCCAAACTAAAGCTTAATGAAGCCTCCAAACGGATATGTAAGTGCTTCATTACTTCAAAGCAATGCTTCCAATTGCTTTCTGCCTCTGGGTTTTATTTTCCCAATGCAATTTAGCTAATGTTCTAGCTAAAGAGAAAGTGAGCCACTGACTAAATTAATGTCCTAGCATAAGATCAAGTAAACTGCATAAATCTTTCTTCACTAGCGTTTGACAAAAACCAATGATAATTATCTAGCCAACTACAAATGTATTTGTCAATCCTTAGTGTCATGAAGTTCTTTTTGCCTTTTCTTCATTTAATTTGGTTTTCCCTGGAATATGGCACTTACTTATTAAGTAAGAGTGTCTCTTCAAAGGCTCAGTGTAATGGAAGCCATTACCCTTGTAAAAAAGAAAATTTTTCTACAATAAATTATTGGGGTTAGCAGGTGGCATGATGGTTAAGGCACTGGATTGCCCACATGGTGGACCACAGTTCAAGTTCTGGACTCAGTGACTTGAAATTCACTTCAGGTACATGGGCATGTGTGCTCAAAATCCCAAGAGGAGGATGGAGGACAAGGGATTGTGGGATGGCCATCTCCCCTAGAGGGTGATTTTTCACTTCCCCTCTCTCTGTCTCTCTCCAGTGAGCTCATGTGCACTATGGCAAAAACCCGAAAAAAAATTTTCTTTAAGAAATTTTATATATATGTATAATATGTAAACAATGTATATTAAACGTAAGACATACATGAGACATTAGCCTTGTATGACATACATACATTTATATATAGTGCTACATGTATCTTATATATTTTTATAACTGTATACATAATGGTAAGAGTGAAAGGTTTAATGTTCGAACTCTCTAATGAAAATTTGGGATGATGACAGAAATATAAAGGGGCAGTAGCAGAACAAATGTAACACCAATTTGTTCAGAGTGTATAAAGTGCGATAGAGCAGTTTCCCATGTGGACTTTTTAGGTCAGAACCAGGGTGTGGCAGAGTCAGCACACACTAACTTACTGCTATCCGCATTGCCCCCAGCTCCGTATTCAGGGTCATCACATTGGTAGACTGGATTCAGCCATGGCACAGGTGTGTTTACCTGAGAGCTCTTGAATCATCAATCACTACAAACCGAGACTTTTAATTACTCTGGAAAGCCAACGTTTTAACATTTTCCAGGATACCCCTGGTTAATCAATTGTATTTTCATGTAGTAGAAACAAAATTAGATAATATATCTCAAATACCATGTACAGTAGGACCAAAACATCAGTTATTAAGTTTAAAAAATAAGGAAAATATGTACTCTGCTAACTGCAGCCCTTAGATGACAGAAATCAAACAAACCCCAAGTAAAAGAGAGACCATTTTCTCAGGCCAAAGGTTTCAATACTGTTAAAATAGCAATTCTCGACAAATTCATCTATGAATTCAAAGCAACTCCAAGCAAAAATATCAGCAAGTTTTTTGCTTTCGTTTTTGTAGG
>NW_006209381.1:454991-455367 GCF_000334495.1 Tupaia belangeri chinensis
AGTAGGCAGAGGCTGTTGATTTTGCAATAAGGCATTTGTTTTGTTCTGGTTTTTTTTTTAGCAATGTTTGTTTTTTAGACTATTCACATGCTATTCTTTGATTAAAGTTAATTTAAAAAGTATTCTCCATCGATCTCCAATTTCTCTGACAAGATAGACAGTCCAGATGGAGCATAAGATGCAAATTTGGGGAACATCGGCCTTTTAGAGGTGGGCACAGAGAAGATAGGATAGAGCCTGGGAGTGAGTGGCACAAAGTGAGGAATAACCACAGGGAATGGGTTTTTGGGAAACTAGTGAATGAGTTCCAAAAGGAATGGTCTCCAATACCAGATGCTATGAAAAAGCCAAGTAGAGAAAGGTTGTGAAGAGTCCC
>NW_006209381.1:455379-490421 GCF_000334495.1 Tupaia belangeri chinensis
GATGCTGTTAATGCAAGAGAATTCACAGTGGATTGGGTGGCAAAGGGGAGGTTAAGTGAAGAAAGAAAGCAGAGAAAAATCGAGAAGGTTGGGTATGAAAGGACAACAATAATGTTAAAGGTAGAGGTAGACATCAACTGAGAAAAATTTGAGGGAAAGTCGGATTCCAGAGCATGCTTAAATACTGAAAAGGAAAACACTTCTGGGGACTGTTCCCAAACTTGGCTATACACAACAGTCACCTGGAAAACTTTTAAACAATTCGTGCCTAAGATCCCGGAAGGAGACTGGAGAAGGGATTGCAGTGTGACCATCTTCCTTAAGGGGTGATTTCTCACTTTCCCCCTCACTGTGTCTCTCTCTCTTAAGGGAGTACACACACTCTAATATATGTGTGTCTATATATATATACATATATATATATGTGTCTGTAAGTAATGTGGGAAGGGGAAATCTCTGTATTCTTTGCTTAATTTTACTGCAGATTTAAAATTGCTCTAAAAGGGATTAGCAGGTGGCACAGTGATGAAGAACACTGGACTCCCACATGGTCAACCATGGTTCGAGGCCTGAAACTGGAGGCTTGCTTTCTCACTTTCCTACTCTCTCTCTCTCTCTCTCTCTCTCACCTGTCCCTCTCTGGTCAAATTAAAATAAATAAATAAATAAATAAATGGATAAATAAAGTTAAATAAAATAATTCTTTTTTTTTTTAAAAAAAATTGCTCTAAAAATAAATCTACCAATAAATAAAGAAATAAATAAGTCCAGTGCCCAGGCTCTACCTTACATAAATGTAATCAATCTCTGGGGATAGGAGTAAAGCATCCATCATTTTATAAAGTTCCCAGCAATTCCTATGTATTCCACTGCATTATTCCGGAGCTTCTCATGCTTTAGTGACAACGAAGATTACCTTGAGAGTTTATTAAACCATAGGTTGCTGGCCCTGTACTCAGAGTTTCTGGTTCAGGAGGTCTAGGGTAGGGCTGTTAAATTTCCATTTTTAATTTTTTTATATGTTATACAAATGTTGCTGTCCTGAAGACACATATCACATAACACTGCTCTACCGATGACAGATTCAAAATAAAGAAAGGGGATCATTGATCGGCCAGGCACTTGGAAGGATAGAAGCTCCCAGTGCACTGGGAGTTTGGTCGTCTCATTGATGGGAGGAAAGGCAAGCACCTGCTCCTCTGTGACAGGAGTTAAAGAAAAAGAAGGGCAAATTTAAATTCGATGAATAAACAGGAAGTTAAAGATGGTCTCCTGGGATGACTTCCAACATTTTAGGCTGGTATTAGTGGTCTAGAATGGTCATATGGGTCTGACATATGTAGTCATGAAGAAATAATCTACAAGTACTGGGACCAGCAGTTAGCGTAATGGCTATGTCGCTGGACTCCCACGTAGTCGACCGCCGGTTCATGTCCCGGACCCGGTGGCTTAAACTCACGCCGGGTGCGTGTGCGTGCGTGCCCAAGATCCCGAGAGGAGAATGGAGGAGAAGGGATTGCGGCATGACCATCCCCTCTGGGGGGTGATTTCCTACTTTCTGTCTCTCTGTCTCTCTCTGTCTGTCTGGCGAGCGCACGCGCCCTAAAGCAAAAATCTCTCAAAAAAAAAAAAAAAGAAAGAAAGAAAAAGAAATAATCTACAAGTACTCACGTGGCGAGAAAATCAAATTACATTTACAGGCTACATTGATATATGGAAACAGGGCATATTAGCTCAAGAAGTAGGTACCATTGTAGCCACATCGATTCTATCACTGATTTTTCCACATTAAATCTAAGGAAGCAACTCTGCCTTACTAATGCTCCTCACATCTGCACCAACAAAGACGATTCTTGGGTTTGGAAGTAGAAATTATCTTTAGTCATTGAAGAGATAGATTTACAGGTTATAAACCTATGAAATTCAAACTAGACCAACTGAATTCAAAAGAAAAAACTCCCGTAGTCATCCAGCAATTTGAATATTGATAATTTTCCAAAATCGTTCTGTAAGATTTACATGTGGAACACAAGCCAGCTGGTCCAGTTGCATTCTCATTGACAGGGAAACATGATTCTAGTAGAGTGGTTGCAAAACAGTGCAGAGAACATGATCCTTTTTTTATTTTTTTTTTTAAGTTTTTGCTATAGGGCGCGTGCACTCGCCAGAAAGACAGAGAGCTAGAAAACGAGAAATTACCCCCTGGGGGGAATGACCACACCACAATCTCTTCTCCTCCATTCTTCTCTCGGGATCTTGGGTACACACACACACACACCCGGAGTGAGTTTAAGCCACTGGGTCCGGGACTCGAACTGTGGTTGACTACATGGGAGTCCAGTGACATAGCCATTACGCCATCTGCTGGTCCCAGAGAACACAGTCCTTAAGGGACAGAAAGGGCCAGCAAAGTCAACATCCCAGATGCACAAAAGTACTCTATCAATGTTCTTGGTAAAGATGCAGATATTTTCAGTGATGTCTCCAGTGATGACAGGATGAACTGATATAAATTTTATAATTATTTTAAAGTCATTTCTGTAGTATATTCTTGAAGGTCTGTAACCACACTGCTTACACATGGGGTGATTCGCATTATCCATCACTCTCTAAAAGGTTTACTAAACCTTCAGGATTTACTCAACTTGGTCTTTTCAGCAGCTCACAGAACTCCAGCTGAAATTTGAGCGCTTCTTTTAGTGCCCAGATTTTCAGTGTGTCACCATCAGCAATAGCACCAGTTTAACCTGGAACTCATTAGAAATGAAAAATTATAACCTACCCAAGACTTACTAAATCACCGACTCTGGAGGATGGGGTGAAGCACTGTATGTTTTGAAAATCCATCCAGCAGATTTTGATGCATGTTAAAGTGTGAGGACTCCTATTTCACTGAAGGCCCAGAAATGAATAGCCAGGGCCCTGGAATTTCCCCAAAATGTCAATATCCACCTGCCAGTGAATGGTTTTACTGGACGAACTTAGTTTTATATTTCCTCTTTATTCATGATAGTGTGTGTGAATGTGCACATGAGAGAGAGAGAGTGAAAGAGAATCACCCTTCACACAAGGTCTGGTCACGCTGCAATCCACTTTCCCCAGCCCTCCCTCCTGTAGGATCTCGGAACTCATGCCAATGACTGGTGTGTTCTAGGCACACCGGGCCAGGATGTGGCATGTGGTGTCCAGTTTTTTCTTCTTCCTCGTCTTTTATTTGTTTTGCTATAGGGTACTTGACCTTGACAGAGAACAAGCCAGGGAAGGGGGTGTGGGAGGATGGCCTTGCTGCAATCTCTTCTCCTCCATTCTCCTCTTGGGATTTTGGGCATGCACACAGACGCCCCTGGCATGCTGTCAAGGCACTGTGTCTGGGATTCAAACTGCACAGCCAGTTCTGTGGTGTCCTTGTCTTAATGTCCATGTCACCTGCTGGCCCCGGGGTCCAGCTTCTTATGAGCACATTACTGCTGTGGCACAGAGCTGGCACAGAAAATGTCGTGGAGCATAACTTACTCTTCTCAGAGAGATGTGGTGTCATGTCCTCATGTATAGCTGGTAAGACTACAGGTAATATATTTCTATGCACAGTAAGATTTTATTTTGAAGTACATTTTAAAATTTCAGTTAACATGTTCTCAGATTCTGTTACATTCATTCTGTAAGGCAATTAAAAATATCCTTTTATCCCTACCACATGTGCTCATTGGCTGATAGTTTTGGAAGCATGTGTGGACCCATAGTCATATTCAGAACTAAACAGAGGGAAAGCACATTGGCTTTTCAAGCAGCAGGTTAATGCTGCTTCTTGGGAGTTTCGCATTCAGAAAAATAACACATAACAAGAACAGCAACAAAATGACTCTAGCTTATGTAGTCTTTTTTTTTTTAAAAAAAATAATTCTTTTATTGAACTTTATTTATTTATTTATCTATTTTTAATTTGACTGGAGAGGGACAGAATGAGAGTGAGAGCAAGAGAGAGAGAGAAAGTGAGAAAGCAAGCCACCAGGTCTGTGACTTGAACCAGGGTTGACCATGTGGGAGTTCAGCGCCCTTAACCACCACACCACCTGCTGGCGCCCCATATGTGGTCCTTTTTAATAACTGATAGAATTCAATACTCTTTCAAGTGTCAGCAACAACAATTTAACCCAAATACCTCTTGCCAGATAAACCATTACCAGGCATTAGCAGAGCCTCACTGCCTCCTAGCCACTCCCCTAATGTCAGTAAGTCAGAGTGTTTCAGAAGTACTTTGGGGTTTTCTTTGTTAATGGTAGCAAGTGTATGTGTGCCGGAGCAGGCACACACATGCGTGAGCAAGTGAGCTAGAGAAGGAAGCACACTCGACAAGGGCTTGTCATGCTGGGACCCCCTTTATCCCTCTGGCTCTCCAGAATCTTGGGGTCCCGTGTGCACTTGGTGTGTTTTCAGGTAGACCCGGAGATCTGAAACGCCGTCAGATGTATGGCTTTCAGCAGGGCAGGACACTTACAGTACCACAGGCCTACCGTGGCTCGAGAGCCAGCCTGTTCCCCTACTGCGCACTGTCTCTGCTCCTGCGCCATTGCTCCCACTTACCCATCCCCAGTGTCTACCACATCATCTGAAGAAACCTCACCTGTGCCACACCCTGCTATGACAATGCCCAAGTGCATTCCAGGGATACTGGTATAGTACTGTCAGGGCTTTGGATTCCCTTGCAAGAGCATCAGACACACTGTAGAGGCGGAACTGAACTTGGTCCTTGGAACAACTGCACCTGCGTCCAGATGCCTAAATGGTCTCTCAGTCAACTGTACCAGCTTCTGATCCAATGCCCAAAACACAGAGGGTGAGATGGGAAAAGACGCCAGGGCGTCCTCTCCACCTTCCTTTTCCTCCTGTAACATTTATACTTGGCATGTGTTGGACAAATTACGAGCTATGAAGTTTTATTTTTCCCAGTGTGTCTTACACGAATGGTTTAGCATCTTGTTCTGAAATTTGGGTGATAAAAATCTTAATGTTTCATTCTTAGCCTTTGGAGACTTCACCAAAATGAAAGCATAAAATATCCCATATTGACACTGTTAACAGCTTCCAACCAAACTTCTTTTTCCTCTAAAATCAGAGCATTCTTCTCAATACGAATGGAGGCAAACAAGCAAGCTATCAGTGTGTGAACAAGTTCCACCTTTCTTCATATGCTAATATTCCATTGTGGGTATAGAATATCTGAAATGCCAGCACTCAATGGAATATGATTATAATGCTGTCTAATATATACTAAGCATTAACATATGCCATGCGCTATGTTAACAATTACCTAATTTTATATTTCAGACAATGACTGAAGTAGGTACTATTACCTTAGATGGCGTTTAGAGGGTCTGAGTACCTTGCTCCGATGGTGTCAAACTCTGACTCAGTCAGACTTACGTAGGGAAGGAAAGGGTGATGTGTCTACTAGGAGTTATTGGTAAAGAAATTTCATAAAAGGAACTGTAAATGACACAAATAATTTGGAAATAAAATTGCTCCAGAAGAAATTTCATAAAGGGAACTGTGAATGGCACAAATCATTTGGAAATAAAATTGCTCCACAGAATCTTGGAGCAAACATAAGGTATTCATTTCTTATTTAAATTAATGGGTCCCAAGTTGCTTCTCAACAATCATACTAGAGATTTCATCACATGCATTTTTTAGGAGGGCAGGGTGCTGTTCTACCACTAAAATGTCATAGAAAGATTCCTAAGAAGTGTTGAAAAGTGTAGAAAATTGGGGGGAAGTTCATAAACTAGGGTCCTACATCCTTCTAGAAGGCTGGAGCTCTTTTTCCTCTTGGTCAAGCCAGGGCATGGTTCTTTATGTGAATCTCCCAGTCCACAGCACTCAATGGACTGTGGGTCCATTTATCTCTCGATGTCTGAATGAGAGTTGGAGACAGATCCCTACCCCCGGCAGTGTGTGCTCCAAGTCTGTCTTTCTCTTTGGGCAAGCCACTTGTAATGCCTTCTATTTTTTTTTTTTAATCTCATGTCTTCTAGAATGATCTAGACCATAGCTTTCTAAGCACTAGTTTTTGGAAACAAACAAACAAACAAAAAAACTATCTTCTTGTGTAGACAGAAATCCCTACCACCAGAATGGGATTTATTCAGAACATGAAACGGTAATGCTTTCTCGTTTTTGCTTTCTTTAGGACAGTCAGTGCCTGTATAGTTTGATGTAGGGTGATCTGTTATTTGAATATTTTCTCTCATTGAAAGAATCATCATAAATATGTATAGTTAGTTAAATAATTTCTGTTATTAGAATATTTTCTCTCATTGAAAGCATCATCATAAATATGTATAGTTAGTTAAATAAGGAGATATAATTAAAAATAAAACAAACACTACGTCATAGGTATTACAAATCAAGAAAAAAAAACACCTACTAAATACTGTGTTAGATTGTTAAAAATATTTATGATACTTTACAACTCTTCCCATTAAGAAAGGAGGTATCTTTTAATACCCCTTAAAAGAAGAGTTAGCCACGTGGCCTGATTTGGCCAGAGAGACATTGGCAAGCATGATGCACATAGGACCTTGAAAAGCCCGTGTGCATAACAGTGTGTTCTATGGCTGCTTTTGGAACTCAGCTGTTCTATAAAGGAGGGAGGTTAGCCATAAGTAAACCCAGACAGAGAAGCCAGTCTTTTTTTTTTTTTCTTTTTTCTTTTCTTTTCTTTTTTTTTTTTTTAGAGGTTTTTGCTAAAGGTTGGGTGGAGGTTTTTGCTACAGGTTGCGTGCGCTCACCAGAGAGACAGAGAGAGTTAGAGAGACAGAAAGCGAGAAATCACCCCCCAGGGGAAATGGCCACACCACAATCCCTTCTCCTTCGTTCTCCTCTCAGTATCTTGGGCACGCATGCACACTTGCCCGGCGTGAGTTTAAGCCACCGGGTCCGGGACTCGAACCGTAGTCGACTACATGGGAGTCCAGCGAACTGCTGGTCCCGAGAAGTCAGTCTTGAAAGTAAAGTGGATGTTGCTTTTTTTTTTTCAGGGGAGTAGACTAAATCTGATACATGGAAACTTACATAGTTTTTAAGAGAGTTGTATAAGCATAGACAAAAAAAGACAGTTTAAAATAAAAAGACACCTCTGTTTCTAAGTTTTTATAGGCAGGAAGAAGACTATAAAAGCCATTTAGCTAAAAATACAGCCCTTTCATTTAGGGGGAATAAAAAAGTCTCATCAAGACAGAGCCCAAATCCCTGAGTACAGAATGAAACAATGAACTAGAGAACTGCTCCCAGGGAGCAGAAAATTCTTTGTCCCCGAGTAAGAGGAACTGGAAATGCAAACCTGTCTCAATTCTAGAATTACTCTTGACCAGTGACTGCTATGTGGATTTTGGTTATTTTCGTGGCTATGTTGATCTTGGCTCACTTTTGAATGGTGGGTCGGTTGTTTTAGTTTTCAAGTTTCTGAACAAAGAGGAGTTGCGTTCAGGCGATCTCACACTCAAAAAAGATGCAGATCACATGGTACTGGACGAGAGCCTGATGCCATTATTATTTTTTTTTTCCTTTTTTTGGAGAGTTTTCCTGATGCCATTATTATTATTTTTTTTTCCTTTTTTTGGAGAGTTTTTTTGTTTTTTTTGTTTTTGTTTTGTCTTGTTTTTTTTTTTTTTTTTTTTTTTTTGCTATAGGGCGCGTGCGCTCGCCAGAAAGACAGAGACAGAGAGACAGAAAGCGAGAAATCATCCCCCAGGGGGATGGCCATGCCACAATCCCTTCTCCTCCCTTCTCCTCTCGGGATCTTGGGTGCACACACATGCACATGCACACACACCCGAAGTGAATTTTAAGACACTGGGTCCCGGTCTCGAATGCTGGTTGACTACCTGGGAGTCCAGCAACACCTTTATACCATCTGCTGCTCCCTCCTTCTTTAATCTGGGCTTCTCTATTTATTGGGTCATTGGGAAAGTCATGACTATTTTTCTGTGCAAAAATTAAGTAAAATAGAAACAAAAGCTTGAAATGAACGTAAGCACTTGAACTTGGCTTCTTGCTGCTTTGGTAATGTAACCATCCTGTGCAAAGCTTTGCCTAGTTCCTAGAAAATGAAGGGTATGTGGCCCATTGCCTCTACTGTCTGAGCCAACAGCCAGACATCTGAATGAAGTGATCTGGATGAGACAGGCCCCTGCCAATCTGTTAACTGACTGGAAATGAATGAATGAGCTAGGTCCTGAGCAGGAGGACTAGACAGCAGAATCCTGAGTGATAATAATAATAATAAGAAGACAGTGATTTTGAATTCTAAATGTTGGTGTGTTTTCTTATGCAGAAAAATTTATACTAATACTTTTAGTAAGATATAACCTTATTTAGGTGTTTTCAGTAAAAGTTGTTTAATTTTGCTGAGGAATGACAAAAAATGCCAGTCTTCTCTGACATTAGTTAGTCTTTTAGGCTGATTCTTATGACCAGAGTTCAAAATACATGTAGTCCTAGAATGAAAATAAAAAAATAAATACAATTAGGTTGGCTTCATAATATAAACAGGTACAAGTATTAAGATGAGAATATGTTTTAGGTTATCTGTGCTATAATTACACAATTATGAAGTGTATTAAAAAGCAATTCTGAGACTATGATCGATGGGAAACCAACTTCTAAGGGCCTAAGAATGATGGTTTGGCTGCTGTTAAATATCAAAGTAATAAACTTAAGTTTAAAGGCCCTTAGAGAACAGTAAGTGATTTACCTCATTTTATTTATATAGAGAGTTTTTAAATTCATGCATACTTATTATAGGAGGAAAAAAGAAGGGGAGAGTATAGTCTTAGTATCTCCCAAACCTACCATTTATATTTTTATTCAAATTCTTTGCAGACACACATAACTGATACTACAAGTTATTATCCTGTTCTTTCACTACATAAAATATTCTGAATGTTTATCTTATTAAAGTTTTTTGAAAATCTTTGTTTTGAGCCTTTAGATAATTTGTTTTAGAGATGTCTTGTAATATGTTTACTGCATCTCATACTTTTACATTTTAGGCTGTTTTAATTTTTTGTTGTTTATTGAAGTAAGTTTACGAGATAGAATTTATGTTTCCATTTACTGTAAAGATTATGCTAATTACTTGTTTGTATCTGAGAGAATATGAACATTAAATGTTATGATGGGTATACTCAATTTATTTCCCCAAAGTACCTGTATCTCATGAGCACCAAATCTCTTAAGCCTTCATAAGCATTAAGGGCTGATCATTAGAAATAAAAATTTTATTATGTGATAAATGAAAGGGGGTTTTTCATTACTTTTTGTTTTTCCTTTTTGCTTCTCTGTATGTTTTGGGAAACATTGTCTTATGTTTATTGGTTATTTCCGTTCTCTCTTTGATAGTTTTAATTTCTTTTCATGTATACATATATATTTTATTTTTTTGGAGAGGTTTTTCACTATAGGGTGCGTGTGCTCGCCAGACAGAGAGAGACAGAGAGACAGAAAGCGAGAAATCACCCCCCAGGGGGGATGGTCACACCGCAATCCCTTCTCCTCCATTCTCCTCTCGGGATCTTGGGAACACACACACACGTGCCCGGCATGAGTTTTAAGCCAACGGGTCTGGGACATGAACTGCAGTTGACTACTTGGGAGTCCAGCAACATAGCCATTATGCTAACTGCTGGTTCCCCATATTTTTTTCTATATGTCTGTTGAGGATGTGATTTTTTTCATTTAAATATAATTTGTATTAATGTAAGAATATTATTCTTTGGTCATCTTTGCAGCATATATTTCTCTGACTTGATTATTTTTTAAAATATTTTGGTTTGTTTTGAAGTACAGAAGCCTAAACCATTCAGATTTAGCAATCTCTTTCTTTGTGATTTCCTTGCTTGGAAACACATTTGTCATCTAAAGACAAAATGTAGGGGCTGTTTACTTATTTATCTATGCTCAGTGATTCAACATCTCTTTCATTTTGCTTCCCTTATTTATTATTTTCTTTTACTAACTCTTCAGTTTTAGCTAATTAATATCGCTCATTAATGTTTTTACTTTTTTTATTCAATAAATATTTATAGCCATATAATTTTCTTTAACATCTTTACTCACATACCAAGACATATTTTGGAATTTAGATTGTGTTTTTTTTAATACCTGAGCTATTTACATCTTTCCATATACATAAAACATTAAGAAATATTTATTGAACTAATTTTTAATTTGCTCTGACCTCAAAAGCTGAAAGATAGTCATTCCTTGATATTTACTGACATTTGCTTCTTGGTCCACTATGAGATCAATTTTTGCAAACAATGTTTAAGAGCAATGTGTGTTATCTAGATGTTTAGTACAAAATTTTACATATGCCTATTCTGTAAAGCTTGTTAACTTTGTGTTCAAATTTTAAATAACTTTACTAATGTTTTGTCTCTTATACCCAGTAAAAATGGAAAGGTGTGAGTAAACATTCTGCTAGAGGATAAAATAAAGTCTGCTTATTTTAAAATATCTCTCTAACTTCTTATCATGTATCAATATATGGAATGCCTGGGACCAGCAGTTAGCGTAATGGCTATGTCGCTGGACTCCCATGTAGTCGACCGCGGTTCAAGTCCCGGACCCGGTGACTTAAACTCACACCAGGCGCGTGTGCGGGCGTACCCAAGATCCTGAGAGGAGAATGAAGGAGAAGTGATTGCGGTGTGACCATCCTCCCTGGGGGGTGATTTCTCGCTTTCTGTCTCTCTGTCTCTCTCTGTCTGTCTGGCGAGCGCACGCGTCCTATAGCGAAAACCTCTCCAAAAAATATATATATATATGTAACATTTTTAGGGCATTCTAGCTTTGGCCTCCTTTGCAATATGAATTCTGAACCCATAATGAGATTTTTGGAAGGAAGGCTATACCGAAAAAGCACAACTTGCAGTTGACTTAGGTGATTGGAGGAGAAATAATAGCAAAGATGCCATGGTATTTCAGAAATTGTAATTTTCGGTTAAAAAGAATAAAAATAGACTCACAATGAGAAAACTTGCTCCAAGCATCAGTGCTTTAATTTTAACATCAAGATCAAATGGAAACTGTATTCCAAATTTATCAACATCAGTTAATAGTCCCGTCACAAAGCCAGGGCAGTGTTTTGAAACATTTCCAAGTACAAGTTCTTCATCCAGAGACAATAACTAAGAGGTAAAAAATAGATCATTTTAGGAGAAAATTCCTAAAATAAAACAAAAGGTATCCCTAAACCAATTTTAGGAATTCATATGACCCTTTTGAGTTATAATCATAACATAATTAAAATGATAATGAAGCGTGGACACCTAATAGACTAAACACACATCTATAGACAATTTCTACCTAAAAGTAGATCTTCTAATTTTCTGAGTACACGTGCACACACACACACACACACACACACACGCATATTCGAAAAAAACTACATATGGATTTCAAATAGTTTTGCGCCAGACTAAACTCATTTTTTTTTTTTTTTACTTTTTTTTTTTTGGAGATATTTTCACTGTAGGGCGTGTGCACTCGCCAGACAGACAGAGAGAGGCATAGAGACAGAAAGCGAGAAATCACCCCCCAGGGGGGATGGTCACGCCGTAATCCCTTCTCCTCCATTCTCCTCTCGGGATCTTGGGCACGCACGTACACGCGCCCGGCATGAGTTTTTTAAGCCACCGGGTCCGGGACATGAACCGCGGTCGACTACATGGGAGTCCAGCGACATAGCCATTACGCTAACTGCTGATTCCCTAAACTCATATTTTAATTCCATTTTTTTTCCCAGAAACTTTTCAATTTTTCTCTCTTATTTAGAGCTTTTTCTTTAAAATCAAAACATTCTAAGGACATGCTTTTCAAAAAAATACCTCACCTTCAACCATGTGCCCCTATCCAGCCAGAAACAGGATTAAGGTAGTCAGTGAAGACGAGTCATGGAAGTGCCAGTCAGTTCCTAACTCAGTAATGTGAGGAGATTGGTTTATAATGGAATTGTTTTTTTGCATTAGTTTTCAGAAACAAACAAACAAAAAAACACCTCAACTGGGACCAGTAGATGGTACAATGGTAACATCACTGGCCTCCTACATAGCTGACCACAGTTCAAGGCCCTGGACATGGTGGCTTGAAACTCATGCCAGGTACGTGTGTGTGCATGCCCAAAATCTTAAGAGGAGAATGCAGAAGGGTTTGCAGCATGGCCATTCCCTCTGGGGGTGATTTCCTGCTTTCTCTCTGTCTCTCTGGTGAGCACATGTGCCCTATAGAAAAATATCTCTAAAACAAAAACAAACAGAAAAGCCTCACTTGGTGAGGCCCTCACCTTAAATTTTTTAACTGTGATGAGCACCTCCCTTACCTCACTGAGCCCTGGTCCCATAACTAGCTAGCACTTTATCTCTCCCCTCCCTTTCATAGCTAAAGTATTTAATGGACCATCCACATTCACGGACAAGTTGACTTTCTTATAGCATCATGATCTCTCTTTCTTCTCTTTATTCCAAGAGTACCAGCTATAAAATTGTTTTCCTGCAGGTCAGCAGGTGGTGTGGAGGTTAAGGCCGCTGGATCCCATATGGTCAAATTCGCAGTTCAAGTCCCAGACCCAGCAGCATGAAAATCATGCTGGGAGTGTGTACGTACATGTTCGAATTCCCAAGAGGAGAATGGAGGAGAAGAGACTGCAGGGTGGCCATCCCTGCCCCGGGGAGTGATTTCTCCCTCTCTCTCTCACACATTCTCTCTGGCTGTCTCTCTCTGGCAAGCCCACGTGCCCTATAGCAAAAAATAAAATAAAGCGAAATCAATTTGTCCTTCAAACTTAAAAGGAATAGTGGTTTACACACCTTAGAGAAAGTTTCAATGACCCGAGAATGAAGGAGAATGTGTCGTATCGCTCTGTGAGATGTAACACTCAAGCATTCTGAGATCTGTAGTTGGCAAGAACGAGCCTAGATGGGCTTGAGTTCCAGAACTGTGTTCATCAACCACTCTCTTACTTAGCTTTCCAACTTAAACAGTTGAGACCTGTGTGTTCATTTTATAATTTTCCAACCTAAACACGTAGTTATAATTAATTCGCTTAAGTATGTCTTACCTAACCAGTGTATGCAAGTGTCAATCAGAACCAGTTTCACTGGAGGTAAATGACATAATCCGAAGGAAGAAACAAAAGGTCAGGGACCACATTATAGGTTGTTTGCAAATGTTTTACTAAATAATTCATATATTAAACAAACAAAAAAACATGTCCTTGATGAAATTTTATGACTCCCTGTTTTTTGCATGTCTAATATGTTATTGAACATATTCTCCATTGCTTAGAAATCTTCAGATTTAAATAAATGGAGTAAGTCATTTAGTTTTATTAACTACATTTAGTATATTTAGTCATTAAAAATTCAAATCAGTATCTAGATATTAGCTATAATCTGAGAAGGAAATTAGTCAGCACATAAAACTTTAAAAATTGTATCTTACAAATTTCAAAATTTCATAAGAAGTAAAAGTTATACTAAATAGCATTGATATATAATTTATAATTGACATCAGATTACATCATTTTCGGTTGCAGTAAAATTTAATTTTCTTTTAATGTCCTTGAAATATTAAATACTAAACTTGTTATTTGACAGCTATATACTTAAATATTACCTTTAGGGACCAGCAGTTAGCGTAATGGCTATGTCGCTGGACTCCCATGTAGTCGACCGTGGTTCGTGTCCTGGACCCGGTGGCTTAAAACTCACGCCGGGCGCGTGTCCGTGCGTTTCTAAGATCCCAAGAGGAGAATGGAGGAGAAGGGACTGCGGCGTGGCCATCCCCCCTGGGGGGTGATTTCTCGCTTTCTGTCTCTCTGGTGAGCGCACGCGCCCTAAAGCAAAAACCTGCCCCCCCAAAAAAATAAAAAATAAAAAAAGATGCCTTATAAACTACATGAATTTGTAGGGCTTAATTAAATAAGGACAACTTGAATTAGTGATTCAATTAAAAAAAAAAAACGGAAACAGGTATCATGATAACATTTGTATTTTTCTTTAATTATCTGTATTAATGATCTGTATTTTAAAATAGTCAAATAAATAATTTGAACCTGATCATTTTAAAGCATTATAAATTACTCACATTAAAATTTAGATCCCTGATACAGCTGGAAATTACACAAGGCCCTCTGATTTTCATGACATCTTCCTTATTCTCATTTTTTAGTTTAAATGTTGGCAAAAACGGATGAAAGTTTTGATAAACGTATCCGATTGTTTCACCAGGTGGAGCTTCAACCTTTAGCTACAAAGGATTGAAAAATATACCATTGATTAAATGAGCTATCTTAGATGGTATTTAACTGTGTGCTATCTTTTAGCTGAGCTTTATTATAGAACTGAAGAGAACCTGCTGTGTGTGAAGGGTAGCCAGGTGTCTCTCCAGATGGAAACCTGGGACTTCCACGTGGGCTCGCCTTGCAGAGCACCACGTTTACCAGCGCTCCATCCAGCCCCATGAGATACACTGCTTCCCTTGAATATGTTTTCGTTTTCTTCTCTCCCTCCCTCTATGCTTTCTTCCCTTCTTTCTCCTTTTGCTACATATAAGTATCACCAACTCAAAAATGAATAAAGACTGCCAAGCTGAGATGGCGGCAGTGGGGCTGACTGTGGTGCAATGGTTAGGCACTACTCGAGAGAAGCTGGATGGTAAGGGTGACCCAGGCTTGAATCCCCAGCCCAGTCAGCCTGAAACGTATGTGCAAATGCTCAAGATCTAACGGGCTGGAAGACTGGAAGAAGAGGGATGCAGTGTGACCAAACCCTGGTGAGGAGGGTCCTCTGTCTCACAGGAACACTCATGCACTCTCTCTTGAATAAGGGGGAAAAGAAAAGGGTGGCAATGATGGTATAGTTTGCGAAATGCCTCCACATTTCTATAAAAAGAGAAAAAACAAGTATGACAGCAAAACAAAACTAAATCATGGTCTTATTCATTATCAAAATTCAATGTGGGAGTGCTGGCAGATGGCATGGTGGGTAAAGACACTGAACTCCCTCATGGCTGATAGTGATTCGAGTCCCGGACCTGGCAGCTTGCTTTCTGATGTTCTCTCTCTCACTCTGTCCCTCTCTGGCCAAATTAAAATATAAATAAATAAAGTGAAAGAAAATAATTATTAAAGAAAGAAAAGTTGAGGAGAAGAAAACATAGCCTTCAGGGACCAGAAGGTGGCGTGGTGGTTAAGATGCTGGACACTCCCACATGGCCAACCACAGTTCGAGTCCCAGACTTGGTGGCTTGCTTTCTCACTTTCTCTCGCTCTCTCTCTCTGTTTCTGTATCTCTCTCTGGTCAAATTAAAATAAATGAATGAATAAATAAATAAAATTAAATAATTCTTTAAAATAAACAAGCAAATAGAAAACATAACCTTAAATCTCAAAACACAAGCAGATGTTAGGAAACAGGTGGCAGGAATAACTTGTCCTCTAGAAAATCCACACATTACTAACAAGTATTCATCCAAAAAGAAAATGAATCCACTCAGAGTAAATGCTCCAAGGATCAGTCTGATAAACACAGCTGAAAACAGGATGGAATTTCATAACCCTTAATCTGCTGGGTGTTCAAGAGGACCAAAGAAAGTTTTCATAGTGATGAAGCTGTCTTGACATAAAGTCTCCTAACATTATACATTTAGGACTCTTTCATGACAAAGCCTTACATTGACCAAACAAACAAACAAAACTCCTGGGAGTAGAATCAAAGCTGAACAAGACAAGAAGACCTGGAGTAAGAGAAAAGTCTTTTTTTTTTTTTTGGAGAGATTTTCACTGTAGGGCGCATGCGCTCACCAGACAGACAGAGAGAGACATAGAGACAGAAAGCGAGAAATCACCCCCCAGGGGGGATGGTCACGCCGCAATCCCTTCCCCTCCATAGGAGAAGAAAACATAGCCTTCAGGGACCAGAAGGTGGCGTGGTGGTTAAGGTGCTGGACACTCCCACATGGCCAACCACAGTTCGAGTCCCAGACTTGGTGGCTTGCTTTCTCACTTTCTCTCGCTCTCTCTCTCTGTTTCTGTATCTCTCTCTGGTCAAATTAAAATAAATGAATGAATAAATAAATAAAATTAAATAATTCTTTAAAATAAACAAGCAAATAGAAAACATAACCTTAAATCTCAAAACACAAGCAGATGTTAGGAAACAGGTGGCAGGAATAACTTGTCCTCTAGAAAATCCACACATTACTAACAAGTATTCATCCAAAAAGAAAATGAATCCACTCAGAGTAAATGCTCCAAGGATCAGTCTGAAAACACAGCTGAAAACAGGATGGAATTTCATAACCCTTAATCTGCTGGGTGTTCAAGAGGACCAAAGAAAGTTTTCATAGTGATGAAGCTGTCTTGACATAAAGTCTCCTAACATTATACATTTAGGACTCTTTCATGACAAAGCCTTACATTGACCAAACAAACAAACAAAACTCCTGGGAGTAGAATCAAAGCTGAACAAGACAAGAAGACCTGGAGTAAGAGAAAAGTCTTTTTTTTTTTTTTGGAGAGATTTTCACTGTAGGGCGCATGCGCTCACCAGACAGACAGAGAGAGACATAGAGACAGAAAGCGAGAAATCACCCCCCAGAGGGGATGGTCACGCCACAATCCCTTCCCCTCCATTCTCCTCTCGGGATCTTGGGCACGCACGCACACGCGCCCGGTGTGAGTTTTAAGCCACCGGGTCCGGGACACGAACCGCGGTCGACTACGTGGGAGTCCAGCGACATAGCCATTACGCTAACTGCTGGTTCCCAAAAGTCTTGATAAAGGTGTAGGAGGTAGACCGAGAAGATATATCTCAAAAGAAAACAAGAAGACATATTTCTAACATTTTACAGTAAAACAAAGAGAAACCCCTAGAAATCCCTCGTATGTTGCTAATCAACACAAAAGGAATTGATGGTGAACCAATATTGATGTGAACATATAGTGACAGTATAATTAAAAGAGACTATGTCCAAATAATGTTCTTGTAGATTTGCCCTCAAAAGCTGGAAACCCTGTTCAATGTTACTTGGAAATAAATATTTTTTAAAATGATAGAAGATATGAATAAGCAGAATAAATCAGAATGGGAAAAATCAGAAATGAGATAACTAAAAGTTGAAGAGAAAAAATAAAGAGAATGAGGGGACCAGCAGTTGGTGTAATGGCTATGTCACTGGACTCCCATGTAGTCGACTATGGTTCAAGTCCCGGACCCGGTGGCTTAAACTCATGCTGGGCGTGTGTGCGTGCATGCCCAAGATCCCAAGAAAAGAAGGGATTGCGATGTGCCCATCCCCCCCCCGGGGGGTGGGGGTTGATTTCTTGCTTTCTGTCTCTCTGTCTCTCTCTTTCTGGTGAGTGCACATGCCATATAGCAAAAACCTCTCCAAAAACATTTTTTTAATTAAAAAATAAAGAGAATGAGAGTTGACAAAGCTCAGAAAATAATTAGAAAAGAAAAATCAATTCAAAAAAAAACTAAAAAGAAGAAATACCAAGAAAAACCACAGACATAATTATAATGAAGACAGATAGGAAACGAAATTTCAACATATATTTAATAAGAGTCCCAAAGAAGAGCAACAAAATAATGAAATAATATTATAATTATTGAATTAGAATACAAGAAGCTGTCTTGAAATAAAAACAGTAATTTTATCAACTGAAAGTGTGATAGGCAGCTCGTTAGTCATGGCGGGCAGCCCTAAGAGAAAAGCAAAAGGCTCATCTAGCTCCGGGCGCCAGGAGGGTGAGGCAATTTGCCACCTTCCTTCCTTGGGGCCTGAGGGAAGCACACAGGGATGATTCATAGATTTTTTCCTTATCAAAAAGACCTAAGCAAGCATTTTGGTCGATTCCCTAATTCCCATTAAGGCGATGGACTAATTGGGCAATCTAATTGGGGCAGCCTGGTTCACATCAGGCATGCGCGATTAGGTGATCAAGTTCCTCATTCTTTACCTGTGAGGAAGGTGCACAAGTGCAGGAAAAGAACGTGTGGATTCAAATTCAAAGGAAGGACATAGGCAGGGTAAGGGGCCTCCCACTAAAGAATATTCATGACCTCTAGTAATAGAATAACGGGTAACTAGTACCAAGCATGTTGCCACCTGGCAATATGCGAGCCCAAGAGCCTTTTTGGGTGTACTTCCTTTCTTTCTTTCCTTTCTTTCTGTTAAATCTTCTTTTCTACCTACTTCATTCGTGGTTGCAGTTTCATTTTGCGCCTAGGGACAGATCTCTAATTTTAGGGATCTGGACCCAAAGAACCAAGGACTTCATAATGCAGCTTGACACTCTCCCATCTGTTAACAAAAGGGCACGCCCAAAGAAAATCAACCTAAAATGCTCAACACTGAAATATGTTCTAGAACCTATGAAAATGTACAGAACAAGAAAAGAAATGATCTTTGGAAAATTTGAAAAGATTGAAAGAATACATAGTGTGTTCTCTACAACAGAACTGAACTAGAGGTGAAGAATATAAAAATAGGAAATCCCTTCACATTTATAAATTAAACATAACTGTAAATAACTACACCAGTTCTCAGTTTATTACCTCTCAGCCTTAAATTCTCTACTGCTTGCTCAGCTGTGACGGGCTGGTGCCTTTAAGCATTTCTCCTTTACAGTGAACATGGTGGTAAGCCTTGTCAGTAGAAGGCACTAGAGAGACGCTGCAAGAGGAAGGGGGTTTATTTTCCTATTTCTATCTGGTTTATTTGGTGTTTCTTTTTTTAAATCTGTATTTGTTTTTTTTTTATTTTAATTTGACAGAAAGGGAGAAAACGAGAGAGAGAGAGAGAGAATGCAAGCTGCCAGGTCCGGGACTCGAACTACAGTTGGTCACGTGGGAGTCCAGCTCTTTTAACCACCACACCACCTGGCGGCCCCAACTAATTTTGTTTTGTCTTTGGTCTCCTGGCCCTTGGCCTGGCTTCTGCTGGGTCATTAATTAACTGCACAGTTGTCTAAGGACAGGCCGCAGTGCTCTACCCTAGCAGCAGATCCGACTTACTCATTGTACCTCTGAACTCCTGCAACCTTGGTCTGGCTTAGTGATTTTCCTCCCTGACACTCCTGATGTGCTCATCATAAACTCTAGGCTGGTGCCCCAAGGCCTCCTCACTACATGTTACCTGCTACATGTTACCTGCAGCTTACCTATGCCTGGAGACTTGTTTTCCACAGCTCTCTGAATGGAGACAGTGTGTCCCAGGATTGTCTCTCCCGCCTGGTGAGACCCAGAGGGGCTCTCCAGCTCTCTCTGTGTGCCTGCCTATGAGCTATGGCCCATCTATAACCCAGAAGTTGGTTTTCACTTGTCCGTCTTTTAGGTCCACTACGTGTTCCAGACCTCATTCTCACAGTGGAGCCCTCTCTGTCTGCATGCCCACCTACCAACCACCGACACAGAGATGAAATAAAATGATGAAATAAAATAGATGAAACCCATACATGAAATAAAACATTTGAGAAAAATTAGAAAATCTTTGAGTTAAATAAAAACTAAAACAGAACCTATTAAAAAAATTGTAGGAGGCCAGTGGGTGGTATGGTGGTTAGAGCTCTCGACACTCCCACATGGCTGACCACAGTTTGAGTCCCGAACCTGGCCTGGTGGTTTGCTCCCTCACTTTCTCTCTCTCTTTCTCTCTCTCTCTCCATGTCTCTCTCTGGTCAAATTAAAATAAATAAATGAATAAATAAAAATAAATAAATAATTCTTTAAAAAAATTTTAAAGTAATGTTTAGAGGAAGACCTATGTAGCTTCAAATGATTTTATAAAAAGTGAAGGAAATTTAAAACCAATAATAAAAGTTTGCTTTTATAAAATAAGGAATCGATATATAGGGAAGGAAATAATAAACATTAGAGGAAATAAATCAATAAATAAGTAGTGGCCAAAATATAGGGAAAAACAAATGCAAAAAAAAAAAAAAAAAAAAAGCTGAATCTTAAAAAAAAATACAGTTCTTTGGAGGAAGAAAAAACAAATACTTATGTGAGAGATGAAAGAGGGACCATGACATAACCTGGAAATTGAAATTGAAAGGGTGATGAGAAAATATATCAACAACTTTCTGCCGATAAATTCAACAACTTAGTGGAAAAATTATTTGAAAGACACACATTACAAAAATGGGCTCAAGAAATTGAAAATCCAGGCCAGCATGTGAAGTATTGCTTAAGGCAGCTTGCTCCCACATGGCTGACCCTACAGTTTGAGTCCTAGACCTGGTGACTTGAGAAGTCAGCCTAGCGTGCCCAAAATCCCAACGGAAGGGAGAAAAGGAGAAGGGATTGTGGCATGACCATGCTCCATGGGTCAGCAGAAAGCGGTGCTTTCTTACTGTCCCTCTCTCTGTTTTTGGTGAGCATAAATGCCCTCTGGCAAAAATTTACAAAAAATTGAAAATCGAAATATCCCTATATCTATTAAGGAAGTCTTGAGTTTAAAGCTGAAGGTTTTTTTGTTTTTGTTTTTGTTTTTTTCATTTACAAACAATTCCGGGCCAAAATGGTGTATTCATTGCATCCAATAAAATAATGAAGAAATATATACTACCTATCCTACATGAATTTTTATAGACAAAAAAAGAATATGGAAAAAAATATAAACTGTGTTTACAAGACCAACATTACCCTAATGCCAAAGCCACACAAAGATGTAAAAGAAAACTGCAAACTTATGAGCAGACACAAATATTAGCAAGTTGAATCCAGCAATATGTAATAAGAATAACAAACATATTCAAGTAGGTTTTATCTCAGGGAAGCTAGGTTGATTTAACATTAAATTTTTTTTAAATATGGACAAAACTACCATTGTTTGCAGAGTAAGAAACTAATCACGATCCAATCAATAGATGTGGGAAAAGAGATGTGAAAAAAATATTATGATAAAAACACAGAAAATTAGGTATGAGACCTTCTTCAGCTTAATAAAGGATATCTTCAAGAAAAACCTACAGAGGGTGCCAGTGGCTGGAGTAGGAGTTAAGGTACTGGACACTCCTACATGGCCGACCATGGCTCAAGTCCTGGACCTGGTGACTTGCTTTCTCATTTTCCTTCTCTCTGTGTTTGCCTTTCTCTGGTCAAATGAAAATGAATAAATAAAATAAAACCTAAGCACTGAAAGTGACTATTACTGGGAGTTATTAAAGAAGACCTAAAGAGAACAGGAAGTGGTGCAGTGGTAAGAAAAGTGGACCATTATGGGATGGTGCTGGGTTCACATCCCAGGATCTCCCTGTGTTTGCCAGGCATGTACATGCGTGTGCATATTTCAGGCGTGCCAAATCTAGGGTGATTCATGGCATGAAGACCCTGCTAGGGGCATTTATCTCTCTCCTTCACAAAAGAAATAAAAAGGAAAAGAAGAAGGAGACCTAAATATGAGGAAAAATATAGTCATTGAGCAGAAGATTTAGCATTAGTGAGCTATCAACTCTCGCCAAATTAATCAATAGACTTAATATCATACCAAGTAATACCTCTGCAGGGTTTTTGAATTACCTGTTGAGGATTCAAATGCTAGGGTTCAGAAGTGTTTCAAATTTCAGATTTTTTTTCGTAAATTTGGAATGTTAGCATGAACATAACAAGAGATCTTGAGGGATGGGGTCAGGTCTGAACATGAGATTTGTTTACATTCCGCATTCTCCTTATGCATATAGACTAAATATAATTTTACTTGATATTTTTAATCATTTCGTGCATGAAGCAAAGTTGTACATTGAAGCACCAAGAAGGAAAGGCACCACTGTTTTGGCCACTCGTGTGGACAGTCTATGGCTGGATGGCATCACCATCATGTCTGATTCCGAATGTATGCGCTACCAATGAACAGTCACTTTTGCACACTTATTCACACATAAGGTCAAGTGTGAAATTCTCCACTTATGGTGTCAAGTTGGTGCTCAAAACATTTCAGATTCTGGAGCATTTCCAGTTTCAAATTTTTGGAATAACAATGCTCAACCTGTAATATAAAAGATGTTTGTAAAATTATCTAAAATGTGAAAGGCCTAACAAAGCTAAGACAAATTTTTAAAAAGCAAAACAAAACTAGAAGGCTTGTAACTGCTAGATATTAAGATTAAATCTACATTTCGGGGAGTTGAGACAGTGCAGTTTTGATATAAGTGTATATATATATATATATATATATATATATAGTATGTATATATATGTATATATATGTGTATGTACGATTGATATAAGTGTATGTATATATATATATATATATATAGTATGTGTATATATGTGTATATATGTGTATGTACACACATACATACAAGTGTGTATATACGTGTGTGTGTGTGTATGTATATATATGCTGGTGGAACAATGGAAGAGAGTAGATTCTGGAAATAGGTAAACACATACATTGGTGATACATTTTCAAATAAGATGCCAAGACAATTCAATGAGAAAAAGCATAAACTTTTACAAAACATGGTGTTTGAATAACTAAATTTGAAATGGGGGGGAAAATGATTCTCAGACCTTTCCTCACCTGAACACAAAAACTAACTCAAAATGGAACTAGTCTTAGACATAGAGTTTGTGAAGGAAAGCTAAGAGGGAGTCGTTGCCATATCGCCGTAGGCAAAGATTTCTTAGGTCACAAAAAGCATGAACCGTAAAACAATACGCACCATATATCAGATTTTATTCAAGTTGAAACTTCTGATTTTCTAAGGACACATCAAGAAAATGAAAAGTCAAGCATGAAAGCTGAGGCGATATTAATAATACATATACATGACACAGGGCTTATATCCAGAGTATACAAAAAGATTCTCCTTCTTTTTTCTTGTTTTGGTCTAGAGGGCATATATATGCCCCAGAAAGAGAGAAAGAGTGAAAGAGAGCAGGAGAGAGAGCGAAAACCTCTTCCCCCAAATGGGGCATGGTCCCACTGCACTCCCTTTTCCTCCACTTCACTTTCTCAACATCTGGGTGCACACACACAAGCCCAGTGTGTATTTTTTTTCCTTTTTTTTTTTTTTGAGAGTTTTTTTTTAATAGGGCACATGCACACGCCAGAGAGAGAGAGACAGAAAGCGAGAAATCACCCCCCCCCGGGGGGATGGCCACACTGCAATTCCTTCTCCTCCATTCTCCTCTCGGGATCTTGGGCACACACGCATATGTGCCCGGTGAGAGTTTAAGCCACCAGGTCCAGGACTCAAACCACGGTCAACTACATGGGAGTCCAGTGACATTGCCATTATGCCAACTGCTGGTCCCAACCCAGTGTGTATTTCAAGCTTCAGTGGGTAGATTGCAAACAGTGGCTGCAGGATCTGGCTCCTGATGGGCTGTGCTTAATCACTGCACTTACCCACTGTGCTAAGGGCTAGCCTTAAAAATATATCATTATAACGCAATCAAAAGAAAAATAGTCTAATTTTTAAAACAGCCCCAAAAAGACTAGAATATTTCCTTAAGAAGATATTCAAATAGCCAATAGATAATATGCAGAGAAATGCGAAAAAAAACTTCCATAGGCCAGCAGGTGGCATGGAGGTTAAGGCAGCTGGATCTCACATGGCCAACTGCATGGTTCCAGTCCTGGACCCAGCGGCTTTTAAAAAAACACACGTGTATGTGTATGCATGCCTAAAATCCCAAGGAGAGAATGGAGAAGAAGGGATTGTGGTGTGGGGAGTGATTTCTTACTTTCCCTGTCTCTCTCTGTCTCTGTCTCTGACAAGCACATGTACCCTACAGCAAATAAATAAATAACCTTGCAATGAGGTGCTAAAATATATCTTTCAGAATAGCTCAAATTAAAAAGACTGACAGACCTCAGCATGGGTAAGTTGCAAAGCAAGTGGAGCTCATACATTGTTGCTGAGGGTATAAAACGGTACACTCCTTAGAAATGGTAGGGTATTTTCTTCAAAGGTTAGCAGACATTTACTACCCAACTAAGAAGCAATTCCACTCTTAGTATTTCTTCAAGAAAAACAAACAAACAAAAATGTCTGCACAAGAACTATCCATGAATGTTCAGAACAGCTTTATTCATAACAGCAGAAAACTATGGAAAACATGTACAGTTCACGCGCGATTCTAGAGAATAAAATTGCCTCCGATCGATGCTGCTTGTGACCTGTAGTTGTATTGTAAATTTCAGTTTTCTATTTTCCTGCTTCCTCAACGTCTCCACAAATAGGCTGTGAGCACCTAGCCCAGGTGATCCGGCGCTCCAGTGTGAAGAGTTCAACATCTTGTCTAGCAAATCTCACGGACTGTCACTTAGTGACTTTCAAACACACAAGTGAAATCCCATGAAGTCTTTAGTTGCTTCCTTCACTCTAATCCCGAAATCCCATCAGACCTTCAGCTGTGACCTTTGCCTGGACCCCCCGTGACCTTGGCCATGGTTCTTCACTCTTGGTTCCTTACCTGCCTGGTGGGGCCTACTCCCTTGTGCCTGCCCGTGTTGCTTTCAGTGACACTCTAGGTCCTGTGAGTGTAATAAACTTGGTTTTCCTGTGCCTCCCCTAGGTCTTCGTGTTTGTTGCACCTGACTGACCATCTCATGAAAGAATACAAAACAATAAGGACCAGCAGTTAGCGTAATGGCTATGTCGCTGGACTCCCATGTAGTTGACTGCGGTTCGAGTCCTGGACTCAGCCGCTTAAACTCAAGTCAGGCGCATGTGTGTGCATGCCCAAGACCCCGAGAGGAGAATGGAGGAGAAGGGATTGTGGCATAGCCACTCCTCCTGGGGGGTGATTTCTTGCTTTCTATCTCTCTGTCTCTCCGTTTTTCTGGCGAGTGCACACGCCCTATAGCAAAAAACCTCTCCAAAAAAAAAGAAAAAGAAAATAAAACAATCGTATTGCAGCATTTCAGGGGTTATAAAACTGAGAAACTCAAAACTTTCACTCATCTAGGAAAAAAAAAAATGGCCACAGTTCAGAAGTGAAATCTTGGCAAAATACTTTGGTATTTTAAAATAGAAAACATCTCAAGATCTTATGAACTTTATTACCCCAAAACAACAAAATTAGTGTCATACACGATTCTCACCCTACAGCTATGTGCTACAAAAATTTAATTCCCTGACATTTTATTACTAATAATCCTTTTTTTTTTTTTTTTTTTTTTTTACTTGCTAGAGGGGAGAGATGGTATGGGATGGGGTAGGGGTAATCTCCCTTCCATGGGAATGGTCACACTGTAATCCCCTCTCCATTTCTCCCTTCTTTTGGGATTTCAAGCATGCACAAGCCACCAGGTCCAGGATTCCAGCTGCATGGTTGCCACGTGGGATCCAGAGCCCCAACCACCAGGCCATAGTCCAGTCCCCAGAAAATTCTTTGTAGCCAAATTCAATGTTTAAATTTCATCCTACTGCTTAATGTTGAGGGTTATTTGAAGAAACTTAGACATTTGAAATCACGTGGCATAAATAAGATTTACTGACCTTTTGCAGGGAGCAGTTAATACAGCAACAGTGGCATCTTAGAGCTTTACGTATAGTGATTACATCTCGACCTACGTTATCATAAATTGTCATGGTGAAAGGTCTTGAAGATCCACAAAGGTTTTGAAGGAAAAAATTACTTTTCTCTTCTGCAAAATAAATTCTCTCTCCTTGATTGTTCATGACTTCATATGCTTTACTAGTTTCCAAATTACCTATGACTAAGAACGAAACTGGGTGACTTATTAGTAATACTGATGTTTGTATAAATTGCATATGAAATTACCTTCCAATATGGAACATATATTGGTATTAAACTGCTTGACTTTCTCCATATAGAAAAAAATGAGAGATAGTCTGGTTAATCTCTGCTTCCTTTTATTGTTAAAATTCTGTGATAGCTTTTTTGTATCTTTTTTTTATTTAGGTTTTTGTCATAAGGGCATCTGTCCTTTCCAGAGAGACAGAGACAATGAGAAAATGAGAAAATTATCTTCTGAGGGGATGGCCATTCTGCAGTTCATTCACCATTCTCCTCCTGGGATTTGGGCATCCATGCACATGCACCTGGCATGAGTTTTTTAAGTCGCCAGATCCAGGATTTGAACTGTGATCAGCCATGTGGGAGTCTAGTGCCTTAACCACTGTGCCACCTGCCAGCCCTTCATATCATTTTTAAATTTCAGAGACATTAATATGTTACTATTATATTTTGGGTCATGTCAAATATTACTCCTCTTTATCTTTCCTTCCCACAGGATATGAAGAGAACTGTGTTAGGACTCCAGTCTGGATAGCAGAAGTCAAGAAAAAAAATTTACTTAAGGTAAATTGAGAGGAAACACTCTCGTATTTATCCCCATGAAAAAATATTTCAATTACCTTTTTTTTTTTACAGACAAATAAAAATATTATCTTTTGTCTTAATAGCTTTACTTTTGTGATTATACAGGTGGTCTTTGAAAAGTCTATGGAAATGTTTTATTATGTAAAAACTACAGAGTTGGTCCATAGCCTAGGGTTAAGAGAGCTGGATGCCACATGGTTGGCTATGGTTTGATTCCCAGCCCCAGCAGCTTGAAAAATCAAACTAGTGTGTATGTTTGGGGCCCCAAATTCTGAGAGGATGAAGAAGTTGAGGAGGGATTGTGGTACAACCATGCCTCATTGGTGGGTGCTTTCTCCCTCTCCCTATCTTTCTGTTTCTTTGTCTCTCTCTGACACATGCCCTTTGGCAATAAAAAAAAAAAATCCCAATGTAAAGGTTTAAGAATTTTTTGCAATAAAATAAACTAGTAATGCAATTCCATTTTTCTAGGAATTTTTAAAAGTCCCCTTGTACAAACAAAACTATTTTAAAATTAAATGTGTGTGTGTGTGTGTGTTCTAGGCACTAAATGTTCCTTATTGTAGTTTTAGAAAAGAGAAAAAGTGGAAATGAAATTTAAAAGGCAATATGTAGTATTCCCTCCCAAGGAGTATTGTGTAGCTTTTAAAAGTACTAGGTTTTGTGATTTAAAAATAATGTTAAGTGAATGAATTTTAAAATTGCATGGATAACAATGAAAAATCTCACCAAAATAATAATGTTAAGACTTCAGAAGAAATGTAACAGTAGCTCTACAAAAATGCTTTTTTAATCCCATGTTTTGTTTTTCAAATATTCTTTGACAAGTATATGCTTAAAAAGTATAATTAGGAGCCAGCAGGTGGCATGGTCGTTAAGGTGCTGAACTCCCACATAGCCAATCGCAGTTCAGTCCCGCACCTAGTGGCTTGCTTTCTCACTTTCCCTTTCTCTCTGTCTCTCTCTCTGGTGAGTGTGTATGCACCCAAGCAAATTAAATAATAACAATAATGATAAATAAAATAAAATTAGGTTTAAAAAGTATATTTAATTTACATCTAAATTTTAAAATTCTAATCTTTAAAACAGAGTAAGTACAGAATTTCCTCACTTTTTAATGATTTAATGGCTATATGAAGCTATGAACATAAATTTATTTTTATATTGTACCTACATATATTAAAGGTAAAAAATTGTATATGGTATGGAAAGCTACATCATGGTACAAAACTTATGCAAATAATATTTTCTGATTGCTTCTTGAAATGTCAAAGAGTAGACATGGAGATATGAGGTAAGGCAAAGCAAGACTTTAATGGCAGTCTTGCCAATTGGGCACCAGAGGCCAGCAGGTGGCGTGGTGGTTAAGGTGTTGGACATACCCACATGGCTGACCAAGGTTCAAGTCCTGGACCTGGAGGCTTGCTTTTTCACTTTCTTTCTCTCTGGTCAAATTAAAATAAATAAATAAAAGAATGAATAAAGTTAAATAAATAATTCTAGCAAATAAATAAAAGATTAGGCATCTGATGGGCAGGAATGTGGTTAAAATAAGCAATTTATTCCCGAGTGCCCAAGACCCTCCCCCAGTTCCTCATCGGCTGAGTACTGAGGGGTGTACAATCTTCCCTGATGTCACTAGGTTTACTATTCCCTTATTAGGTGTTTATTGTCTCCCTCCTTCACTTGTCTGATGGAAAGGCTCAACCTCAGAACAAGCCCAGAAAAAGGCCCACCAAATGTCCTGAGGACAGAGAACAACCAGGAAGTAATGAGGAGCCAAGGGCTGGTGACCAGCCGCCATCTTGTTCTCAGGGGCGAACTGTTGTTTTT
The DNA here is from genome assembly GCF_000334495.1 of Tupaia belangeri chinensis. Classification (NCBI taxonomy): domain Eukaryota; kingdom Metazoa; phylum Chordata; class Mammalia; order Scandentia; family Tupaiidae; genus Tupaia; species Tupaia belangeri. The sequence goes on from NW_006209381.1 coordinate 483,576, forward strand.
AGGTTTCCTTGGTTTTAGGAACTTTCTGGGAATGTGAACACTCTGGAGCGGTCCCATCGGTGAGCTGCTTAAGCAACTATTTTCAGCTAGTCTTGAAAATGAATCACTTAGGTTATTTTTTTACACACAAACATACACAGTTCTACATGGTCTACTTTGTCATTGTTTTCATACTTAGCAATATTCTTTCAAAATATATCTGGCAATTTCTTTTTTTTTTTTTGAGGTTTTTTTTTTTTTTTTTTTTTTTTTTTTTTCAAGGGGGGGGGCGCCCCCCCAAAAAACAAAGAGAGGATGCGTGCGCTCCCCAGAAAGACAGAGAGAAACAGAAAGCAAGAAGTCACTCCCCAGGGGGTATATGGCAACCCAGCAATCCCTTCTCCTCCATTCTCCTCTGAGTATCTTGGGCATGCACGCACATGTGCCTGGCGTGAGTTTAAGCCACTGGGTCTGGAACTCGAACCGTGGTACATGGGAGTCCAGCGACATAGGCATTAGGCCAACTGCTGGTCCCCATCCCTGGCAATTCTATAGCACTGTCTCAGGCTTTTAAATGAGGGCAAGATGTTGAATGATATGAATGTAACATCATTTCGAGCTCTAGTTCTCAAAATGAAGTCTGCAGCAGCAGAATCACCTGCAGGGCTCCAGGGAGCACTGCTTATTGACTCCTTCCTCTGAATTGGTATTCAGTGGGCCTGTGAGGGGATTTAGGAATTTGCATTCCTTGCATGTTTTTCAGATTGTGTTGATGTTACTTTTTAAAGACCACACTTTGAGAATCACTGGTTTGGAGAATGAGTTCCCTGTGCATAAATGTTTGCCAGTGCTTGGGCTGTTTTTGTGACTTCTTGTAATGAATAACTGCACCTGTTTCTCTCCTTCGAATTTCCCTCAGCTCATTTTTTACCTCTCTCGTGACTTTTTTTTTTTTTTTGAGAGTTTTTTGCTATAGGGCGTGTGCACTCACCAGAAAGAGAGAAAGAGAGACAGAAAGTGAGAAATCACCACCACCACCCCCCTGGAGGATGGCCACACTGCAATCCCCTCTCCTCCATTCTTCTCTCGGGATCTTGGGCACGCATGCACAAGCGCCCGGCATGAGTTTAATCCACCCGGTCCAGGACTCGAACCACAATTGGCTATATGGGAGGTCAGCGACATATAACCATTACGCTAACTGCTGGTCCCTCTCATGACTTTCATAACTCCACACTCCATGTTTTATTTTTAAAGTTTATTTAGTTCTTCCACGATGGGGAGCAGAGAGAGACACACACCTACAGGCACCCCCAACAGCATTTTTCTACCTCGATCAAATTACAGCCATGCTCATGGGAATGTGCTTGTGTTCCTAGTAAACACAGGGAGACCTGGGACACGAACCTGGGACCTTCCCGTCGGGTGTCATCACAGTATAGTACCTGCGCACCACAATGGCTGGTCTGAATATTCCATTATATTCATTCTCGTATTTCAGGGCAAGCTCTGCAGGACAATCCCAAATCAGCCTGTTTTTAAACTCTCCCCAATGGTTAATACATGCCTGTCCATTGTAAGTACATGGTAAATGTACCCGGAATAAATGCTTTTCATAAAAAGTTAAGCACGTTAGTGTAATGCAGCAAGAAAAACACAAAGAAAATGTTCTTTAACAATAGAGCTAAATTGAAATGCTTTTGTGAGTTAAATAAAGTTTAAAATGTCTACTTTAGCCTTAGATCCCCTAGTGTATATAAGGTCCTCAATGGTAATAAACTATGTTCTAATTAAATATGCCATTTACATGCCTTACAGTTTCATTGCATGAAAGAAGTACATGTACTACGTTTTGATAAAAGTAAACAGTTTAATTCTAAAGGATGGTTCTGTTTCTCACCTTTGGGAGCAAAATCAGGCTACCTGAAACTTACTTGCATTCTGCTTGTACTAGCAGAATTTCTGGATTCAGGGGCCAGCAGGTGGCATGGTGGTTAAGGGCACTGGACTCCCACATGGCCGACTGTGGTTTGAGTCCTGGACCTGGCGGTTTGCTTTCCCCCTTCCTTTCTCTCTCTCTCTCTCTCCCCCCCCCCCTCTGCCCCTGTCTGGTCAAATTAAAATAAATAAATAAATAAATAAAGGTAAATAAAATAATTCTTTATAAAAAAATTCCTGGATCATTGCCTTTCTGAAATACCAATATTAGAGTAATTCAGGATAGGAAAATCATTCAAGGAGTTGGACCTATGTTTAGCAAGACTAAGAGTGAAGACCAGGATCTTCAGGAAAAGTCCTGGAGCCAAAATATTTTTTCTTTTCCCTATGAGAAGACTACTGCTGCATTCAAAGAAACACTTTAACTTATAGAGTTGATCAAACAACAGCAAAACAAGTTGTATCTTTAAGAATGAATGTATCATGTTTAGCACATACCATCCTGAAGGTCGAAACGTTGACAAACTATTAACTGGTTTATCTATTAGAAGAGAGAATAAACGTGGGAGGTAAGAAGTAATAAAAACAGATTGAAAGCACATAACAACACATATAAATTAATACTTATATTTAAGATGTTTGAAAATATGATTGACCCATTATCAGTATTTTTTTTTTTTGGAGAGGTTTTTGCTATAGGGCGCATGCGCTCACCAGAAAGACAGAGACAGAGAGATAGAAAGCAAGAAATCACCCCCCCAGGGGGGATGGCCACGCTGCAATCCCTTCTCTATTCTCCTCTCAGGATCTTGGGCATGCAAGCACACATGACCCGTATGAGTTTAAGCCACCGGGTTTGGGACTTGAACCGCTGTCGGCTACATGGGAGTTCAGCGACATAGCCATTATGCTAACTGCTGGTCCTCATTATCAGTATTTTTGTCACATGTCTTACAGTGGTATAAAATTAAGTTTTAATGTTTTTTAACTGTGGAAATAAGCAAATGAAAAATATTAGTTTATGAAGTCTTTTATCTTTTCTGTATTTTTTTGTAGGTTGGTACTATAATATTTTTTAAAATAGTGCTATGGGTTAATAGAAATAGCAAAGAACAAAAGAATTAAAATGCAAACTATGTAAAATCCCAGTTAAAACCCCAAAAATGTCTAATGCATTCATTCATTAGCAACTAAAAGCAAACTTAAAAAAAAACAAGATAGAAAAATACATTACAAACTTGCAACAATGGTTGTAAATATGTTGTTTTATATGTTTTTTTATAGGCAATCTGTTGGTTATAGTACATACATAGCATGAAACTACTAAGATAATAAAGGAAACATAAAAATACATGTTAGCTGTAGGGTCACATACAAGCAACACACTAAAAGTTACATAATCTGTTTTGTTAATATACTTAATATTTTGATAACCAGAAATTTAAAGACTTTTATTAGAAATATTTTTGAAATTTAGAGAAAAATACCTATACAATAATTTAAAATAAAAATATTTTAACGTATTTCTCCCCTAAATTCTAAAAATGTTATTGCTCAGATTTATACAATTATTTGTAACAAGTGTATAATTTAGCATTAAAAATATAAATAATTGGGATGGCATAATGGTTACATTGCTGGATTCCCACATTGTCAACTGGGGTTCGAGTCCTGGACCTGGTGACTTAAAACTCATGCAGGTCACATATGCGTGCATGCCCAAGATCTCAAGAGAAGAATGGAGGAGAAGGGATTGAGGTGTGGCCATCCTCCCTGGGGGGTGATTTCTTGCTTTCTGTCTCTCTGTCTCTCCAGCAAGTGCACGTGCCCTGTAGCAAAAATCTCCCTCTAAAAAGAGAAAAGAAAGAATAAAAAGAAAAAAAAAGTAAATAATCTGGGGCCAGTAGGTAGCATGGTGGTTAAGGGCCCTGGACTCTCACATGGCTGACAGCAGTTCGAATCGCAGAACTGGCAGTTTGCTTTCTCACTCCCTCCCTCCCACTCTGTCCCCTCTCTGGTCAAATTAAAATAAATACACAATTAAAATTAAATAAAATAATTCTTTAAAAAAATGTAAATTATCTTTTCAAGATGGAACACACATACTGCTTCATTTAAAAAATACTAAAAATAAGATGTGACCAATGATTTCAGACATCTGAATATCCAAAGTCAATTATCCAGAGACAATATCACAGGAAATTGAATCAGAAATAATAGCATGCATAAACAGTAATTCAATCTCATACAATCTGGTACAGAACAAGAGATGTTTTCTTAGGATTATTGAATATGCTTACATTTGTATACCAGGGTTAGAACACATAAGCAATAGATGAGATAAGAATTCCCAAAGTTAATTTTAAATTACATCCTCAAAATCCAATTTCCTTTTTTAAAAAGTAGGCAAGTAGTTTTAAATGAGCTCTCTAGGAAAAAATATGTAAATAATATTACTATAAAATCTAATATGTAAATTTATTATTTTAATCAAAAATGAACATTTAAAATTTGGAAATACTAACATTAAAGAATTTTAGTTGATAGTCAAACCTTGTAGCATAAATTATATCCTAAAACTCTCTCGATTTATATTATTATGGAACAAATAACAAATACATCGCTGTACCTGAGCCAAGTATTCCAATCCAGGTGGACAGTTGGGTATTTTTTTGGGTACAAACATCCATTGCAATGTGGGTTGTAGATCAAAAAATTCCATAGCCTGGATTAGATAAATGCCCTGGAGTATGACAGATTGAACAGGTTTAACTTATTATCTTGAAAATCGAATATTACCGGAACTCATTAACCTGCTAAGACAGGAATCACCTTCAACTTCTAGTTTAGATTTTTTTTTCTTTTAATTGTGTCTACACCATCCATACTTGATTTTGCAAATCGATTTCAATGAAAATACTTTTAGTTTTATATGCAAAGTCTATCTTAACTGAAATCTAAAAGAAGTTTCAGTAATACGAGAAGTCTCAGTTAATACCATCATGATAAATTGAGTGTGAACTGTTGTACACATACAAATAGGACCTTAATATGTTTAAGTAAAATGAAATGTTCACATATGAGAATCATTTGAAAATACTGGAATAATTTCCTCCACTCCACCCTCACCACCAATCTAGAAGGATATGTCATAGTAGACAAGGAGATATATTATCTTGAATAAAGACCAGGATATTAATTTGTTTTTAATCACCAGTGCTTAGCAGAGGGATAGATGAGAGAGAATGTGTGTGTGAAAGAGGTCAAGCACCTCCCAGTGAGGCATGGCCTTGCTGTGGTCCTTTCCCTCCATTTCTTCATCATGTCAGTTTTTGGGCATGCGAGCACACACACTTGGTCTATTTTCCAAACCACAAGGACTGAGGTTTGATCCTCAAATGGCCACGTGGGATCCAGCACGTTATGCACAATGCTACTTTATGTCCACTGTCTTATGTACCACGGTCTTGAGTAGGGTAGTTTGTAGTGTGTTTGTAAATGGAAAAATATGTCCTCAGTTTTCTTCCTCTTTCCTTTCTTCCCTTTCTCCTTTCCTTTCTTCCTTCTTTTCTCCTTTCTTATTGTGTGTGCACGCGTGTGTGTGGGTGTGGTGTCATAGTCAGAGTCTTGCTGTATTACTATTCTCCTTCCTCAACCTCCTGAGTGTAGCTGGGACCATGGGCGTGTGCCACTGCTGCTGGCTCCTTCAGACAGAGTCTCTTTAGGTTGCCCATGCTGGCCAGGGGCCAGTGATCCTCCTACCTCAGTGACCTGAGCAGCTAGGTTTACAGGTACACACCACCATGCCTAGAATGGGTAAGAATCCCTAGCTGCCTGATCTGCCAAACATCAGTGTCTAGTGTGCTGTACTCTGATAGGCTATGTTCTTCTGACCTTCTGACTTCCGTGTGGTATTTCATAAGGACCTGATGTTTACATTAGGTCCATCCACCCAGATAATCCAGGAGTCTCTCTCCATTTCAAGATCCTCTAGGTATTCATGTCTGAAATTTTTTTTGAGATTGTTTTGCTATAGGGCACGTATGCTCACCAGAGATACAGAGAGAGACAGAGAGACAGAGAGAAAGAAAGCGAGAAATCACCCCTCTCCTCCATTCTCCTTTTGGGATCTTGGGCATGCACACACATGTGCCTGGCATGAGTTTTAAGCCACCAGGTCCGGGACACAAACCGAGGTCAACTACATGGGACTCCAGTGACATAGCCATTACGCTAACTTCTGGTCCCCAGGACTTGAATCTTGGTCAGCCATGTGGAGTCCAGCGCCCTCAATCACCACACTGCCTACTGGCTCCCCACAAGGCTGTTTCGAGACTTCTGGGAAGCTGGAGAGGGAGCTGGGAATAAGACTAATTGAAATGCCACGAAGCTTCTCCTTATACTTAGATGCTTCCATTTTTCTTGAATAAATGCTTTTCAGATTGATACAAGGTTTTGGTTAATTTTCAGAATTCTGAAAAAGTTGCTTTTTACAGTTTTTACCAGTGTTGACTGCTTTTATTGAAGAGCAGATGTTCAGATGCTCTATTCCAAATTTGTGTGTATGTTTGAAATAATCAACATATACAGAGACATTATTATTTGGAAACAAATCAACATATAGCATCTGAGTGTACTGATAAATATACAAATATGTTTATATATAAATGACCAAATACTTTTATTAAAAATTCCAGTGACCTAATTATTAGTTTTTGTTTCAGTAAGCATACTGTTTTTATACAGTACAATATTTACATACAATATTTACATATATATACTAAATATATAGTCAGAGAAAGAGACAGAAAGCGAGAAATCACCCCCGAGGGGGGATGGCCACGCCGCAATCCCTTCTCCTCCATTGTCCTCTCGGGATCTTGGGCACACACGCACACGCACCCGGCATGAGTTTAGGCCACCAGGCCC